>NC_138369.1:112396210-112438700 GCF_054177405.1 Leptonychotes weddellii | reverse complement strand
TCACCACCACCATCACCACCACCATCACCACCACCACCACCATCACCACCACCACCACCGTCACCACCACCGTCACCACCATCACCACCACCGTCACCGCCACCGCCACCACCACCACCATCACCACCACCGTCACCACCATCACCATAACTATCACACCACCACTTCTACCAACATCACTTTCATCACCGTCATTGCTACCATCATTACAACACCAGAAGCAATGAAACCCCCCAGGAACACACCCAGTCACAAAGCTTGGTTAATTTAACCTGGTGCTACAGAGTCTGAGAATGCCTACAAGTGTAGACACCTCAGTAAGGGAGGGTTGGGAAGCACTTCTTAAGGGGGTATGCTGATGATTCTAAGGATGGATTACAAAGCAGAAACTCATTCCGGATTGGGTGCTATCAAGAAACAGGGGCAGCTGGTTGACTGGATTTCTCGATTCATTTTATGTGACGGGTGACAGGATTAAAGCAGGGCTATAAGTTGCACTGGTAAAATAGCAGCAATCAGTCAGGTTAGTCAGAAGAGGGGCAACTTGTTATTTTGGTAGTTGTGAGTGGTCTTCCCACTATCTCATTCCAAGCATCTGTTTTTCACTTTCTTACTTGCATAAATGCCAATAGCAATATAGGTCTACTGTTGAAAAATTATAAAATTCAGATAGGAAAAAGAAGAAAATTAAATCCACCATCCAGAGATAACCATAAAGAACAACTTAATATGTATCACTTTTCTGTATATAAATTCACATGCATATATTGGTACAGAAATTGGGATTACACTATACACTCCACAAATTAACAGGTTTCCCTAAAACATAGCATCATTTATAATGGTCTGAAAGATATTACAATGTGTGATTATGTCAAATTTATTTAATCACTTATTTTTTTATTATATGTATTTAGAAGATATTTCCAGCTTTTTGCTGGTATTTAAAACATATGCAAATATGTTCGGGCAGAGTGTGTGCACATTTTTAAAGCTTTTAAAAAATCTTGTTAAATAAAAAAAAAATCTTATTAAATTGCCATCAGGAAATTTGTATACATTTTTACTCACACATGCAATGTATGAGAATATTCCCAATACCTCCAACCCAGTCCCATTTTATTGAAAACTGACTCCAGCATAATATCCTAAGAGCATAATTTTGCTTAGGTCTTACTGTGTAGAATTCATTTATATTTCCAGACAATTCCATAAACTTTTATTGAGTGTGCTGTGTGGGCCAGTCACTGTGCTGAGTGCTGAATATACAAAGATGAAGAATCTGTGATTTTCCATAAAGTCAGCATTTTGTTACAATCTCGATACATGGCCATCAACTACTTTTAGAGACAAAGAAGATAGGTAAATCTAGTTAGATGAGCTTTTATTGGAGGAAAATTGTATTTATTTTGTGGCGCCTACTACAGTCAATCCATTGAAAATAATTTATCATCATCTTGGGTGTATGACATAATGATTAACATTTTCTCCAAATATTTAAGGCTTATATTTGAGATAAGTTAATATAACTTTTGTTGATCCTTTTTTACCATTCTTAACTGCAAATATATATTGGGCTTCTAGGAAAGTATTAGTAATCACCATAAAATACATTACTGGCTCAGGGGCAAACATTGAACTAATTATTCTGGACAAAAAATGTGTTGATTTAAGTCCCATATCTTTGTTCCTGTACTATTCAAGTAAGCCCACAATGTCAAGTTGCTACCAAAATGATTACAATGCAAGTATTAGTAAGTGATACTGCATTGGTTATCTTGAAAATAGTGCTTCATCTTGCAAAGCAAAAGTAAAATTGGAGTAGATAATTGCAAACTAAGACAATTGAAAAAAGTATTTTCTGCTTCACTTTCAAGGCTGAGAATAGCTCCATTATTAATCTGATTCTTGTTTCCTACTAAACAAGCATAAGGCTAGGCAATATACAAATGTCTTGAAATTGAATACAATGTGTCCACTTTTCATTTCACTATGATACCTTATTTTTGCAATTCAGTGCATGTCAATGAATACTATTAGACTTTTGTACTAACAGCTGTGGCTATTTTTTTTAATTGAAATAATCTCATGAAAGTTTATACTTTAAAAAGATAATTTCATTTGATATTTATCTATATTCAGAAGTGAAATATGTCCACCAATATCACACTTAGATTGTTTTCTCAATACTTTCTTTTGCTTTTTGAACTGTAGTTGATTTCTTCTCATGAAACTTATTTAGCTGTAATGACCTGTTTTTAAAACAAATCACGGGGGCGCCTGGGTGGCTCAGTCGTTAAGCGTCTGCCTTCAGCTCAGGTCATGGTCCCAGGGTCCTGGGATCGAGCCCCACATCAGGCTCCTTGCTCGGCGGGAAGCCTGTTTCTCCCTTTCCACTCCCCCTGCTTGTGTTCCCTCTCTCTCTGTGTCAAATAAATAATTAAAATCAAAACAAAAAATTAAAAACAAAACAAAAGACAAATCATGATAGTGACTGTAATTTGTATTCTTTACAGCTCTTTTATTTAAAGTAGCATTGAATCTTTCTAAAAAAATTTGGATTTAAAAATAAAATATAAAATGCACTCAACATGTTAAATATTATTCATTTGATATACTTTCATTGTGCCCACATTATTCTAATGTAATGTTCTATATTACATATTCATCAATTATAATAAAGATGAATTTTAATATGTCCAGGAAATCATAATTATACATAACATGTATAAGTCTTATTCTTCCTTTCCACTGTTATGCTTTTCAAATTGCTACTTTGTAATTTCAAATGACAATAAAAATTACCGTTGGCCATTCTGAATTTTAAATATGCTAATAAATTAATTGAATTGATTTTGTTGCTTTTACATAACTTTCCAAGTTTGGTGTGTATAGAGTGGTAAAAGTTCAAAGATCTTGATATGAATCATTACAGAGACAATTAGGAATGGCACTAATTGTTTAATTTTGGTATTATATTTTGCAAATGAAGTTAGTTTGAGGAAATTTGTGTCCTCTACTATTCTTTTAGTTTTCATTTTGACTTAACAAATGCTTATTGAATGGCTGCTTTGCACAAGACACACCATATGGGAAAGGCCCGTGCTTTCCAACTTTCATGTAAAATCCATCTTTTGCAAAACCTTTCTCTCTCTTTTTCTCTTTACACATGGACACATACACACACACACACATACACAGTTTTTTTTTTAATTCTTTCTTTTTAAGAAATTTATCTGATTTACAGTAAACTTTTTTTGGTGTGTGTATAGTGCTATAAGTTTTGCAAATACATAGGATCTTGTTTTTACCACCATAATCAAGACACAGAGGGTTTCATCATAAAAGAAGAAAAAAATATCCTTGTGCTGCTTCTTTGTAACCAACCCCTCTTACATTCTAATCCCTGGGCAATTGTTGATCTATTCTCTGGCTGATGGTCATTGTCTTTTCCAGAATATCACATAAATGAATTCATCCAGTGTATAGTCTTTGGTCTGGGCTCTTTCATTTAGTGTAATGCATTTGGAATTCATTCATGTTGAAAATATCAGTAGTTTGATATTTTATTGCTGAATACTATTGCATTGAATGTATGTACAACAGTTTTTACCAGGAGGAACATTTTGATTATTTCCAATTTTTTAGCTATTATGAGTAAAATACTTTTAAACATTAGCTTATAGCTGTTTTTGTGAACTTAAGTTTTCATTTCTTTTGTATAAATATTGATGAGTGGGATTGCTGGGTCATGTGGCAAGTGCACGTTTGACTATACAAGAAACAAACTGTCTTCCAAAGTGGCAGTACCATTTTGCATTCCAACCAGCGATGTGTGAGAGTTCCAGTTGCTCCATATCCTTGCCATACTTGATAGTCCTTTTGCTTTTTGCTATTCAAATAGATGTGTAATGGTATCTCATTGGGACTTACATTTTTGCTTTCCTAGTGACTAGTGATATTAAACTTATTTTCCATTTGTAAATCTTTGGTGAAGTGTCTATTGAAATCCTTTGCCCATTTTTAAAATTGGGTTTTTTTTTTAATGTTGTATTTTGGGAGTGCTTTACACATTCTAGACACAAGTCCTTGGCCAGATATGTGATTTGTAATTTGTAAATTCTTCTGATATGGCTTGTTTTTTTCATACTATTAACAGTGTCTTTCACAGATTAAAAGGTTTTTTTTTTTTTTTTTTTTTAATATAGCCCAATTTAACTTTTTATTTTCTGGTTCATGCTTCTGGTGTTATATCTAAGGACTCTTTGCCTAATCCAAGGTCTCAAAAATGTTCCCATAATCTATTCTTGTAACTGTGCTTTAGGGTGACTGAATGTTCAGGTCAGCCTTGCTGCTCTGCTCAATCCTTGAATATCTAGGTTTCTATCTTGATCTACCATGCCTTCAAGTGAAAAGTACTTTGTAAATTCTAGAGTGCTGTAGGTTCATTAGCTATGTGATCTTCCACAGGTCAATTAACTATTTGGGCTCCAATTTCCTCATGTATAAAACTAAAAACACAAAATGCTGTGCAAATATCTTATGACCACAACCTTGTTCCGTGTGTCCTGAGTTCCCTCTGCCTCTGTTCTTTCTAGTATGGTAGAATAAAATATGGTGCTTAAGAGTTTTGGAGTCAAGTACATCTGACTTTGGATAACTCTGCCTGTGGCACTTACTAGCTGAGGGAATTTGGGAAGACTGAGTAATTAAGTTTTCTCACCTGTAAATTGAGGCCAGTACTTCATGAATGAGATGATTGTCTTATGTGTTAAATATGAGGACTGACCCTCTGTAGTCTTTCAGTGAATCTCTGTTGGTGGTGGTGATGGCTGGTAATGGTTTTTTTGTTTTTGTTTTTTTCTGGAACTATCACTTGCTCTTTCCACTCTCCTTTAGTCACTGAAATCACATGGCTACACAACAGGAACTAAGGTTCTCTCCTTATTGCCAGTCTTGCCTGTGTTGATCACTGTCCCAGATACCCATCACAGTAGACCCTTACTTGCAGGGACTTCACCCTGTCAATTATGTTTCTGATGACAGTCATCACCAGACACCACATGCTCCAGACACTAAACTCCACTTGCTCAATCTGTCCTTCCCCACCACCCACTTTGCCCTGGTGTTCCCTCCAAGTTAGCGCCGACACATAATACCCAGGTCATAGCTCCTCCCACTGTTGCCTGACATCCATGCTCCAGTTCTGAAACTGTCTCCAGTACATCTGTTTTCCTCTTTCCAAAGCTTTTACTTAAGTTGTCAATTCTTCTTAAAAACTTGTTGGTTAAACGGGCACCTGGGTGGCCCAGTCAGTTAAGCATCTAACTCTTGATTTCGGTTTGGGTCATGATCTCAGGGTTGTGAAATTGAGCCCCACATCTGGCTCTGTGCTGTGTGTAGAGCCTGCTTGGGATTCTCTCTCTCCCTCTCCCTCGGCAACCCCCCTCCAAAAAAAATAATAAAAAGTTGTTAATTAAAAAACAAATAAAACATATCATGAATTTATCATTGGTTTCTACTTACCCAGAATAGAAAATTTCTCATTTAAGTCTACAAAGTTCTTAACAGGCCATATATGTAACCTTCAGACCCCCTTGATTTAAAAGGCTGCTATGAAGGAAAGTTAGGTTGCTTAACATAGGGTACCCTTACCTTCTATTTTCAGTTGAATGGGATCAAGAAAATTATGGGGTAACAATAATTTGAACACAATAGGTATTGAAAAGTTCCAAGTACCAGATTTGTGGGTGTGTGAAGACAAAGCTTGACTATTTAAGCTATAAAACCAACTGCTGAATTGTATAGGGGTTTATTGTCTCAGTTCACATAAGATTTCTTTTGTGAAAGGTCTTTTATTTGTTTGGGAATTAGAAGTATTGCTTACATTGCTCTGTAGTGTTTTGAATGCCACCATTTTCTTCCCTTGTAAAGACAGGAATTTTCTGCATGTTTTGAAGCCTGTTTTCATCTTCTTTTATCTCTTCTTACTCTCAAAACTGAACTAAGGATGTGAAAGATGTACCATTTCCCTTTGCCTCCCCACCTGAGAGCTGTGATTTTTCTGAGGAAGAGATAGAAGTGCCCTTTGATTACTGTGAAGGGGCAATTGTGAAATTTTCCTGAAAAGTTAAACACAGGGAGAGATCAAATGCTTTGGTTTGAAGTCCACTGTGTGTGTTCACAGCACACGTGAGAAAAATGTAAAAACCAAAGAAAAACCACCTGTATAGAGGTAAACTAGAATCCAAATGATAATGGAGCAGGACTAAAATCTATGGAAACTTAAGGAAGAAATTATATACCCTAAATTGCTGGAAGATGGGTATAATCATTTATCTTCAAGTGTATTGCTATGTTAAAAAGCACCAGCTAGAATTCCCTTGGTGGGCTCTTGAACTCCTACCATCCAGTTAGGTCCTGCCTGCAGTTTCCTAGAAGGTCTCTTTTGGAACCATCTGCTGCGTTGTAGGTAAAGGCAAAGTCAAATTGGATGCCAGTTACCTTATTCAGTGCTGATGGAGTGCTAGGAAGTCATATTATGAGTCAAAGTGCTTGCTAAATTCATTCATTCAATATCCTACCCTGGGGACAGCTAAAAAGTGTTTTTTTTTTTTTTTTAAAAAAACAAAATCATGCCCAACCCATTCAAGTCTTTGGTTAGCTCCAGGTGGCCTGTGCTGTCCTTCCATTTATTCTTCTGGGCTCTTATCACTCATTAACACCTTGTGTTCTCTTTCACTTTGGGCTACTTTTGTGATGATGATATCATTTGAGCTGTGATTTTTATAATTCATGTCACTTTGGTGTTTATCAAAGCTGCATGTTAGGGAGGTAATGCACCAGTGTCTGGATGGGCAGAGCACCTAGCTCTATATTGGGGATTTTCTCGCTGCTAATGGCTCAGGACTCTGTGATCCAAGATACCAAGAACTCTCAAGGAGTTAAGATACAGGATAAGGCCCCCAACGCCATTGGATAAATGTCTTAAAATTGAAGTAAAAGTCACAGGTGCTGGTTCTTGTCTCTTGTGGTGATACCTCTGCTCTTTAGTTGTCAGTTGTGAAGGATGTGGGAAATATTTAAAAATATGGATGGTGTGCTTTAGATTTTTCTTTTAATTTCTCCTGTGTACTGTGCCAGGTACTGTCTAAGTGTTTTATATATATGAACTCATCTAATTTTCTTAAGAATTCCATGAGGTTAATACCATTCCCATTTTGCAGATAAATGATTTGAGGTATGGCATTATTTAGCTTGAAAGAAAAAACAAAGGTTTTATAATCTCTTAAAGTTCTACAAGTCACCCTAGCTCTACTCTCTCTATTTTACACCTTAGCACTCTAGGGAGATCATATCTAACAAGATGGGTCCTGCTACTGACATCCTATCCTTGATTGTCCCTTGCCTGAATCTGTTAAGTGGCAGAACTCTCAGCTGTGCTGCTTAATATTTATTAAGAATGAGGTAGATAGTATCAAAGGGAGGAAGTATCAAGGTAACCTTGCTGTATCCTTGGAGCAAGAATGTCTCATTTGTTCTATCATAATGATTAAAGGGACCATGTGTTGAAAGGCATTAGAATCATCTAGCCTTATTCCTCTGTCTCCTAACCCCACACTCCTTTCTTGACTACCATATTTTGTTTCACTTTCTCACTCTTATCTTCTCTCTGGATGTACTCTAGTCTCTGATCTAGGAGTGATTACTGACTCTTCTGGCCCTCAACTTGGCTTTGACAATTGACTTCAGATTTCTGCCTCAACTAAATAATGGCTTTAGCCCCTTATAATCTGATTGCTCTTAGCTAATCCTGCTGCCCTTTTAGGTGGCTGCCTCAGGAATTCAAGTCAAGCCTGGCATCTAGTTCTGTACTTCTAACACTAGTCTGGAATGGATGGTTATGATTTATGGTTTTGCTAAAGACCAAACAATGTTTCACCAAACTTCGTTCATTACTATTAAACTGGCTTCAATGTTGTGGGCACTAGTCCCCTCCTATGGAAAGGAAATGAGGCCATGAGGCTGACAGTGATGGCTGGCAAGTAAGATCATAGCTCCCTGTCTGGTTGGCTCCAGCCATGTACCTAACCTACTATTTGAAGTCTTCTGCTTGGTTTCATGGGGATTTCAAGTAGCATCCAGAAACCCATGCCCCTTTGGCAATTTATATTCAATAAAAGAAGGAGGGCAGTGTTTCTATCATGCAGATCAAGACCAGATTATCTGATTAATTGACTGATTTTAGTACTCTGCCACTTACTAAATATGTGATCTTAGGCAAATTAATTTACCTTTCTTTGCTTCAATTTGGAGAAATATGTAAAATATCTTGGAAAAAAACCCATGTGCACACCAACTATTTTTTAAATGTCAACTTTTGTTGAGCCACAAAGAGAGCTAGGAGGCCCTAACAATGATTGGAATTATGGCATAATGGAAAGATCTCAGACAGAAAAGTAAGTGGAGTTGGGTTTGAATAGTGGCTCAAAGTTTGTAAAGCCTTGTTACTTCATATAGTCTGAATTTTATTATTTGTAAGTTGAGCATAATGCTACCAATGTTGTCACATTTTGGTAAAGATTGGAAAGTTGAGCTATATGAAGCACCTAGCTTAATCCTTAACATATAGTACATGTCCAGTAAATATTAGTTGTTGTAATTATTTTTGATGGTAATAGCCTTTCCAAGGAAGTCTGAACTTTGTCTTAAAAACATTGGAAAATCACTAAAAGTGTTTGAGAAGGAGCATGACATAATCACATTTGTGATTTCATGACTACCCTGACTGTAGTTTGAGAATAAATTGAGGGGTGGGAGCACCTGGACCAGAGGGGAGGTGTTAGTAATATGAGAAACCTAGGCTAGAAGAGTGGCATGCAGATGGGAGAAGGCAAACTGATTGGAGAGGTGTTTTGGAGGTGGAAGTAGAGGATTTCATTTTTCTAATTGGAGAATGTTTAGATATTATTGGGAAGAAGATAGTATGTGGGGTGGGGGCAGGTTAGAAATCCTAGGGCAAATATCACAGCATGTAGGCTGGAATGCATAGAGAGCAGGTCAGAAGGTAAGCAGGCACCTTGCCCTCCAACCCTCAGCAGAGAGGTATCCTCAGCTGGACACTCTTGGTCCCAAAGTGGGACAATAGTCTTTAGAAGGGGCTCTAACTCCCCTATTGTTATCCTTGGCACTAACAGAGAGAGTGAATGTTATACAGTTTGGACTTGGGTACCAACTACTCCAAGGAGTCAGAATCAGGTTATCTTGCAGCTGGTTACTGACTATCATGGATGTCAAATTACGAGTCTGATGGAACCTGGACACCTTGTGTGAAGTTGAAATCCATAGAAACCTCTCCCACTGGAGAATGAGGAGCCACTGATCTTAGCTAGCTTCTTGCCAGGCAACACAGAGGGGCCTCAGCATCATTTAGTGGACATTCCTGCTCATTTCTCCAAAATACTACATGAGAAAGAGCATAATGGAGTGAGATAAGAGATGTGAATTTCTGCAATTATTAGAATTTGGTATATATTTAGAAATAGATAAGTTTGTGGGTTTGGTGGAAGAACTGAGGTAGTTCTACACTGAAAAATTTTATTTTCTTTATGAATAGCAGGTCAGGGTATTTGCTGGGAGGGAAGTAAGTAGTATCAAGTTCAGAAGTTTAAGGAAGTTGGAGAAGTTTAAGAACTCACTGTGGAAAAGAGGAGAGAGATTTGCCTAGAGAAGAACTGTAGGATTGCTGGACAGTTAAAGTTTGAGGTCATGAATTTTTAATGGTATCAGATCTACTAGTTGTGTGATTTTTCTCTAGGAACGATGGATTAACAGTCTAGGGAAAAACATGGAAAAAGCCAACTGTAGGATGTAGCAGAGTTGGAATTAATTTTAGTGTACAGGTATGATAGAAGTAAAAACAGGATAAGGAAAGTAATCTTGGCAAGAGAGTTGAATAATGTGTTCTAGAAACTAGGCTGGAAAGGAGAGAAATTAGGAAGGGGTGAAAAAGTAGGGAGCAAAGAGGGATGAGGTCAAGGACCAAGAAGTCCCAGGAAAATGGAAAAGCAGGTATAATGAGAGGAACTTAGCAAGGACACTGAAGAGATTAGGCACTGTGGTCAGGGTGGTTATACTCAATATTATAGGTGTAAGACATTTGTAGTGATAAAGGTGTTTAGAGTGTGGTCATCGAGCTTGAAGTTTCAAGTAGGATAGTAATACAAGTAACTGGAAGTGTGACAGTGAAAAAGAAATGTGGCTTAGACACTCAAAGTAAATGAAGATACTAAGGACACAGTGAAGGATTTCTTGCTCGAGAATGGATTAGTCATGACTGGGAAGTATGAGGCAACTTCACAGCAGGCTAGTGTACTATTTCAAAGTTATTTCTGTGACTTCCTTCTTTTACTTGTACCCCAAAGGCCTTTCCTTTCCTACAGTTTTCACTATGCCAGAACTTGATGCAAGTGTGGAGTGATCCATGGAGGAGCCAGGAGGGTTGCAAATACTCCATCATTAGGCAAAGTAAATGTGATACAAAAGATTCAGATTCACAGCGGAGGAATGAGTCAAAAAGTATTCAGAAGGTGGGGGAAGGGGAGTTGGGCTCCCATTGGCAGGAGAGTGAAATGAAGAAATAAAAAGCTGGTAAAGAGGGAGGTGGTCTCTGGTGAGGCCAGCACAGTGCAACAGTCCTTTGCTTAACTCATCTGTGCCTATGACTGCTCAGGCCTGTTCCCCTGAGTATCCATCCCACATGGAATTGAGACCTTATTGTAAGACTCTAGAATAAGGTTTTTTCCCTCAGGGACATAGCACGTTGGATGTAGCATTTTTAGAAGATTCATCTGGTGTTGATGTATGGATGGATTGAATATTCACAGCACCTTACATCAATGGGAAATGATCCTTTGTCCTTCATAGAGTTCATTATCAACAAATCTTAAAGCTTCTTTTAAAATATGTCTTAAATATCCTTACATTTTCTTCTGTTTTTCACAGTTTCACATTTAACCACTGTCACTTATGTTTTTCTCTTATGTGCTTTCAGAGTCCCCCACCAACCCCCAGCTTGCCTTCTATTAGTTCTAAAATGCCAGAGTTATTTTTTCTTTTCAGTAACTTTTGTTGATAAAGGTCACCTATTGAGTTACTAAAAAGCCTTTCATTTCAATTAAATCAAAATCTACAATTATGCTTTGAAGGTTCTCTTGTCCCTGCCCTGTCTAATTTGATGTCTTTAATTTCTTAGGATTGCCTCTTCTACTCTGTGTTTCCCAGTGAGATAAAGTTTTTGGTCATCCTTTCGTTCATGTTTCTGCTTCCCAAATTCCTAAGCAATAAAGGAAACTTCTTCAGTGCCTTTCCCATGGTGAAATCCCAGCTGTTCACTAGCAGCCCATGGTCAACAGTCAGCCAAAGAGATGCACACACACTCATCTATGCTAATAGAACAAGAACTGCAAATCCCTGAGACCAGATAACTCCTCTGTCTTGCCATCATGGGTACAAGTTTACTTCTACAGGGGTGCTAGCGTAAATTGAACTGAATCAGGGATCCTACCTGTGTCCTTCAATTTTCACATTTTAACTACTGAGGTAAAGTTTGAATAGACATGTCTGTATCTACATTTCAAATGCTTACCTATTGGCAGTCCACCAGAAGTCTATGAATGGATCTGGGCAAACCTATGACCTCTTTAAAGGTGGTTACGAAAATTTTGTTTATATGTACTTACAGAGTTTTTTCATGAAGAGATAAGCTATACCATTCTTTTTTAAAGGTATCTTTATTTACTGTTGTGAACTGATATAAACTAATCTGGCTATATACAGCTTTTAGGTTCTTTTGGCTGGAAATCATGGTAGACAATGCAGTTTGATGTTATGGGGGTTAGAAGTGGGCCCTAAATCTAACTACTAGGTTATATTGAAAGGAATATGACCAAATTCTTCCACACATAAACTTAATAAATAATCAAACATAAATAAGCAGGAAAAAACAGCTTATATAGCCTTTTCTGTCAGCTTGACAAAGTCCAGTTTTCTATCCTTTTAAATGTTTCAACCTCTATATTGGATAAAAAGGTTCACTTGAGGATGGCATGGCAGCTTTTCTGGAGGCATAGTTTTGATATTCTTGTAAGTCACACTGATTTACAATGGCCGTATATAGGGATGCTTATTGGTCAAACTTTGATACCTTCCTAAAAATTCACGCTATATATGGCTGTATTCTTATGTCTTGCTCATGCAAGGAGTTTGAGAGAGGAGGGTTCTTAAAGTATTTTAGCCAATATGCATTTTTAGAATACCTTTAATTTTGCCAATGAGAGCCCAATTCTAACATTTGCCATGCTAATTAATGGGCCAATAATAGTACTAATAAAAATCCTTTTCTGATATTCTTTATGTTCAGGTAATGATCAAGATAATGAAAATAGAAGCACCTGTAATGGTCACTTTTAGTTTAGGCACTTTTGATAAAAATCTATATAACTTTCAACCGAAATATAACAACTGACTATCCCTAGAGCGGAATCATAAACTTATTTGTACTTTCATAATGATATACTCTTCTTTGCTGAAGTATTTTAAAGTTAACTGCAGGTATCTTAACGTTTATGCATATACCCACACGTATATCATTTTATATAAATGCAGACATGTATATCATTTTATATAAATGCAGAGATGTTGTATATATTCTATTTTTAGTGTGATCTTTTGTTTTTCTTTTATTTTAGTTCTTGGTTGCTCTTCCTTTTTATTTCCATCAATTTGTTTTGCATAAAAAATAAAAATGATATCATGTTATACCTACTTTTCTGCATCTTCCTTTTTTTAAAAAATAAAATTTTATGGTAGCAAGTAACCACAGGTGGATATTTAAGTTTTTTTTTCAAATTTATTTAGGTATAATCTATATACCATAAAATTTACCAAGTTCAAGTGCACAGCTCAATGATTTTTAGTAACTTTATTGAGTTATACAATCATCACATAATCTAGTTTAGAACATTTTTATCACCCTAAGATGACTGAGATTTGCAGTTGCACCCATTCCTACCCCCAGCCTTAAGTGATCACTTATCTACTTTCTCTTTCATCAGATTTCCCTGTCTTGGTTTTTGTTTATTTATTTATTTATATTTTTTATTTAAAAGATTTTATTTATTTATTTGAGAGAGAGAAGGCATGAGCAGGGGGATAAGGAGGGGCAGAGGGAGAGGGAGAAGCAGACTTCCCACTGAGTGGGGAACCTGATGCAGGGCTCAATCCCAGGACCCTGAGATCATGACCTGAGCTGAAGGCTGGCACTTAACCCACTGAGCCACCCAGGTGCTCCCCATCTTGGATTTTTAATATTGTGCAATCAGAATTCTTCCAAGTCAAATGATGAGTCTCTAATTCATTGTATTGAATTTCTGCATATCTTTCCATGTACGTGGAATATAATACATGTTGCATATAATATATACAATAATATATTTCAGTCCTTTCCCTATTGATGATAATCAGTGAATTTGAGCATGTTTTCCACATTTTAAGACTCTTGGATATCTTTTCTGTGAGTGTTCATTCATATGGTTCTCCATTTTTTTTTTTTTGTCCTATGAGGATGTTTGTCTTTTTGATGTCAACTTATAAGAACCCTTTTAATATTATAAATATTAGCCCTTTGTCTATTGCCCAAATTATATTTTTTCTAGATTTATTAACTTATAAAAAATAATTGTGTTGGATTATGCTCAGAGAATGTGACCTGGTCTTTACGTTAAAAAAATTTTGTTGATTGTCTTTGTGAACAAAATTACTAATTGTTGTAAATATTCCCTGAATATACATTTCCTGAATTTCTCCTATTTCTTTTGAGGAATATATAATTCCATGTATATATTAATTCACATTAAATGAAATAGTAATATTCCATTTTAACATGACCCATGCTTATGTTCACTAGAGCTGTCTAATTCTAACAGAAACATATTAAAGATTCCCAAAATAATTGCACTTTTTTTCCAGGCTATCCATGCACTCTAAGAAGTTTTGGCTTTGTGAGTTAGCAGTTGTTTTGGTTGTTACATACAAGTTTATGACAGTTACATACCCACACATTTTTTTTAAGGATTTTATTTATTTACTTGAGAGAGAGGAGTGAGCACAGAGGGAGAGGGAGAGGCAGACTCCCTGCTGAGCAAGGATCCTGATATGGGGCTTGATCCCAGGACCCTGGGATCACGACCTGAGCCAAAGGCAGATGTTTAACCAACTGAGCCACCCAGGTGCCCCTTCACACTTTTTTTTTTTTTTCCCCTGTCACTGTCATATAGCAACTGATTATATTTGCTTTTTATGTTATGTTCATTTTTATCTCTTAGTATATTTAATGTTAAATTCAGTTTTACACCCCTCTCCCTCTCCACCCCCCCCATTTTTTATTTGGTTTCTCTTACATGGTATCTCTTTGCCTATCTTTTTTTAAACTTTTAAAAGATGACTTTCTTTAAATATAGCTGGGATCCCCTCCCCCAACCAATGTTAGAATCTCTTTATTGCTTAGATTGTATTTTTATTTTTTAAAAGATTTATTTATCTATTTTAGAGAGGGAGGAGTGGGGGCAATGGAAGGGAGAGGGAGTCTTAAGCAGACTTGGAGCCAGACACGGGGCTCCATCTCATAATCCTGAGATCCTGACCCTGAGATTATGACCTCAGCTGAAACCAGGAGTCCTACATTTAACCAACTGTGCCACCCAGGTGCCCTGCCCCTTAGATGCTGTTTTTATTTTCATATCTTATTTTTCTTTATTGCTTTGATCAAGTTTCCATTCTATCTGCCCACACTTCCCCTTATTAATTTGAAAGTTCTTTTTAATCCCATTTATTGTTACATTTGGATTGATTTTACCATTCCTTCTGCCTAATTACTTTGTTTTGCCCAAGATAGTTTAGGAGCAATACTACTAATAACAAACATTTGTTGATCTTGTCCTTGATTAAGAAATTTTCTCCAGTATTTTCCTCAGATATAGTGTATAGGTGATATATTCTTTGAAATCCTGTATATCCTAAAATATTTTTATTTAAGCTCAAGCAGTAATTGTTATATTGCTTGGGTGTAGATTATAGTCTTTTCTTTCAGTAGTTTTGTGGATGCCATTGCACTGACTACTAGTTACCCCAGATTGAAGATGTTTGGTATCAGTCTGACTTTAATTTTCACTTTAGCTAAGTTATTCTTTCTGCTGGAAACTTTGTAATACATTTTTAAAAATTATCTTAAGAGTTCCAGAAGTTTGCCAGGGTGTGCTTAATTGTGCATCTTTTCTCATCAATCCAGCCCTTGGTGAGCCCTTTGAATTGGCCGACTCAGGTCTCTCCCTTTCATGGGGAGTTTTTCTTCTAATTTTTATCTGTTCGCTTTTCCTCCATCTGTTTATATTCTTCCTATGGAATTAATAATATTTTCATGTTAAGTTTTCTGAATCTATCCTTTAATTCTCTCTCTCTTTTTTTTTTTCCATTATTTTCATCTCCATAGTTTGCTCTGTACTCTAAGATAACTTGAGATTTCTTATACTTGATCTTCCAAGTCACTAATTTAGGTTTCGATAGTGCCTTATCCCTCAACTCATCTATTGAATTTAAAAGTTGGGAAATTGTATCTTTTGGCTCCATGAAGTCTTTATGTTTCACTTGAAAAACTCTCAAGTGCGTGCATTTTTGTTCAGATCTTAGTTTATCTCGTCTAACAGTTCTGTGTCACAAGATATCTATTCTGATTGCTTTGCCTGATTGCTAGCTGTAGCTTTTTAGCCCTCTTCGCTGGGTTGACATTTTGCTTGAACTTTCTGGGCCCAGGTCTATCAACTTTACTATTTTGAATAGCAGGAATTTACTAGAGTAGCTGCCTATTGGTGCATAATTGTGTAGGTTGTCACGGCCTGTTGAATGGCTGGTGGAAATTTCTCTGATTCTGGTCTCCCCAGTCTTTGCTCTCTCCTTGTTTTAGGGGTTTGCATTTTCATCTCCTGCCTTCTGGAGGCAGAGCACCCAGCACACTTGAGTGAGCATATGAAGATCCACGCCCCCCTCCTTTTTTAGAGGCTCCTGACTTTTGGGAACCAGTCTCTTCCCAGGACAACAACTTTTGTCCTTGGTTCTGAGCTCTGGAGTTATTTTTCAGATGCTTATGCAAGCATAGGGAATAAAGTTTCTCAACAATTCTTGCAGCTTGGAACTACAACAGAGTCCAGATCTTGTTTAAGTAAAGTTGTCTCTAAGTCTCAATAGGCCAGAGACTGACTTAAACATGATTTGAAATTTCTTTTTTTTTTCTTTTAAAGATTTTATTTATTTATTTGACACAGAGAGAGTGAGAGAGAGAGAGACAGAGAGCAAGCACAAGCAGGGGGAATGGCAGGCAGGGTAGAAGTAGGTTCCCCACTGAGCAAGGAGCCTGACGTGGGACTTGATCCCAGGGCCCCGGGATCATGACCTGAGCCGAAGGTAGCCGCTCAACCAACTGAGCCACCCAGGCACCCCTGATGATTTGAAATTTCTGAAAAACCAATACATATAACATTATTGTTTGTGGAACATAAACTAATTTCTCCACATACTGCAAGGCTGTAAAATTAAGTCTACTCTAAATGTTGTAGAGTTGGAAAGGGATGAGCAAGGAGCTATTGCCATGCTTTCCTGTTTTCATAATCCCATGTCCATTGCTTTGTTGGATTTTCAAAGAGTCTGTGATCCATAAAGTAACTGCTTCTCTGGATAATAAAAATTTAATCTGCCAGAGCCATGGTTTCTCCTTGTTTTTAACGCATTTACATAGGAATGACTTTTATGATGGGTGATAATGTCTATTTGAAATTCATAGGACTGTTATCTATCCTTCAAATCTACCAGACAGTGGGCTGTAGTTTCTACCCATTGCAACTGATTTTTTTCCTCTAGAGCAAAACATCATAAATCCAGTTTATTTTATGAACTCTGCCAGATAGTCATCCCTTTTTGGAAGAAACAAGTACATCTCTGTAAGGCCTCTGCAAGTCTTGATCTTTAAAATGCCTGCATCTTAATGGCTTAGCACTTCTAAAAAAAAAATTGATGAAAGGCTTTTATATCTCCTAATACATCTAATTGTTGGAAAGAGAATGATCTTTTTTTGAGTAAATTCAGAATTCTGCTTGTGTCTTAACACCCCACCTCTTAGGATTTGAAGGAACTTTACAGATATTTTAGTCTAATTTCTCATTAATGTCAAGTGGTTAGTTGGAGTCTGCCTCAAATCCCTGGAGGGTGTAACTCAATACCTTGTGAACAGCCAGTTCATTTATTGGAAAAATCTGATTGTTAAAAAGGTCTTGATATATTGAGCTTGCAATCTATCTCTTTGCAAACTGTGACTATTGATACCAGTTTTACCTTTGGAGAATCTATTTTGCAGAATAATGTTATCCTTGTAAAAACAACATTTTATATTCTAAAAAAAAACATTTACACTTACACATTTTCTAAGGAGATACCTATACTTAAATGCTATTTTAAATGGATGATTAAATGCTGTGTTGACTTCTCATATAATTTTAACTTTAATATTTTGAACCATTTTGGCAAAATAAGCATATATTCTGAAGCTGGTCTTAGGAAATTCCATTATAAAATGTAGGTTTTTTAATGCTAGGAGGCATTTTACCCATATACCACCTAGCCTATCACCTTTATTTTACATAGGAGGATATTGAAGTCCATATAAATGAAATTTCATTAAAAGGCCAAGACCACTGCTGCCTGAAATTCAGATCTCCTTGTCTTTCATGTAACAGTTGAAGAGCCTACTAAAGAATAACCAGAGATTAAAGATGGACTCCATAGACGCTAAAAAGGAGTACAGCAATGATCTATAAATGTCTGAGACCAATCTACGCAGACTTGAGTTGCTGAAGAAACAATAAATATAACATCATTACCTATGGAACAAAAATTAGTTGCTGCCAGGTGTTATCCTACTTTAAAAATAGGTCCATTCTGAATAAATCCTGTCCCCAAGAAATTTGCAAAGTTTTGAGATAAAGTCTAAGTAATTACCTAGTGTTTGGTGCTATGTAGAACTACCTCAAGATGGAAAATGACAGAGAAAATAATCTTTTAAAACTCACCAAGGTTTGAAAATGAGTAATAGTGCTAAAATATGACTGAGCTGCTGAGTTAATAATTTTTTGACAAGAAAGAAAATCTAATGCTGGAAGTTAAAAATAACTAATAAAAAGTTTCTGTTAATAAAAAATAGGTAAGAGGCATTTTAAAATGTAAGTGGATCTTAATTAATGACTCTAGATGACATGTGCACATGTCATTATTGCAATTTACCTGTTGAATTATTTATGGGTGAAAAACCAGGAAGAACTAGAAAGGACTCCTTTTTTTTTTTTTATTCTTATGTTAATCCCCATACATTACATCATTAGTTTTAGATGAAGTGTTCCATGATTCATTGTTTGTGCATAACACCCAGTGCTCCATGCAGAATGTGCCCTCCTCAATACGCACCACCAGGCTAACCCATCCTCCCACCCCCCTAGAAAGGACTCCTAAAGGAGACTGGAGAGTATAAGAAAAAATAAAACTCTTCTCCTTTTGCTTCTGGAAGTGCTAAGAGAAGATAATTCAAAATCTGTTTTTCTTGGTGGAGTTATTCCTTTTAAGATGCTTAAGCGATTGCTTTCCTGCCGGTGTTTGGATATGCATCCAATGGAACATTCGGCCCTTCAACAACATTGTCCTTTTTTCATGGGCTGTGAAATATGTCTAGTCTATCAGCCCACACATGGTGACATGCAGTAATGTAAACTCACAACTATTAAAATAAAAAAGCACAGCAGACTTTTACCAAAACAATTCTTTATTTTGATTATTTATGTCATCATTGGAGGATGCAACAACCTCTGGATTATAACTCCCTGGGGGCCGAACATGTTTTTATTTGTCTTTGTATTCCTACTAAAGCATCAGGTTGAGGCCACACTGTATTTTCAGTCATCTTCTTTCCTAGAAGAATTTGAAGAAGCTCTGGCCAGGCAGTTCAATATTTATTGAACAAAACTAAAAGAAATCAAATGAACAAAATACTTATATATGGTATCACCCCACATGGCACATAAACAACCCCTTCCTCCCATAGTGAATGTAATATTTTAACTATGAAGAGGTAACCAATTGCAAGACCATCTCTCAGTTATACTAGTGGGTCTAAAAATACCATGTGATTTCATTTCATCAATGCAGTGGACAAAGAAGAATTATTGTTTCTTTTACTTTGTGGCTCTGGTGAGTCCTCAGGAAGTGTAGTTGAAAAATCAATTTTCCAGGCTGAAGTCTTTGCTGGTCACAGTTTTCAGGGATTATAGAAATCCAATTTGAGGAAAATATTGGTCTGCCTGAAGGCACCCTTATAGCTTCTCTTTGAAGTACTAAGATGGCTTCTCTTCTGGGTGAATATACAAGCTGGGATTTTCATCTGTCAATATAGAACTTCCCCCTTGCTCCTTATATTATAGGTGTTTGAACCTATGGATTTTTTTCCTTCATTCAGAAACAAAGGGCGTTTGAACTTCACCAGTGGGTTTAAATATGTCCCTATTGCTATTTAGGTCCTACTAAGACCTGCTAATATAGATGTTATTTGAAGAACCTTGATCTAATGGACATGTTCTCCACTCCCTGTCTAGGAAGACTAATTTCCATCCTTGTAGTATAATTCAAAATATTGTCTACTTGATCACAAATAAGTTTTGGTAAGACCAAGTTCTGTAAGCGGTCAAGGGTAAGATTGACATTCATTTTGATATTCTGAGCATCAAAATCTTAAATAGGTAGGATCCATTTTATAGAGGATTCTGTAGATAACTATGCCTAGAGGGAACTGGTTAACTTCAATAGAACCTACACTGAATGCAAATTATGTGTACCTTACTCTTCATTAAGCTATGTTGTTCTTGTTATATAACTAAAAATTGTTCGATTTCCCTCCTGGATACAGAGCTTCTAATTACTGGTAGCACACCTAGTCATGTATCAAGACTAAATTGCCAGCACCTAGCACAGTGTCTGGCAAAGGAAGTTGCTCAATAAATGAAAGAAGTTGTTGACTAAGCAAAGAAATATGTCCTACAATTATAGTATAAACACTTAACACATAACTGATGAAAGAGACTTTTATTATTATTATTATTATTATTTTGCATACACTACATCCCTAAGGAGCAACTGCTTCCCAATCCTATTGTGGGATACTTGAAGCTAGTGCAAGAATATTAGGAACAAATGTTTAGTAAAGACAATAGCATAGGTTTTTCTCATATCTATAGGTTTGTTGAACTGATCTGGGTACACAATACAGCATTGTGAAGAACAGTATAGTCTGGTTCTCTTAATCCCTACTGCCTCAGGAGAAGGGTAAAGGTATTAGCCATAACTGATCAGGGCAGTACTGTAGATCCTTTTCTTTTAGTGCATTCTGGATTCTATGTTGTCCTATCTTGCCTGACCTGCATTGTAACTGTTTTGAGGTCTGGAACAGACTAAATAGACTAAAAAGACTGGTTTTATTCACCTTGGGTCAATTGCTGTGATTTCTTTTCTCTTTTTGTAAATTTTATGTGTTTTTTATTTTTTTAAGATTTTAAAGTAATATCTATATCCAACATGGGACTTGAACTTGCAACTCTGAGATCAAGAGTCATATGCTCTACTGACTAAGCCAGCTTAGTCAGCTAGGGGCCCCCATTTCTTTCCTTCTTATCAAAAAATGCTTGGCTTGGTCCGTAAAGGATTTGATGTTTTTATTACACCATTTACAATTTGAACTCCCTTTGATATGGAAGAATTTGGGTGAAGCAGGGTTCTGGTGTTGCTGTATAGCAACATCAAGATAGCGCTTCTGGGAGCTGTCCATAGACTACATGGGAAAACACTTCATAGGTGACCATGGCTTTAGGAGGGAACATAATATCTTCTGGGCTAAGTCCTTCCTTGGTGGTTTTTTCCCCTTCATCAAATGCTGACTGAATCTTTTCTCAAATGATGCTTCCCTATCTCTCACCACTGAACCTTTGGAGAAGAAAGGAGAATGTTGTTCTTGGGACTGTGGCTTAAACAGATATATGGTGGATTGTTTAACTCTTTTGTGTCCACATGTCCAGTTTGCATGTATTTATTCTTGTATGGTCATGTATGTGAGATGAGCATGGACTCAATAATGATCATTGTAATCTCCTTTAAGGCTGGGCATCGCACCATTTTCCTCTGTTCTTCCATATTCCATAAGAAGTAGAACTCAAGAGTAGTGGCGCTCTCTAGGCTTTTTCCAGGTGGTTCCCATCTGGAGCTTTGCCTTCTGTAGATTGCATCTATGCACTGCCTTCATTTCCTTTGGTTTCTCGCAGTTACGGATTCACCTTCTTTGCTCCTGCCTCTGCTGCCCTCTGCTGGAAAAGCCTTAAAGCCCAATTCTCATCTGGCCTGGAGTTTTTGTTTAGTTTTGTTTTGTTTGCAGCATTGCTCACAGAACTGTGAATTACACTCTTAGACTCCAGGGCCAGGAAATTCTTCTGGAAGCTTAGTTGCCTGTGATTATACAGAAGTTGCCTGAGAGCTTTGTAGCCCCTCATGAGATGTCCATTCTCATTAGCTTGAGAAATTTCTGCTGACCTGGCCAACTTCTTGTTTCTCAGACGTAGGTTGGGCATTTCTTCTCCAAGGGGGCATTTATATTCCTCAGAGTCTGACAAGGCACACCAATTTATTTTCGTGGATCACTGGATGTTCATTGACAAATACAGATATTTTTCGCATTTCAGGTGAAGCTATGGTCATAGGAGCCCATACACTCTATATGTCTTCACCCTATTTCCAATTCTCTGGAATAATTTTTGCTTCACACCAGACTACCCAAGGACACACAGCTGGCTATTAGCAGAATACGAACTATAATCCAACTCCCAGTCCACAGCTCTTTCCATAGCAAATAAAGCCTTGGCTGCTGGCAACACTATTTAATATATAGACATAAATTACACTTTCAGGATATGTGAGTCATAAAGCTGGAAAATGACAGAAAGCATCTGGTTTATTATGTTTATTGTTCAGTTTCACCGAGGATTTTCAGTTTTTGAGAAATGTTGCAGAGAATCCACAATGAAGAGATAATTTTGTTTTGTGTTTTGATTGAGACTAAATATTTATCTACCTTGATTTTCAGCTCAAAAGCTCCTAAAGTGATCAGCAGCTGTTCATTCAAGAGTGCACTACCCCTCTGAATACAGAACAAAATATATTTGTCTTTGAAATTTCACAAAGGGTATAGAAGAAACGATGGCTTCTTTGTGGTGAAACAAACACATCCTGCATGAGAAATCTGATCAGTAGAGCTTGCTGGTTGTCTTAATAATCAATATTCCCCGTTTCATAAATGATATAGCTCTGGGAATTCATTTTGTAAATTATTCTCTTTCACCTTCTGACCAGTTTTATAATGTTTTGGAGATACTGATTTTTGACGATAAACCTGCCTTTAAAAGTAAAGAAAAATCTAGTATGGTATGTAACAATATAATAAAGAACAAAAATAAGTGACTTTTCTTGTTCCCATGTCTAGGTTAGTAAAAAATCTTTTTTTCTAAAAGATAAGATTATTTTAGCTTAAATATCTGATGACTACAACAAGAATTGTTTAAAACTGCATTATCCTTGGGGCGCCTGGGTGGCTCAGTCGGTTAAGCGTCTGCCTTCGGCTCGGGTCATGATCCCAGGGTCCTGGGATTGAGCCCCACATCGGGCTTCCTGCTCCGCGGGAAGCCTGCTTCTCCCTCTCCCACTCTCCCTGCTTGTGTTCCCTCTCTCGCTGTGTCTCTCTCTGTCAAATAAATAAATAAAAATATTAAAAGCAAAACAAAACAAAAAAAACTGCATTATCCTTTTAAAAAATGAGTAGAGTCTTCTATACAATAACCAATTGTTTTTTATATGAAAAATAGAGACATTTATTAATTCAATGCAAACTCATGAACAAATGTAGATGATATATGTTCCAGGAATGTGTATTTTATCAATATTTTCTCCCATAGTGTTGCTGATTTTAAACAGAACAATATCCATAGAACAAACAAAGACATTGATAAAGAATTTGTCACACATATAAAGGCACCGGTTTCATATATTCCAGAAAAATCTGCCAGTCATGAACTGATTGATAAACCAATGCTACTTAAGCTATTGAAGAGTTAAAAAGTAGTCAGTATTCTAAATAGTTTTTATTTTGTTTTATTTTTTTTAATTTTAATTACAGTGTAGTTAACATACAATGTAATATTAGTTTCAGGTATACAATAGTGACTCAACAATTCCATACATCATCCGGGGCTCATCATGACACTCCTAAATCCCCATCACCTATTTCACACATCCCCCCACCCACCTCCCTTCTGGTAACCACTGGTTTGCTCTCTATAGTTAAAGAGTCTCTTTCTTGGTTTCTCTCTCTCTTTTCCCCCTTTGCTCATTTGTTTCTTAAATTCCACATATGGGTGAAATCATGATATTTGTCTTTCTCTGACTGACTTATTTCACTTAGAATTACATTTTCTAGCTCCATCCATGTCATTGCAAATGGTGAGATTACAGTCACCAATTTGGAAACCACTGAATAGGATAGACAGGAATTGCCAATCTACTCCCAATATATGGACCAATGCTTGTTTTTATAAATAAAGTTTTATTGGAACACAGTCACATTCATTCACTTGTGTATTGTCTGTGACTTATGTTACAATGACAAAGTTGGGCAGTGGCAAACAGAGTGTATGGCACACAAAGTCAACATATTTATCTCACCCTTTACAGGAAAAGTTTGCTGATCTCTGGTATAGAAGAGTGATTTTTATGAAGTATTGCGATTTTATTGACACTAATATTATTCTACTTGTCATTCTCTCCTTCTTTTTTTAGAGGGGCAGGGGAAGAGGGAGAGAAGGAATCTTAAGCAGGCTCCATGCCCAGCATGAAGCCCGAACTGGAGCTCAGTCTCACAACCCTGAGATCATGACCTGAGCTACATCAAGAGCCCGGCGCTTAACTAATAGAGCCACCCAGGCACCCCATCATTCTCTTAACATCATTATCTTTTCTTTAAACTGCTAAATTACTCCCAAGATAGAAATAACTTCATTACCCATTCCCAGCTGTAAATATGCCTATTAACTATTTTTTATATTTTTTTGGTCAAAAATACAGGTCTAAAGGTGCCTGGATGGCTCAGTCAGTTAAGCACCCAACTTTTGATTTTGGCTCAAGTCATGATCTTGGGGTCATGGATCAAGCCCTGCATTAGGCTCTGTGCTCAGTGCAGAGTCTGCTTGAGATTCTCTCTCTCTTTCTCTCCCCCCTTCTCCCTCTGTCCCTCTCCCTGCTCATGCATTCTCTCTAAATAAATAAAATCATTTTTATTTAAGATTTTATTTATTTATTTGACAGAGAGAAACACAGCGAGAGAGGGAACACAAGCAGGGGGTGTGGGAGAGGGAGAAGCAGGCTTCCCACGGAGCTGGGAGCCTGATGTGGGGCTGGATCCCAGGACCCTGGAATCATGACCTGAGCCAAAGGCAGACGCTTAACGACTGAGCCACACAGGCGCCCCAATAAATAAAGTCTTTTAAAAAATATTTAGGTCTACATAGTTATAATAACACACGTACTGTGCTTTCCTTTACCGATCAAAATAAATAAGAAAATCCATTTTTAAGAATTTATTTTCTTAGTTGTGGGCAAAATCTTATAACTGTTTAAGAATACACCTTGTGGAATACTGAACTTTGTGTTTCTTGAGGTTCAGTAAGGTTAGTGGTTAGCCTAAAGTCACACAGATGGCAAGACCAGTACAAGTTACACTGTCTTTCTGGTTCATTTATAGGCTGAGTCACCAGACAACTATGATTTCCTTCAGTTTGTTCTCTACAGAAATAAACATGGCATCTTTTTTTATGAGTGTGAGGATGCTGTATGAAATGCAACTCAGAAATCTGGACATGTTTATTTAGAATGTTCCTGCAAGGGTTTTGGAACAGGCCCAGTGTTCATTCTGCAGCACCCTCTGCTATGCCAGCAGGACTCAGTGGGCACTATTGGAACAGTTGTTGCCAGAGATGTTTACATTAGTGATTGGATATTTATGGTACATATTGAATATCCACTTTCTCTTTG
Source organism: Leptonychotes weddellii (assembly GCF_054177405.1). NCBI lineage: Eukaryota > Metazoa > Chordata > Mammalia > Carnivora > Phocidae > Leptonychotes > Leptonychotes weddellii. The sequence continues at coordinate 112,413,431 of NC_138369.1, read as the reverse complement.
CCAATAAATTTAGAATGTAACCAACGCATTGGGTCCACAGGTGTTATATTTCTCAGAGAACATTTAAATATGTATGGAAATAAAATAACAGAGCAATGTTGTCTCAATTTGAATGTGACTTCCTGTGACTAATATTTGTTAATTAATGGATTCAAATTTGTATTAAAATTTAAAATTTTATGTATTTATGCAATGATTGTCTATAAACAGGAAATACAGTTTAAAATTTGGAAGCAAGTTTAAAGTTTATAATACCTAACCTCTTTATCTCAGATATTTAGTGTTGTATTTTGAGATGAGGATTAAATATTTCAACTCCCTAAAAATGATTCTATAGATTTAATGTTTACTAAAAGCAGCAATATTTTCTTTATGAGAAAGAAGAAAGAAGAAAAACATGTACTGATTTGGGAATGGTTTCTGAATGCCCAATACATGTACCTTTGTGATCTAAGACTACTGAAGATAAAAACAAAGTGGGAAAAAACAGTGCCATAGGCTGAATGTTTGTGTCCACCAAAATTCATATATTGAGACATAATTCCCAATATGATGGTGTTAGGAGCTGCGCCTTTGGGAGACCTAATCCTAATGATTAGGTCATGAGGGTAAAGCCCCTATTAATGGGATTCATGTCCTTATAAAAAGGACCTTGGAGAGCTTCCTTGCCCCTTCTGCTATGTGAGGACACAGCAAAAGATGGCCAGTCTATCCTGATGCCAGGAAGTGAGCTCTCACCAGACACCATATGGACTGGAGACTTGATTTGGGACTTCTCAGCCTCCAGAACTGTGAGACATAAATTTCTGTTCTTTATAAGCCACCAGTTTATGGTAATTTGTTATAGTAGCTTGAACTGACTAAGGCAAACAGTAAAAAAAAAAAAAAATGCTTAAGTGGGGAGAACATGAATAAAAGTTGATGACAATGATACCAACTCCAAGCTTTGTTTTCTAAGATAATAAATCTTTAAAATTCTATGTGTAATTTACACTTGCAGTGTATCTTCTACCCATCTGAGCTTTGTCTTTTAGTTTTGTTTTTGTTTCTTTTGTTGAGTAGAAGTTTTCAGTGTAATGAACATAAATTTATCAGTAGTTTCCTTTATGGGATTATTTTTACATTTTGTTTACCAAATATTTTTTCACCTCAGGTTCCCATATTTTGTACTAAGAATTTTAAAGTTTGCTTCTGTTATGTTTGTACCTTCAATATACCTGGATTTGAAGTTCATGTATAGTGTGAGGTAGGGATCTGAGGTATTATTTTTCAAAGGAAAACCAATTGTTTTTCATGATTTATTGAAAATTCCATCCTTTCCCCACTGATGGAGATAAGTGCATAAGATGTCCATGTCTCTTCCTGGGTTCTTTAATCTTTCCTGAGCTCCTTATTCCTTTCTGCTTGTGTCAGTGTTTAGTCACAACTAGTCGAGTTTGACAATAAATTTTGAGATCTGGTAGGTCAAATTCTGCACCTTGTTTTTTTGTTTTGTTTTGTTCTAAGATTTTATTTATTTGAGACAGAGGGAGAAAGAAAGAGAGAGAGCTCGCACACAAAAGAGTGTGAGAGAGCATGAGCTGGGGGGAGGGGCAGAAGGAGATGGAGAAGCAGACTCCCCACAGAGCAGGGAGGCCACCATGGGGCTTGATCTCAGGACCCTGGGATCATGACCTGAGCCAAAGGCAGATACTTAACTGACTGAGCCACCCAGGCACCCCTCACACCTTATTTTTTATGAGTCTTGGCTAGTCCTGGTCATTAGTTGTCCATGTGCATTATTTAATCAGTTTATCAAGTTCTATGGAAAACGTTAGGATTTTGATTGTAATCATGTTGAATTGATAATATTCATTTTCATACAATAGATATTTTAATGATTTAATATCTTATCCATGAATATTGTATATATCGCTATTTAGATAATTGACAATGTATTTCAATTAGGTTTTATAGTTTCTCTTAAAAAGGGTCTTAGAAATGTTTTATTAGATTTATTCTTGGCTACATATGTATTTTGGTTATCATAAATTTTATATATATGTATATGTCTAAAATTCATTTTCTAAATGAGTACAAAGAAATGAAATTCTTTTACTTCTGTAATAACAAACTTTTCTCAGTAAATGATGGATGAAGCAGACACATTATAACATGTATGTATAGGTTTTAACATAAAAGTTCACATAAAGAATGTTGAACCTGGCTCCTAACAATTAGAGATTATATTCTTTATATTTTTCCTGAGTACATATATAAAGTTCAAAAAATTCATCTATTTTCCACTTTGCTAACCTTCTCTTTTTATTCATATTAAATATTTTAACTCATACCAGATTTTAATTGCAATGATTTTATTTTTCATTATAGAAGTCTATTTCTTTTTTTTTTTTTAAGATTTTTTGGTATGTTTGGATAGTGCTTTCTAGTATTCTTATGTTTCTAATCTCATTATTTATTATTTTAATCATTCTTATTTAATATACAATATCTGATAATTCTGTTGTTCTACTTACTCTTGGTGGATTTTGCCTTATGTATGTTTGTGTTTTATTATGATATCATGTTTGTTTGGTGGCTTTATCTATGAAAATACTGTAAGACCTGGTTTGAGAATTCATCCTTTGAGAGGAACTTTGCATTTGTTCCTACCAGGCACTTAGACGTATTAACAGCTCAACCCTACTCTAAATTGATTTCTTGATTTGAGGTTCTCAAGACCATTCAGATGGTGTGAATCTGTATCTTAATCTCACAGGAAACAAGAATGGTGGTTATGTATTCCAGGCAGACTTTTCATTATCTAGAAGTCAGGTTCAGATGAGAGATATTCCAGGTCATCTTCTTTTGGTGGCAGCTAATTTATTTTTAAATCAAGAGTCTATTCTGTAGAATATCCTGAATTTATGTATTGGTCACACTTCTAAATCCCACTTTATATGGACCTTGTCCTCTGTGGTTTCCATGGTCACAAGAAACTAAGCATCTTGATTGCTAAGATTGACAAATGTTCTCAGACAAACTGTTTCAGCATTAGTTTATCACCCTGGTTTCCAGTTCTCTATTTGTCTTTGGCCCTTGGGAATTTCCCTTATTTTCCTGCAAATCTGTGTATGTGTTTGAAGGATATTTATCATCATTTACAAGTTTTCTCAAGCTATCTAGTTCACCCCCCCATAAAAATAAATATCTGAAAATAAATTTTTGAGGATATTTTTAAAATGAAAATGCCACATCAAAGGATATGTAACCTGGTCATTTTCAAAATTCCTGCTCCTCTAAAAATGAGGGGCAAATTTGCAGTTCTGGCAGCAATATATAGTTCTTACTTTCTTGCACCCTTGATAAATTTTGCTCTGATTAATGATACAATGCAACCATATTTGTTTTAATGTGTGCTTCTTTTGTTATTTTTATGAAGATCACCTTTTTTATATGGTTAGGGGCCATTGGTTCTTATTTTTTTTATAAATTTCTTCTTCTGTTTTGCCAGCTAGGAAAAAAAGTAAAATAAGGGGAAGGAGGAGAGGGGGGTTGAAAAACATTATTTAAAATTTTAAATAATTAAAAAATTGTTTTTAATCATTTATCTTTTGAAGCTAGTGTTTTGTGTCCCACTAGTTCTTTGGGTGGGTGGGTTTTGGGTATTCATATATTCCCTGAACTTGTGTGCAAAAATATGTTGATAACAATATATGTTTTCAGATGATCAGTATCTATAATTTTCATTAAGCTCTTGAAATGTGATTCAGACAATTAAGATTCAACATTATATTTAATACAATTTTATTCATTTACAAAAAGTTTAGATATCAATTCATAATTGTTCTCTTGTATTCAGGAAAGCTTCCTAGAACAGTGGGATCAGAAGAAAGATGGGTACATAGTGAAGAATATAGAATGGAAGTTTCATATCCTTGGTGGAGGTTTTGGAACTCAAAAGATTTTTAGTAGGTTAAAAAATCCCTCAAAGATAATCCAATTTTCCTCCTATTTTATGGATTGAGTTGATAAAACAAAACAAACAAAAGCTCTACATAATTAAGTGCTGATAGTTGTCTTTATGGATATTGGCTCTTGAACAGTCTTTACCTAATAGACACACGAGACATAAGTAGAATACACAGAAACAATCTTAAACACCCATTTTAAAGACAAAGTTAAATACATAAAAGTTCATACTTTTTTCTTCCACATGAGAATCTTTTATGGAATTTTACATTGACCTACTTTTTAAGAAATGTGGAAGAGAGGCAAATGGAAGTTGTTGATTCTGCCTTGTGGATGAAATATTGAAAACATAAGTGATGAGACAATGCTGTGAAATTCATTCTAATTAAAATAGAGGCAGAAGATAGCAAAATATGGGGCATGAGAATTATGACCAATTAGCTTAGCCTTGGATTCTAATATCTAATATGTATTAATAAATATAATGAACAGGTGATATGTTAGAAATTATTAACCAGGCCCATGGGATTCTGATTTCTTCAAGGTTACAGTAAAATTATTATTACTCTAGGTCCAAGGTGAGGGTCTTCTGTAATTGACTTCCTAAATGTAGCCCCTGGCATTAACTTTTCCACCAGGCAATAATCTTCTTCTTAGATGGTAAGGATGTCTATTTCTTACAAGAAATGTGGCCAATAGAAATTTGATCTTGGTATACTTGCATGGTGTAATATTTGTTTAAGAAGACAAATATAACTAGCTTTTTTGGTATCAAATTTTCAAAATTTTATTACTATGATAGTAATTTTGGTAGGGGCAGGCAGGAAGAATACATTTAGTGAGAGTGTTGGCTTCATGAAGACAAGGATCTTTGCATGTTTTATTCAATGATGTATCCCAATTACCCAGGATAGTACATGTACATCATGGATAGTCATTATTGTTTTTGGCAGAAACCAGGATGGCATTTTTTATCTTGGGTTTATATATGATGATTCTAATCATAATAGCAATGATTCAATATATAGAGTCATAGAATTTCAAGGCTACGTAGAAGGTGATGGGAAAAGATCATACACTGAAGTATATTTATTTTTTGTGTTTAAGGAAAATAAAGCCCAGAATGGTTAGTAGCTTGGTACAGATAACTTAAAAAGTTAGTGATGGAACTAGAACTAGAACTCTAACTTAAGACTACTAATTCCCCATCCAGTGCCTGTTCCCACATGTTGTGTTGTCATTCTTCCTTGTTTCATCAGAAGATAGAATTTAATCACAGATTCTAACTTTTATTTATTTATTTATTTGGAGAGATAATTCACATATCATAAAATTCACTTTTATAGCTTATCATTTAGTAGATTTTATTATATTTGAAATGCTGTGCAAACCATCTTTACTATTTATTTATTTATTTTAAAGATTTTATTTATTTATTTCACAGAGAGAGACACAGCGAGAGAGGGAACACAAGCAGAGGGGGTGGGAGAGGGAGAAGCAAGCACCCTGCAGAGCAGGGAGCCCAATGCGGGGCTTGATCCCAGGACTCTGGGATCATGACCTGAGCCAAAGGCAGATGCTTAATGACTGAACCACCCAGGCACCCCACCATCTTTACTATTTAATTTGAGAACATTTTCATCATCCCAAAATAAAATCCCACATCCATTAGCAATTGTTCTCAATTCCCCATGACTGCCAGTCGCTGACTACCTTTAATCTACTTTCTGTCTCTATGTCTGAGCATTTCTTATAAGTGGAAGCATAAAATAAGTGGCATTTTAGGTCTGGCTCCTATAACTTTATCATGTTTTCAAGGTTCATCTGTATTGTAGCATATATCAGCACTTCATTTCCTTTTAGGTCTGGATAATATTCCAGTATATAGATATACCACATTTTGTTTATCTGTTCATTAACTGATGGGCATCTGGGTTGTTTCCACTTTTTGACTATTATGAATAATGTTGCTATGAACATGTATGTACAAATTTTTAATGGTCATATGTTTTCAGTTCTTTTTGATATGTACATATAGGACTAGAATTTCTGGTCATGTGGTAGCTCTATCTTTAACCATTTGAGGAATTGCCAGACTGTTTTCCAAAGTGGTTATATCATTTTATACTTCCACTAGCAATGTATTAAGGTTCCATTTTTTCCACATTCTTATCACATTCTTCCCCACCTTTTTCTTTCAAGTTTTTCTTTGATTAGCTTGCTGTTTGCTTCAGCTGTTACCAACACCTCAAGAACTGTGATGTTAAAATATTGCCACTGATTGTTTTTGACAAACATGGCCAGTAAAAAGGCTGTTTTCACTGGGTGACCTTTAAATGAAGACATGCCTTGTGAGTAGGGTTCCCAGGAACTACCAGACAAGTTAAATAATTGCAATTTTCTGAGATGAAGCTTTGAAAGAGTTCCAGCCCCATTCTGACTCTTCCTGTAGCTACTAGGCTGCTGGTTTATACTGTAATTGTGGGCTTTTGACTTTTGAGACTACCACAGAACCAGGGACAAGGGTGACAGGAATAGGTCAAGTTAAAATGTCACAAAACTCACTGTTCCTACAAAGAACCAGCAATTTTCTTGAATAAAGGTTTCCTGCATTGTTACAAGGCTTTGGTTAATTTCCAGAGTTCAGAGAAGTTGGTTTTAACAAGTTTTATTTTTTCTGGCTTTAAAACAGATTTTTTTTTTTTCATAGAAAAGCATCCATTTAACAAACATAACTATGAAGCAAAGTTCTATACATTTTATGAGCATATTTAGCCAAATAATCATGTAACCTTTAGCCTAAGGAAACTTTTACTAAACTAGATAACACAGTTAAGTGAATACCTTTTTACAATATAGTTTGAAGGTAGCTATGATAAAGGCATTTACAGGGCACTAGTTGAGAACAAAATAGGGACAGTTAAATCATGTAAGACTGGCAATAAAAGTATAATTAGAATAGAAAGTTCAGGTAGAAGATGATTTTGACATTTTTTTTCTTGCTAGTGTTTTAGTTGTTTTTTATAAGAGAGCAGAATTTTGGAGCTCCTTACTCCACCATTCTCACTGACATCATCTCCTACCTTGTTTTCTGATTACCAGGAAGTGAAGTCCTGCATGCAGGAAAAGAGAGAAAAGAAAGAACAGGGAGAAGGCAAAGGGCTTATTTGGGGAATCTGAAAGAAGAAAAATGTGTGCATATTTTGTTTACAGAGGAGACTGAGTACACACTCTTTTATGGATCTATGCCTGGAGGAATGCTAAAGAATACAAATGGCGTATTTTATGAATCTTTAGCAGATTCATACTTGCAGTGCAAATCTTCCTTTAACAGCATGTGTGGAGTGTGTGAAAAGTAAATGCCGTCAAGTCTTTTCTTTCTCTTTTTTCTTGTTTTGGTTTTAATGGAAGAATAAACAATCCAAATAAAAATATTGACCAAGTTTAAACTATGCTTTATGTATTAAAATCTAAGCAAACGAAACAAACTGCATTCAAAGCTATGGCTTAAGGACAATATTTTAGGGGAAGAAAATACCTTTAAAAGCTGGACTTTGCCAGAATTCATAATTTCCACCTTCTTTCTATACTTGGAATAAAAAGGTCTAGGTCTCCAAATGATGACAATTTACAACTTAAATTCCATCTTAGAACTCAGCTTACTGCCACTTTAGAAAGTGATCTAATAAACTAATTCCTACTGGGTTTTTAATTACTGATAATTATCTGATGCAAAACCATTAAAGGCATAACCCTTATGTCAGTATACCCTTCTGTGAATCATACAGGAAATTAATTTCAAGGAATATTGCCTTTGATGACATATCTACCCTCTCCCCAACTGTCCTCCTGGGACTATTTGAAATATGTGACAAGCACTGTTGATACTTGTTAGCATTTTTATCACAAGGTTATCAGAAGAAAACAATTAACAGGACATAGAGCAGCAAAGATAGCATAGCTAATAGAAAGAGATGACTTTGAATTCACATAATTCAGATCTAACACTCACCAGCTGTATAGCTCTTAGAAAATTTCCTAACTTCTCTGAACTTATTTCCTTGCCTTTGAATTGGAAATAACAATATTTACTTCATATGGCTCTAGGAGAAAACTAAATGGTACATCTTGTACAAAGTGCTAGAACAGCTTCAACTAAAGAAGGGAGCAATTGTTATGGGGGCAGTGGTGGCGAATGTGGTCATAGTTAAGGTCATGATTGCATTCAGGGCTATAAGGAGGCTGAGATTCTGCATGGGCCCAAGGGCATTAGAATGTCCTTCATCTCCTTTGCAGAGTTAAGGAGGCAGGCTATCTTCAGTATCCCTCTGCCACTGAGAGTTTGGTTCCATGGATGTGAGCTTGCTCGTGCCCAGTGCTCTCCAGCAGTCACGAAAATGCAAGCAAGGGAAATTTCCATTCTTCTAGGAGTGCTTAGTTAATATAGCAGCTCTGGAACATTTTCAGTTGAGTTCTTGGAACCCTGAAGCACATTAATATCCACCATCATTACTCACCTCAGTCTCAACAGGTGATTGGAAGAGGCCATAATTGTTTGCACACACACACACACACACACACATTTTTTTTCCCCTCTCCCTGCAAGCCACTGTTTTGATGTATAATGGTAAGAGAAGAAGCTGGTCTGAAAGAATCAGTTCTGATTTCCCATAGTGTTTCTCTGCCCCCATGCCATCGGCGTGGTCGTTATTAGATCACACCATGACCTCATAGTGACTCATTGAGGCCATTCTACCAATGCTATAATTTTAGCAAGGTACAATTAGAATTATGTAATAGGAAGGTATTTACAATTGGCAAATAAATTCTGCTGATAAAAAGCCTTAAATTAAAGGTTTTCTTCTTCAATGGGGACACTTCACCTTCATAATTACCTTTGGTAAGGGTATTTTCCCAAGGTTTCTCTGTCATGTATGTGATCTGACTTTTTTTTTTGGCTGGGGAAGTGTTGAGTTCTAGTATTCTTCTCAGGATCTGAATTCTGAACCAAAGGTATAGAGGTGGGAATGTAGAGGAAGGTATGGATTGAAGAGGTAATTGTTAGTAGGAAATAGGGCAAAAAGCAAACAGTGTGAGAATGGCATGAGGGACAGGGCAGGTTTTAAGTGAGCTGCTCAGGTGTCTGGGTGAATTTTTCTATCCCTCTATATGCAAGATAGGTGCTAACAAAATAGAAGTAGGTATAGAGATAGGGAAGAGTCCAATGCCCATGAAATATTAGAACATCTCATTAGGTAGTTGGAAATCGAGATCTGCTGTCCTGACATATAAATGTGTGGGGCATCAGTGTAAATGTGGTACTTGAAGCTTAGGGAGTGGATGAGATATTAAGGAGACTCTGTGTGAGAAGGGGATTTCATACAGAACCCGGAGGAACATTAACATTGCAAGGGATACCAGAATAAGAGGACAAGCAGGAAAGATTCAGAAGGGCAGATGCAGAGGCAGCAAGATAATCAGGAGGGAGTCATGCCACAAAAGCCAGGAAGGAAGAAGGTTTCAGAAGAGAAATGTTAATAGTGACCATTGCGATTATTTCCTAACTGGTCTCTCTGCCTCTAGTCCCTTCCCCCATCCTCCCTAGCCTCATTCTGCTGTCCAAATGCTCTCTCCTAGTACACAAGTCTATTTGCTTTCTTAGACTTGTAGTTATTAGATGTCTGTAGCATTCAGACTTTCATGTATTAAAGAATTAAACCTAAGCCTAATTCATCACCGGAGCCTAATTGGCTTATTGAAAGACCAGTCCTGGGCCTCATACCCAGAGATATTAATTAGGATATCTGGATCTGAGAATTTGTCTTTTTAAAAAGGCCCCCAGATAGTTCAGTTGCAAACTGTCTATTGACAGTGGTTTATGAAACAGTGGCCTAGGGGGATGAAGTTCAAGTTCCCTAGTAAAAGACTCATGGCCTTTAGCCTCTGGCTTCCATCTCCATTTTCCTCCTCACCACTCCCTCTTTCCACCAGCCCACCTCCATCGTGGACTCTGTTTTCTAGCCTTGCCAGAATCACAAAGATAAGTTGGAGTTGGTGGAGAGAAAAGTCCTTTCTGGAAAAGGGACCAGCTTATGCAGAGGGACCAAGGTGAGGCAACATAATGTGAGAAAATAGGGACCAGTCCAGTTTGAATGGTTGTAGCAGATACAAAGAAATCAGTCTGGAAAGATGGCCTGGGGCCAGACTGTGGAAAGCCCCTAATACCAGATTGGGGAATTTATAACTGTTCTGCAGCAAAGTGGGCTGCTTGGCTCTTTCATGCTTTGTTTTATTTGTTTTCTTTTTCTATCCTGGATGTAAGTATCCGTACCTCCTTCTTATTATTGAGACTGTCATTACTGTTGATTTTTTTTTTTTCCTGAGTCTGGACTTCATGTGGAAGAATCTAAAAATGAAGACTTGAAAGAAGGAAGGGAATTTTAAATTTCTGGAAGGATTAAAGAATCTTGAATTATCCAGACTTAAATTTAACCACAGTCGTGAGGCAATTAATCAACTTTCAGTTTTCCTAAGCCTGGTTAAGAGGCAGGTAAGACACTGTGACTGTGCTCTTAACCTTTGTGAAAGAAAAAAAGCAAGACATAGTTCAAGTGACTGGAGTTCTGACTCCTCACCATCAAACTGAACACCATGCATTTTTTTCTCCAAGGGAAGATTTCAGCCTAGCTGGGTCCAAGAGAACATACGAGCACCTTATGCTGAACACATACTTAGAGAACTGGATGGGTTTTGCCATCTGCTAAGCCTCACAAAACCTCCAGTTTGAAGTTGAAGCGATGTCAGAAGCTGATTTAAGCAGCTTACATATGTTGCACTGCAGGAAAAACATTGGACGTTGGGGACTCTGGAAAACAATGCGAGGCATTTGGGGTCTATAAACACTTCGTGTTTGTGACAAAACATGCCCAGTAGCCATAGGGCAACACTTTTTCCCCCTTAGATTTAAGTGTAGGTTTTTATCCTTTGCTTAAAGTATTTTCACATTATCTTGTGTATTTGCTGGAACCATGATCATCATTCATGCAGCAGGTAAGGTTATCTTAGTTAATCCCAACTTTATCTTGTTGCTTTAAGTTTGACAGAAAATGCCAGTAGTATGGCATACTTTGGAAAATTATTCTAGGGATTTGCCATTACTGATAATGTTCTTGGAAAATCTAGATGCATAATAAATGAATACATTTATAGTAACCAACCTTTAAAATTCTTTACAGATTCCACATGCACACTGGACATGGTGCAAATCACTCAGATTGTTCTCCAAGGCCTGTGGTGAGACTGTACTTACCTTTCTAGTCATATGTCCCCCTCTTTCTTGTACTTTGCTATCCAGTGAACCTGTATGACTGTCATTCTCCAAACACATTAGATTTTTAAAAATCTCGAATTGCATTTCTTTTTCCTTCCTTTCCTGCTTCTCCCCATCAACTCTCTCTGTTGATAACTTAACTATTAATAAGAACCAGTTCAAGTTCCCTTTGTCCATGGAATCTTTTATAATAACCTGTTAAAATGTCCTTATAGTACTTAGCATGGTCTGCTTTGCTTCATAGTTATAAATATATTCAAGCTCTGCTTTTTATGGGCCATCCTTTTCTTTATCATACAGTAACAATCCATATTCTCTTCATGTGTATTGCAAATCCCCCTCCTGTGAGCCTTGGGAAATTATGAAAATTTCTAAGGCATGAGTATCAGCAGTTGTAATAAGGGTGGATACTATTTTTCCATTATTTTGCAGCTTTTAAGAAATGAGTGATTTCCTATTTAAACTCAAATTTTGGAATTCCCTGAGCATAGTTGTAGATCTAGACACTTTTATACACCCAGAAACAACTGTTTAGTGGTGAGTATTGGCCAGACTTTTAGAGACACATGAACTCTTCAATAATCCACTCAACCCTTAATGGTTTATGTTTTCTGCCACAGTCCCTCTAGGCATACGCTTGTGATTCTCAGGCTAATACATTTCCCACATTTTTTCTTTTTGTTCCTAGGCACATTTCACTCCAGATTTCTCTGCTGATATCCTTTTATCATCTCATAATTGCTACTCCATGCTGCTGAAGGTATTCGTCTATCCCTCTCATCCTCTGTGTGGACATATATCCCTTCTGTAATTCCTCAAAGTGTAAATAACATTAGACTGTGGTGTTTTGACAAAATTTTCCTATAGTATGAAGTAGGAAACTTTAAATACAGATATCTGACACCACAGTTCTTGGAGTCTGTTTTCTATGTCCCTTACCAGCAATTTACCTGGGCCTACCAATAACTTATCCATCCTATACTGGAGAACCTTCTTTCTGTATTTTCTCCCTATATCCCATCCCAAATAGAGGAAGCAAAAAACAATTCGCAGAATATTCTCTGTAGAATTGTACACCTCTCCCAGTGAAGTTAGTTTTCACATAATGAAATGGAATGCATTAACATTTCTTCCTCAAATGAAGGATTGCCCAAGAACCGTGGGTCAATACTGGTGTTACTAATGAATAAAAATCTACATTAAAGTGGTGAACAAAGATCTAAGGCACAGCTCTCTAAAGTCAGATTTTAGCTTCCACCTTTGAAATGTAGCAATTTCTTAGAACAAGTGACATAAAGGTAGGTTCTCCCCAATGAGTGGAAACTGAATAATTTATCACTAGCATTGTTTAGATTGCCAGTGCATGGTGATAATAAAAAAAGCCTGACTTTCTTTAAATTGATTTTATTACTGCTTTTAAATCTTTGACAGATAATATACCCTCTTATGGCCTGCAGAGGAAGAATAGTAGGTTGTCGAGGGGGGCTTTTCCCCTTACCAGCCCCTCCCTGCCACTGCTTGGGACTCTCCCAAATGGCAAATCTCCCATATTTAATAACTTAAAGAACCAGATTCTATCTGCAAAGACATCAGAGAAAGTGTTGGCAGCATTTTGGGGGTGGAAGGGAATGACTAAATATTTGTTTACATACTTTCCTGATTTCTAGAAAGGTAGGTTTCATTCCTTCAAGACGAAACTCTTATTCAGTTGAATTTCTGTGCAGTGTTCCATCTAGAAAGCATCTGGCCAAAATGGGGTGCTCACAGGGTGTTTGTATTTTTGAGTTGAGTTAAATATATATCCTCTTTGTTTAAAATTTTTGCCTTGCCAAGAATCATGGAGTTTCTTCTCAAACTTTCACGGGCAATCCCATGCACATCTAGTGTATCAGTTTCTGTTGAGAAAGTGTGGAGTAGAAGGATTTGGAGTAGAGGTTGTGAATCAGAACACTGGTTCAGGCTACCTTTCTTGCGCAGGGCCAAGGAGGACAAAGGTTTCACGTCACATACAACAATGAAAAGAAAGCTTGGAAACAGGCCACCTGTCTTCCCCACTGTCAGCTGTGACTTTGGACAGGTTATTTAGTTCTCTATGCCCTAATTTTCTCACTTGCAAGTTGGAGAGAAGAGTACTCTGTTTTTAATTTGAGTTGTCATGCAGATTAAATGAGGTAAGTCAAGTACAGCATTCAGCAGGATGCAGGGACCAGGAACGCTTGTGCACTTTTGTGGCTGTGGAGTCTGGCGCAAAGCAGCACAGAGTAACCTGGCAGAACTTAATCGGATTAAGCACTAAGGACACACTTGTGCAGTGCTCGCTTTGGCAGCACGTATTCCAAAACTGGAAGGATGCAGAGACGATTAGCATGGTCCCTGCGCCGGGATGACATGCAAACACACACACACACACACACCCATACACACACACACACACATTATGACTTTGTGATTCCATTTGTAGAAATAGAGCCGAGAGAAATTTTCACACAGCACCGTAGGGCAAGTTAAGTGTCTTCAGTTATGTAGGGATGGAAACTGATATTTACGAAATTTCTACCAGGTGCCAGACACTCTACAGAGGCTGCTTCATTTAATCCTCAAGGCATCATTACAAGATTATTTTATCTGTTTAACAATTGGGAGAAATGATTGTCTGTGAGGTTCCATAACCTGACAAGGACACTGTGCTGATAATGGGCAAAGCTGGGACTCTAACTCGGGTGTAAGTTTTACTCCATTCCAATGTCTCATGCAGAGTCTGAAAAGAATAATTCTCTCTCTTTTGTTTCCTTCATAGATTGTTGTGCGGATGAGTTCTTATATCACATGACTTTCCAACTGTGTCTCCATGTCCTCTTCTCTTCTATTTTCACATATTATCCCTCTTTCATCCCATCATCCCCCCTATTCTTTATAATCTATGCTTTTTTCCTCATTTCAGTGAAGATATTCTGAGATATCTATCTATCAATCTATATATCTATATCTATATCTATATATCTTAGATTAAAAATAAGAAAAATTCAGTTATACTAACATTAATAGTTACAAATTAAAGAGATTGGAACATCAGCTACTATTTAAAATGGAACAGATCAACTGCCTTTTCAGATGGCAACCAGGTCACACGATTCACTTCCTTCTTTTTTAAAGTTGACTCAGCTGAATAAAGCGTTCTGGGTTTTAATGAGAGGGCTTTAGGATAAGGTCCAAGTTCATTGATTCCTGATATATCCATACATATTCTCACTTACTTTTGTAAAGAATAAACTGTGTCTCTTTAACTTTGAAAATGGAATTTAAGTTTTCACTGATTGAGTAATTTCTACTCTCAGGCAAAGGACATTTGTCATATAGCCACATGTTTTACTAATGGATTGGTCAGTTGTATTGAGTTTCCAGGTGACATTAATTTTCCAAACATTAATTTATCATATATGATCTGATGATGATTTAGTATTGCAGGGGTCCCGTGGACTGCTTACAAACACATGCACACAAACACACAAATACCTCATCCTTGGGCATAGTTGCATAAAGGTGAATTAGACATTTCATAACTTGTAGGTTATGGTACAAGACAGCACAGAAAGTTTCATTATGAGAGAAAAATGCTATGGCCGAAAAAAAAATAAATAAAAGAGGGATGGAATAATAACAAATGTTCTTCATTTGTATTTGGTGCTGGACTCTGTGAATTATTTATGTCTCTGGGCAAGGCCTGGGAAGTATTTCAGTGAAGCCTAATTTGTCAAGGTTACTTCTACTTGACCATATTTTTCCTAACTATATCTTTCTGGATAGTACCACACATAAATATTTTCATTGTGTTCTGCATTTATTTGCAATATTGATGGCACTGTAAAATGTGGGGTATTAGCACCTCTTTAACCAATGTCAGGCAAGAATTAAGATCGGAAACACCAGTGTCTTCCTTTTAGAAATATAGAGGTTAACTGATTATTATTCAGCTTTTGTGGCTGATGAGCCAGCTATAAGTCATACTGTGGAAAATTTATTGTCTAGAAATCATGCTACTGAATATTTTATCTTACTGGAAATGTGCTATAAAGGGGCTGCAGCTTTAATCAAGTACATGGCGATGTTGCAATATCTTGGTTGCACAGTCACATGAAAAAGTTGAGGTTAAGCAAAACTAAAGGCCTGGCTTCCGGGGAGAGCGGTGGTTGTGGCTGTGTATGTAGACATGATTCCTCTAGGAGGTCATTTTATTTTGCCTTTGACTTGAAATCTCGAAATATGTTCCAAAGGAAAACCTTGGCTCATTGTAATGTTCGGGTCGCAGTTACACCAGGTAGAGACGTGTGAGTGACATGGCAGTCAGGGAGGAAAGAAAGAGGAGAATCAGACCTTGTCTGCTCTAGTGTTTTCGGTTTCTATTTCTGATGTCTGTTCAAAATCTCACAGAAAATCCGAGGAAATTCCCTGTTTACAGAGGAACGACTGTTCTAAGGGCAGAGATGAAGTGCCCAATTTGTACGTGGGGGTGCCTTAAGTGTGCACTTGTTCTCAACACCTGGTTGCGCGCGTGGGGAGTGCCTCAACCCCTCCCCTCTGCCACCCCAGCCATGGATGCTTGAGGGCTTCTGTTGTTGTATGGGGTTTTGTTTTGTTTAGACATTGAAGAGAGGAAATGATTGTTTCTTGTTGGATCTGACTTTACCTTCAAATCTTGGGATTATTGGACAACTCTATCGTGATGCTTTTATTCCTATTCAGTGACTAAGGAACATAAGAAAGGGATTCTGAAGGAGGTTTCAGAAAAATAGCAGAATCTGAAAAGACTCTAGCTGGGAGAAAAAGACCCATAGGGAGGTTAAAAATACCACTGAAATATTATCAAACCAGCATCAAACTTGTTTTGACCTTGTTTAGTTACTTTTAGTGTCAATCTTATTGTTCTTTTATAATTTTTCCCCAAAGCCTAATTCTTACCCCTTAAATATCTTTTTCCCTGTACCCCTCATAACCTGGGAGAGCCTAGCTGCTTGTTGCACAAGATTTAAAACCACCTTACTGAGCCTTACGGTCGCTAGATCATTCTAAATCGTTGGTATGTAAACCAGTGCTGTTCAGTAGAACATTTTTGGTGATGGGAGTATTTTGTACCGTGCTGTCTGATGCCATAGCCACTAACCTCATGTTGCAATTGGGCCTTGAAATGTGGTCGGTGTGCCTGTGAAACTAATTTCTTATTTGAATTTAAATAGTCATATACAACTATTGGCTACCATGTTGAAACAGTATAGCTATATACATATATTCAGTACATATAATCAAGTTGACACTTGTTTCTTGAGCAAGTTCAATGATACTCGTTTAAAAATATTTCATGCACGTATTGCATGGAGCAGTGGGTGTTATACGCAAACAATGAATCATGGATCACTACATCAAAAACTAATGATGTACTGTATGGTGATTAACATAACATAATAATAAAAAAATAAATAAAAATAAATAAAAAACTAATGAAGTACTGTATGGTGATTAACATAACATAATAAAAAATATTTTTCTAGGTAAGATACCATTTATTGCATTAAACGTAATCTGAATATACTCGTTTTTGTATGTTTGTGTTTGTTGGTGTTGGGAGGAGTGGGTAGTGGAAGGAGAGATAGAGCCAATTATATTTTTATGTTTATATATATTATAATTAAGAAAAGTTCAAGCTCTTTTGTAGGGAATATGCTTTACCGTTAAGAATTTGGGTAATCTTGGGGCGCCTGGGTGGCTCAGTTGGTTAAGCGACTGCCTTCGGCTCAGGTCATGATCCTGGAGTCCCGGGATCGAGTCCCGCATCGGGCTCCCTGCTCTGCAGGGAGTCTGCTCCTCCCTCTGACCCTCCCCCCTCTCATGTGCTCTCTGTCTCTCTCATTCTCTCTGTCTCAAATAAATAAATAAAATCTTTAAAAA
>NC_138369.1:112357945-112395710 GCF_054177405.1 Leptonychotes weddellii | reverse complement strand
TGGGTGGCTCAGTTGGTTAAGCGACTGCCTTCGGCTCAGGTCATGATCCTGGAGTCCCGGGATCGAGTCCCGCATCGGGCTCCCTGCTCTGCAGGGAGTCTGCTCCTCCCTCTGACCCTCCCCCCTCTCATGTGCTCTCTGTCTCTCTCATTCTCTCTGTCTCAAATAAATAAATAAAATCTTTAAAAAAAAAAAAAAAGAATTTGGGTAATCTTGGGGCGCCTGCGTGGCTCAATCATTAAGCGTCTGCCTTCAGCTCAGGTTGTGATCCCGGGGTCCTGGGATCGAGTCTCACGTGGGGCTCCCTGCTCAGCGGGGAGCCTGCTTCTCCCTCTCCCTCTGCCCTACCACTCCCCCTGCTTGTGTTCTCTCTCTCTGTGTCAAATAAATAAATACAATCTTTGGAAAAAAAAAAAAAAAAGAGTTTGGGTCATCTCGTAAAGGAGGCCCGGTGGTGTGCTACTGTAGAACGAACAGGAGTGACAGTGACACTCTACTTGTCTGGCAGTCAGCGTACCATTAACTTTGCTTATAAGAAGGGAAGCTAAGAAGCCAGAAATTCAATGAAAGAGGCTTCTGAGTGGCTAGAGTATACGGCCCCAGATGTTGCCGACAGCTTTAATTTCCTATACCCTTCTACACATGAGCCCTGTGCTCTATCTCACTAGACTGTCACCTCCTCCTTTTACAAAATGTGGAGTTTTCCATCCTGCCCTTAGACTCGATTGTGTTTCTCTTTGCTCCTTTCTCTGTCTGCTGAAATCCTATCCACCTTTGAAAGGCAAGCCCATGCTCTTTGTATTTGGGCCCTTGGGCTTCTGCTTCTTAAACACTTTGCCTGCGAGTTCTTTCTCTGCAGCTAACAACCTAATAAAACATGAATGGACCCAAAAAGGGAGGAGGCTGCACAGGTTTAAAGTACACTAGAAAGTTTACTGCTGCTCAAAAACTGCTTTCCAATTAGAAGCATCATTTTCTTTGACAGGTAGGAGTTAGAAAGTGTTATGTACATGGAGACACAAGGAGGATCAGGCTTCACAGAGTCCCCGGCTCTTCTCATCTCTTTCCACTCCCATTTCCAGTATTTATAGTTTCCTAACTGGTCCCCACTTTTAGGATATGATCATGTGTTTTATTCTCTTATTCACAAAAATATTTGATTATCAATTTTCATTGACCTCAAATCACTAGATAGAAAGTGTTTCCCATAACAAATTTATATTCCTCCATTTGTTCTCTACTGCTTTCAAGTGGACCGGCTTGCAGTGTTTTTTTCTTTCCCCTTAATACCGTACTTAAGTTCATAAGAGTTAGCCAACAGTCTTCAGTTTCCTTAGATTTTGATCTCTTGTCCTCAATTGCTATAGATTTTGTGAGTGTGTCTTCTGCACTCAGAAGACAGTCCTTGAGAGTTTAACCAACTGCTCTGCTGTTACAGAGCAAGGAGTGCCATCTGCTCAGCTCAGGCTCTTGGAATCCTCACACTTCTCCCCTTTCCCAGACTCAGTCAGGTCTGTCACTTGCAACATCTCACCCCTGGAAGTGTATGTACGAGTTAGGGTTATTTGGATTTCAAGTGGCAAGATCTCAAATGGACTCAGCGTCAGCAAAAGATGAGATTTATTGAAAATATACTGGACTATTCTATAGAACGATGATATCCTGGGAAGAAGAATCACAAAGCAGTCAGGCCACATTAACAAATGAGCGTCTGGACTTAACTACATTGAGAAATCTCTCTGCCTCTCATCTTTGCTTTTGTCTATTGGTGTCACTCTTAATTACTGCCTAGATGTATTTTCCATTGTGGGAAATATGGCCAACCACCACCCAACTTGGCTTTCTAGGTCACAGATCTAAATATCATGGGAAAGGCTCTGGTTTGAGTCAGCCTATCCCTAGATCATTCAGCTATAGCCAAGAAGGCAGGGTCATGTTTGATAATATGCTGTCTTCACACTAACTGTAGGCCTGTTGGAGGTGGGGCAGGGACACACTTTCCAGAATACCAGGGTTGCTAGGTGGACCAAAAAAAAAAAAAATGCCCTTTTTAGCTCTTTTTTTTTTTTCTCCCTTCTTCCCACCCCTATTGACTTCCAAGTACAGCTCAAATGCCACCATAACCACAAGACTGACCCTTTAATAATGCTCTCTAAAAGTGTGAGAGGGACACAGTTTAAACTAATTTAAGTTAAAATCCTGGACAAAGCATTTACTTACCGCTACTTACTACTCTGTGACCTTGGCTTCATTTTCCTCACCGGTGAAAATGAAGGGATGGAAAGTAAATTGGGACTAGATTGTAAGACTTTAAATCTCATCTAGCTAAGGAAGGTTTGTATAATTTTTTGAACAAGAAATACCAAGTAGTGTATTAGGAATTATAATCTGGCAGCTAGCATAGATCAGGAAATTTATAGCCATATCCAGTGGTCGTGAAGATGATCAGGGCACTATTTAGCACTTATCTAATCAGATAAGAGTGAAGCCCCAAGGAATACAGGGAGTCATTCGATCTTGACAATAGGCTGATGGCTAGATGGTTGCCTTTTTGCCTCATTTCTTAGCATTCACATACTCTTTCTCCCCTCATGTTCTATACTGAATTTCTGCTTTTTGTTCACCAAACCAGCCATTTTTCACTCTTAACTCCAGAGATTTTGCATGCTTTTCTTTTTATCTAGTGACTCAAAGTGATTTTTTGAATCTTAAACTAGAATTTTTAGTGAGTGAGACAAAGATGAGGAAATTATGAATAGAAAAAAGGAAATATCTTCACAACAGATTACTGGAAAACTCTAAGAGAAGAACAAATTCAATCCAATAAATCTTTCTTTTCTTATCTACTCTTTTCAAGATTGTTTCAGTCAAAAGGACTACAAAATTTCTGGATTTGGAAACTGAAGTCAAGTAGGGGTATAGAATAAGAAATTAGGGTAGTTGTTCTCACTTTGTGTAGATGGCAATAGGCAAAATAATAAAATATTTGCTATCCTAAATTTAAAGGAAATAAGTATAAAAATTTGTGCTTAATCAGATACCATCTTGTGCTAGATTTTAGCATAGATAATCTCTAACATCTGTCAAAGATTTAGAAATAATTATTGGGGAAAATCTTTAAACCGAGGACATGCTGTTAGCTTAATATTGTTCTCTGAATTAAGAGAAAAAATTATTTGATTTTAGTGATTGAGCATTTTTTTTTAAATTTTAATTTCAGTATAGTTAACATACAGTGTATAGTAGTTTCAAGATTACACATTTTTGATAGAGCTCAGCAAAAGCATGATCTAAGAACTAGTGAATTAGGGGTCAGACTTTTGAGTATGCTCTCCAGGGAGCAGTGTTGTAAACTTCATCACGATGCATATTCCTTGCTCCCTGCCTCTTGCCTCCAGTTACATGGAGTTGAGGGTAAATAGCTCAGCATTACACACCAAAAGAGACAATGGGTTCTCCATTCTGGCTATATATTAGAATCACTTGGGGAGCTTTAAAACAAATGTAGATGATAGAGCCTACCCTAAACCAATTCAGTTAGAATCTCTAGGGTGACACATGGACATGGCTGTTTTTAAAATGCTCCCTGGTTGATCCTAACGTGCAGCTAGTGTTGAGAATCACTGATGGAAGAGATGAAAAAGAATCACGAATCTTCTAGTCTAGCAATCAAGAGTCTTTAGTTATTATTCACACTTAGGACAGTGCAATACAACTATTTTATATCACAGTTTTCTTAGCTGGAAATGAAGGAATGAGACTAGAAGACCTTTTGTATTTTTCTAGCTCTATAAGTCTTCAGATGTACTCCTGGAAATTTGTATAAGATGTTATGTGGATAGACTCATTATAGTTAAACAGATTCTACAATGAATCCCTCAGTAATGCAAATAATATATATAGTGCATATAAAAATGTAATATAATTTGTATATAATTCAATAGAGATTGCATTTGGAACTCAAACCATTCAATGTTTTCCTGCTAGGGATACTTCAACAGATGAAAAAGAAAGATTTGACCCAGCAGACTAGACTCTCCCTGGTTGTCATCATTATCTAGAGAAGATTTTTATCAATTCTTACAACTTTCCTTCAGTCAGTGTTTCTCAGCGACTATTAATTCCTCAGTGTTTTTCTTGGAATGCTACAATGTCATTGCATGAGCTTGCTGGGCCACCTGAACAATGTTGCCCTTGTCAAAGGCCAGGAGACTTTAACAAAATTTACCGATTCTTTTCATAAGTTTCATCAACACGCTGCAGTGGGTTTAGGATAGGTGTACCATCGCTTGTGAACCTAACTTCAGAGAGTGAGATAGTGGGTAGAATTACTGCTTTCCATGAACTCTTACTTCTCTTTCCTACTCTCACTTTCCCATAACTGATTTCATGCAACGACATTGTATTGTTCACACTTTCTAAAAGAAGAAAATGAGAGTGTGAAAGCTTATAGTTATTTTCTTACCGTTCACACCAAGTGTAACAGGAAATTGATACCGGGACTCTTCCACTCCAACCTCATTAGTGTTGTGTGAGCCCCCTAAGTGTTAAATGAAGTGTGTGCTCAATAAATATTTAAGAAAAATAATTTGTGTGCATGGAGTCATGGGTGACAGAAGGGTAATGAGATTGAGGCTCATTAGATTTTTTTTAAGAGGGGAGAACATGGGGTGCCTGGGTGGCTCAGTTGGTTAAGCCTCTGCCTTTGGCTCAGGTCATGATCCCTGGGTCCTGGGATAGAGCCCCACATCAGGGCTCCCTGCTCAGTGAGGAGCCTGCTTCTCCCTCTCCCTCTGCTGCTCCCCCTGCTTGTGCTTAGAGCTCTTTCTCTCTCTTTCTCTCTCTGTCAAATAAATAACAAATAAAATCTTAAAAAAAAATAAAAGAGGGGAGAACATAAGAGTTTTTGGCAACATGATTTGATTATTGCCTAGAATAGAAGCTAAGACCTGAAAATGAAGAGGCCGAGATCTGGATGGAGCTACACTACTGGGTAAGACAGAACTTTTTGCTTATTGCTCCTGAGGAAGAGGGAGAGATCAGAGACGATGAGAAACAGAGACTGGGTACAACCTGGAAATAGCAAAGACCATGACCTTCCTCAACCCTAGTCAAGTTAACAAGTCCAGAATATATAAGGCGAGTGAATTTCATGTGGAAACTAGTAAAGAATCTTGGTTCTTTATCTAGAACATCCCAGGACAACTGGAGATGTGTGAAGGAGGCAGTGTTGCATAGAGATGCATAAGGAAGGAAGCAGCCAAATGCCCATAGCTCAAACCATTGAATTGGGTTTAAGATAAGTTTAAAGAGATGTGTGCAGGGCAGCAAGTGGGGGTAGGGGGAGAGGAACAGTCAGTAGCGAAAATGAATGGGGTGTGTCCAGCTATCCTCAGGGAAAAATATGAGACTGAATAATTTCAAAGACAACAGCATCATGAAAATAATTTACTTAATACTCTATTCAAAATCAATTGCAGAATATCCCTGATTATTTCAAGATATGTAAAGGATTATTAAAATAGAAAAGTTTAGAACTATAGTAAGTACTAGTGGCATCCTACATTATTTCCTTAGATGAGTAACACAGATTTGCAGAGGTAAGAATGATGGAAAAGGTCAATATTTGTATGATTATAAAAGATATAAAGTTCAAGGATTTAATTAGATCATTTCTTTTTCCTCTTAGGCACATAGTATTTCATCATGGTAGGCTTATAAGATTTTGTGTGTGTGTGTGTGTTTTCAATTGAATCCACCTAATTTCCTAACTTGAAATTAATTTTTCTTAGTGTAGAATTGATGAAATGAGCTTTATTACATTCACTGTATTTGAAATAACTACTGTGGCCTGCTTTATTATTTTTGGTGATGAAATATTGTTAAAATTCTCATAATGCACTAAGACAATGATTTGGACAAGTGAATCACATATTTACAAGATGTTCTTTTGTTTTAATGTGAAAGGTAATCTTAAATTATTTTAAAAGAGCATATACCTCTATAATAAGGCAGTCTCCAAAATTTAATTGTTTACAATGAATATGACAGTTTCTTTAGAGGATATATTGTTCTACTGGTTAAAAATATTAAGGAATTCCCAAAGCACTTGAATTCAATTTGGTTTGACAAGTTCATTACAGTTTTTCATTTAAGCACAGACAAGAGTCTTCAGAATAATGATTCCAGCCCCCAAACTTTCATTCTAAATTTAGGTCAGGTAATTAGTGTGTGTTTCCCACAAGAAATAGGTAATTACAATGGTTAATGCCCATTGGTTAAATCTACCTGGAAGAGTAGATGTCTTATTTGTGTGTTTTAACGACATAAGAATAACTCTTAAAACCAAGATCGACCTGCAACTTGTAATACTTTCAAGTCTAGCATTTCCTACTTGTATAAATGTGTCATACCTGTTTCATACCTTCCTGCAGAAATGGCACTTGAGCTAAATGTTACTTGCATTCACTTTGGAAGAAAATCAAATGGGTATATAATCTGGCATGAAAGTACAATACTACACTAAGTCACCTTTTCTGACTAAGGAGGACCAGCAAAGATATTTTAGGCATCCTTCAATGAGAACCCTGCTTGAGGAGCTTGTTGTGTTCTGCTGTGTGTGCAGCTGAATAATCACTGGGGATCTGATTAGTTCCATGTATGTCTTTTCTCATTTGTCATTTAACTTACACCCATATCCAAATGAGAGTTAATGGAGGCATGATGTGGAAGTTGTCATATTTCCTTAGAGTTTTTACCTCCCCTATGCAGAAATGTAGTGATAGTTTTATCTTTGTTTTTGTTTTTGTTTAATGACAAGAACATTTTTCTGTGTTGTTTTCTGGGTACATGTAAAAAAATATAATCTTCTTTTATGGGTCATTGAAAATGAATTGGTTCATTAAAGTGGTCATTTTAAGCAAAAGAACCAAAAAAACCCCTGGTCTTCTGGTTTGACATGTCTCAGAGAACTTTCTTGTACAGTAAGCATGCATAAGTTTCTGAATTTATAGTGCTGTGGGCCATACCCTGGACTTTGGTAAATTCCCAGAGTAAATGCTTCCCAAGACCTAATTTTTTGATGATAACTATTTGGCCCAGGCTAGTGACCTCGCTCTTCTTCATCACACTTCGTTGCACTTTTTCTTTTAAAAATCTCTACATCATTTATTCCAGCCTACCTTTGGTCAGGGTTATTTACATAGGAACAAATATGAGTTATATCCATCTATTGTCATTCATCCCCAACATCATTTCCCTCTTTCACAGAGTAACTGCATTGCATTTTCATATTTAGCTAATTTGTTTTGGTTAAATGATATGCACTATGTCTATTATTGTAAGAATGTTCTATATTGATTATTACCTAGATCTAAAGTGGAAAACCAATATACCTTAATGTATCAACTAATTTATTGTTTGAAATGTTTCTATCCCTTTTTTTTACCTTAAAATATAATCTGCAAATGAATTTCTGCTGCCAAATCCAGTGGTAAGAAGTTCTCAAAAAGGGGATAAAATAAGATGGAGTTTAAGAGGAGTGCTGTAAAATCCAGGTTATTGATTTAGTTAGGGATTTCCTCCAAAGATCAGGTACAAAATGACCGTTGTTTCTTTCCTTTACATCTAAACTATTTTCAGAAGATGTTTTTTCCAGGGTTCTACTCATGATAGATCTTTGATGAGGCACATAAAGAACTGATGTAGGTAGACTGATAAGACAGATGCCATCAATAAATGCCTTCACAAAAATACTGGCCTGTCACAAGTTAATTTGATGCAGTATTTTCTGTCATGAGGTTGGATTAATTTTGTCCATTTTCTCCTCTTGTCGTAATTCTTGTCATGTGAATAAGAATGTATTATAAAGAAGAACATACTAGACATTATAATTCTGTGATAACTCATTTTTGTGACAAAGAATATAATGAGACCAGACAATAGTGCAAATTCATCATATTCTTACAGTGAACTTAATATTGACTTCCTGGCTTCTCTTCATGATTTTGAGGGCATGTCACTATGGTTTTATACCAACCAAATGATTAAAGAAACCACCAATGAAAGACTTGTACTGATTACAAAAAGCCTTTTCAACAGGGAAATAATAGAACCATTTCGATTTTCTTTCTTTTCCAGCTTAAACACATACTTCATGTATATCTGTGATTTCATTTTGATGAAAAAAGACTCATGGATTTGATAAAGTTACTCAGAAAGTGTTATAAACTTGAAGATTGGACTGTATTTATCAATGAGGAAAGAGTGAATTTTCTCAATAAATCACTATTATAAGTCATAAAAGAAAAACAAAGTTTTATAATAAAGAGTCTTTCCAAAATACTCCTCATATTTTGTCTCAGTAACTCAAGTAAAGCAGTCATTTTTAACATGGTCTGTCGCTACAGCTACGAAGATCTGATTTAGGAAATACCTCCCTAGTGGCAGACTGGTTGTTTTTAATTGCCCAGAATTTCTATCACCCCAACCCTAACTCTATGGAGTCTCCCTTTTTTTTTTTCTTTTCTTTTCATGTTAGAAGGAGTGAAGCTAATATCTACAAGCAACTATTCCTTTTGTACAACTTCAGGCAGACGTTTAAACGGAAACAGAAGAGATAGAATCTGTAGGGCATATAGGATCTGGGAGAAAATCCTACAATAGGAATATCATTTAAATAAAACATTTGCTACCATCCTTACACTCATTATGGTTAGTGAAAGTTACACATAATCACTCTTTTATTCTGAGTTCAGATATCTCCTTAGAATCTTTCTTAACAGAGCACTGGAAATGAGCTGTTGATCATTGGTTTTATTTCAAGAATTGAAGCCTATTTATGATTCCTCCCATAAGATTCACTATCTATATGCCTAGCATATGGTGGTGTTAAGTAAATGTTCATTGAATGGATGATTACATGTTCCAAAGTTACAAAAAGAAAAAAAAATTCTACATTTACATAGTTGGAGTCTCATTTCTCCGGTGACATAAAGTAAGTGATTCTGTCAGCAAAGTCCTTTGCTGTTGGACCCTCCTAAATACAGAAGGTGAGGATCACACATAAAAATGCATGTGAAGAACTACTTAGAGATCTAGTGTTTATGCACATGAAATATATACATATTACGAATATATACATAAATATAAATTCACTCGGAGTATAGTGTGGTGGAAAGACTGCTAGGCTTTGCTTCTGCTTCCCCCTTTATATGACCTTGGGTCTCTGTTTCTTCAGTTGTAAGATTTAAGCACTGGGTTTTCTCTTTTAATTCTGGGCATCTATATTTCTACACACATGTGCAAAATATAAAATAAGCCAGCAAATTTCACTTGACCTGATTTCTTGGATTTATTTTTATGTAATAGAAAAAATTAGACATTTTACTTGAATTTTTTGCCAAGGGCCTTTGATGAAGTTGTCAAAATCCAATGTTTGATTTTTCTTTTACTAATTACAATTACCTGTAGGAAAAATATGTGATGGTATTCTTTTCTTGTTAGAACCTGGGGATTCTATTCTGTTGTTGAAACTGGAATCTCTCCAGCCTCTTGTGAAGTAAAGTACAAAGAACACATTCTCTGGCTGAGGCAAAATTTATCCAGATAGAGACTGCTCTTGAGTCTCCTGGAAAATCTGCCTTCTGAGAACAAAAGGCCCAATCTGATGTGGATTCTTGCAAATGGTGTTCACACAGGAAGCCTGTCACCCAATGGGAAGCAGCTAATTGGCCAGACAGTCTTGGAATGAATTTAGCTGCTGGTTGGCAGGTGGGGTACATTGTAAAGCACCACATCCAGGCTACATAGTAATTTGTTTTTAATTACCGTGTTTGCTTGGGAAAGGCTGTAAGGTCTACTCATTGCTCATATTGGTATGCTAATTGTTTGGAGATTTACAAACTGGGTTTTACACGGTGTCCTTTTCTATTGCCTGTGGTGATCTGAATAGCATGTTATTCATTTAGTTCTTCTAAAACTTTGTTTTAATATCTCAAAGATAAAAGAGCAAACTTAACTCTTATTAAATCTCTAAACTTCAGGTAGTAAAGATTGTAAGAAGGTATTACCCTGAAAACATGTCTTTGATTTCATTTTGTTTCCTGGCTTAGAAAATGGAATGTTTTTGTGCGAAATGTTCTTGGATGTCAACAAGTAAATAGTGACTGATTTATGTGCTTGCTCTTACAGCCTGGGGAGGTGGGAAAGGGAGGTGGGGTGGATATGAGGAGAACAGCCAGGCTGCAAGAGAAGCCAAGCAAATGGTGAGCCAGGTGCCTGCCCAGCAGGAAGCATGCCCAGGAGCAGAGACTGGGAACCCATGGTGGGTCAGATGAGGTTCACAGGAGCACAGGTGCTGGGCAAGTGGATGCCCACAACCTGGGAGCAGTCATGGATCAAGCTGGGCTGGATGAGAATAGGAATAGAGATGGCATACGAGAATTATGAAGGGGCAGTCAGAACTGGGTCAGTCAGAGGACGCAGGGAAGGCAGTGAATAAGGAGGTGTGCATCCACGTAGAAAGGGCCATGTGGAATTTCTGCCAGCCTGGGAGGTAGTCCCCTCCAGATGTTGAACTTGACAGCAGAGATTGTGTTGCTGGTAATTATGTCTCCATGGCCTCAAAGCTCTTGGGGTGGGGATGAGGGACTAATACAAATTATTTGTGATCTAAGAAGGGGTCCTATTGTCATTGTTTGTTGCATGTGTATTAATACAGAATTCCTGATACAAATTTAAAATATAAAAATATCATTTTAAGGATTTGGCCTGTTTGTACTTCCTGGGGTTGGGAATACAACTTTTGTTTTTTAACCAGGTATACTCTAGTTCAGTCCTTCAGGGTCTGTAATAGTTTCTAACATACAATTGGTGCCTAGTGAGTTTCATCTAATACTTGTTGGATAAAAGAATTATTTTTCTTTCTGCAGTACTTTGGCCCCAGATCTTAAAGATATCAATTGTGGCTCTGTGTCCACAGAGCTCAATATAAGCAGAATGAAGTTTAGACCTTTCTGTGGAATTAAGGTACCAAGTCATTTTGACTTGGTAATTTGAATATTTTTACTTTGCCCTTTTTGGGAGATGGGTATAGGTTATGCTTTCTATATAACTGCCTAAATTTACAAATTTATTTAGTCACTGTTAGTACTGTTAGAGTCATTGTTGTATTGGGATGCTGTTAATACAATAGTATATGGTCAGGGATGCAGGAGTTCTGACCTGGACAAAAGTACTCTGAATAGAAAGAAGAGTGTTCACACCCATGTGCTTAATAATATTTATCTTTTCCCGAAATTGCACTCCTAAAAACATAGCTAAATCACTCCTTCTCAAATGGGAGCCATGCCTTCTTCCTTGGCATCAATGGGGCGGTGGGGTGTTACTGATACCACACAGGGTTCAAAGTAGCAAGTCAGATTTCTCTGGGTTCAGTGTACAGATCTGATACTTATTAATGTTACACCATGGGTCAAGTGATCTCATCTGTAAAATGGGAGTGATGACACTACTTACTTCATAGTAATTATTATTCACAATTATTATAAATTGTGATTCATATTTGAAAGGAGCAGATGAACGGAAGATAGAGAGAGGAACTTTGACCTCTTCTAAAGGTCACCAAATATGATGGTAGATGGGATGGAAGTGGAAACATACTTTGGAGAATCTGAGCAATTGTTTGATCATCCTAGAATAATCATGACTCTAATAAAACTGTTATGAGAAGATCTTTGCTGGAGGATATTAACCCAAAGCCCACTTGTGACATCATAATCAACACATTCACCTGTATAATTTTTTCCTAGCATTGCCTTCTATTGTTTGAAATCACATTTAATCCTTCCACAATAGGAGGCTGATACGCAACCGTGAATGCCTAAATCACACTGCTTTACTCCCTAATTTCATTTGAGAAAATCTTTTTATAAACTAATATCCTGATTCTAAGCAGAAAAGAGATGGAATACACAATAAAGTGTCCACAGGGGGTTTCAGCATTTCATTTGGGGTGTCATATTGAACATTAAAATGCAATGTAATAAAAAGATGTGTAGAAGAGATGAAATGATGGTGTCCTGCTGAATAACTTAGAGAAAAAAAAACCACTGCTTCAGCTTTGAGTGCTACATTTTATTTATAGCTTCAACTGATATCTTGACTTCAATCACGGAACCTCTAGTTAGTTTGCAGAGATGGTTTTATAAGCCTCCTGGGTGAAGGGAAATGGTCCTCCCTGATTGGTCCACCAATAGGAGGCGAGCTCAACGAAACAAAGAGAGAAGATGAAGAAAACTAGTCAGCAATGTGAAAGGTGGAACAGAAGTTTCCCCGGGGAAATGTGTGTGAGTGGAAGATCAGTTTCAAAAACTAAGAACTTGGAGGACAATGGAAGGGCAAGATAATAAGCTGAGCCTACAGAAGAAAAATAGAAAGGGAGGAAACTGTGCTCTACTGTGAGCAAACAGCTGGATTGAGGGAGAAAAATTCCAACTGTATATTAAAAGAAAATTCATAGATGAAAAAAGGGAATGTGGCAATAACAATATAGCTGTTGTTGTTAATAGCTATATATATATTTTTTAAAGATTTTATTTATTTTTTAGAGAGCGAGCGAGAGAGAAACAGCATGAGAGGGGAGAGGGTCAGAGGGAGAAGCAGGCTCCCCGCTGAGCCGGGAGCCCGATGTGGGACTCGATCCCACGACCCTGGGATCATGACCTGAGCCGAAGGCAGACGCTTAACCATCTGAGCCACCCAGGCGCCCGTTAATATCTATATTGTGAAGCTTTTCAGAATATCGTGTTTTCAACAAAGCAAAACAAAACTGAATTTAGTTAGTAAATTCGAGAGTATACCTATGTAGCTTACAAAATGCTTGCACTAAGAACATATGTAGGCTATATATTTTGTTGCATATGTGAATAGATTATATTTATTTATTGTATTTATATATGTGGTTTTATTATGTTATGTTGTATGTGATACATATGTTATACTATATTAATATAATTATATATAGTTTTTTTCTAGTGCCCATTTTTCTTTAAGGTTAAAATTATTTCCTTGAAAAATAACTCATTAAAAAGTGTTTTGTAGAGCAGAGTCATTTTCATATGGACGATGCTCAGTTAAATTGACTTTGAGGGTCAAATCCTGTCAGCTCTACCTTTCAAATATACCCAGAGGCTGATGGATTCTCATCCCCTCCCCTGCTGCTACCCACCGCCTTGCACTAGATTGTGGCCATAGCCTTCTAACTGTCTTGTTTCTACCTCAGTCCCAACATCATAGCCAGAGAAATGCCATGAAAATGAAGGCTAAGTCATGTTACTCCTCTGCTCACACTCTAAGGGCTCTCCAGCTCATTCGCAGTCCAAATCCAGGCATGCTCAGCACCTGTGGGAAGACCACCCTGCAGAAAGACCCAGAAGCTCTGCAGAGCCCAGCCTACATGATACAGCCTTTGTATGCATATTGTATTCAAAGCACTTCTTTTCACTGGGTAGCTCACTTCAGAGAGGCTGGAAGTCAACCATTTTGCTTTCCAAGTTCCGCAAAGCTGGACCTAATTTCTGGCACTGTGTCCGCTATAACCCAATTGTATTAGAATATAGACATTTGGCAGTTTCATGAAGTTTGTCATAATTGGGTTTCTCCTGTTAAACTTACTATAGGTCACACTATGGTTTAATGATTTTTATCCAGGCCTGTCACTGCCCAAGGGTGGGGAGTTCCAAACTGACCTTTAAGAAAGATAGAATAAATATTAGAATTAATCATTTTGAGAGTGAAAAATTTGAGATGGAGATGTTCAGCCATCAGACTTTGAAAGTTGTTTTTTAAACTGTGAAGAGACTTACTTTT
Source organism: Leptonychotes weddellii (assembly GCF_054177405.1). Classification (NCBI taxonomy): domain Eukaryota; kingdom Metazoa; phylum Chordata; class Mammalia; order Carnivora; family Phocidae; genus Leptonychotes; species Leptonychotes weddellii. The sequence goes on along the minus strand of NC_138369.1, from coordinate 112,381,841 downwards.
AACTTAGGGTAACCCGAGGGTAACTGACATTACCCAGTCAATGTAACTACTTGACTGAACTGATTCTTTCAAGATGTTTTCAAGTAAAGGGAGGGGGGGAAGTCACATCTATAATTGTTGAGAATGCAACATTGTATAAGTATTAAAAAAATATGGACCAGATATAGTGGCTCCCAAATTTTGTGTTCATTGCTAAAATACAAATTCAAGGATTTGCCTATAGATATTCTGATTTACAGCTAGAGCAGGCTCAAAAATATGTGTTTATTTAAAAACAGTCCTTGAACCTCACTTTGAGAAACTCTAGGAGAAGCTGGAAAACAGGACACTAAAGAGCTTTGTGGCCTTGGACATGTAATGTTCTCTTTTCAGTTTCTCTCTCTACGGTATTAGCAATTCACATATACATATACATTTTATAGAATATAAATATTGTTCCCACGCATTATCTAATTTAATCTTCATAGAATTTTTCAAGGCAGTTTTTACTGTCCACATTTTACAGGAAAAAAAAAATCCAAGGTTCAGAAGGGTTTATCACAGATCAGTGACAGATGGCAGATCTGACAGATGGCAGATTGGTGACAAAACCAAGATGATAAACCATGCTACTTTTAACCCTATACTATGCCTGTCACTGTACTTCGGATGCAAAAGAGAGGATTCAGACTATGTATGTTTCCATCTAGTTTAAGTCCATGATTTAGACAGCCTGCTTAAATAGACACAGTTATTTTTAGCCCACATTTCCACTACAGCAGGGTTCAATTCCAAGCAGTTAATATTCTAGTTAAACTGATGGCTGAAACACATTAAATATGAAGCGAATCTTTTTTTGGTCTAGACTATTCTGTTTTATTAATCTTCATTCTTCAATCTTCATACAGATGGCTCACTTGATAATCGATTCCATGGATCCACAAGCACAAGGCATTGAGGAAAAAGAGGCGCTGGAAGGGGAAGGAACCAACAGAAATGAATCAACTCTCACACTAAGAAATGGCTGAGGAAGTTATAACAGATTTCCCCTAACACATACAGTCGTGTGATTTTATGATGGGGCAGAAACAGCAATAGCTTCCTCCTCCCACCTGCATTCTGAACAAAATGTGAAGTAAGGCAAAAGAGATCATGAGAGATCAAAAAGAATTCGCATTGATTGCACATTTAACTGTGGAGAAGGTGGCCTCTATCTGCCCACGAGCAGGCTTCCTGATGCTGAAGCACAGCGTCAGACAGCCTCCCCTCAGAGCAGAGGCCTTTCAGCAGAAGCAGATGTCCTTCCTCTGCAGGGAGGCTGTGTCCCAGAGGACAGGAGGTGTGAGAAGCTGAGTTAGGCATGCAGGGTTCCTCTCTCAACTTCACCAAACAGATCACTTGCTGCTCCTCTTTGGAGATGAGTAGAAGGCAGAGAAAGAGGCTTGGAGCTTTCAACATCACTCATCATCAGGGAAATACAAAACAAAACCATGAGGAGATACCACCTCACACATGTCAGAATGGCTGAAATTAAGAACATAAGAAAACAACAGGTGTTGGCAAGGATGTGGAGAAAGGGGAACCCTCCTACACTGTTGGTGGGAATGCAAGCTGGCGCAGCCACTCTGGAAAACAGTATGGAGCTTCCTTAAAAAGTTAAAAATAGAACTACCCTATGAACCAGGAATTGCAAGAAACAGAACAGATGAACATATGGTAGGGGTGGGGAAAAAGAGAGGGAAACAAACCATAAGAGACTCTTAACAATAGAGAACAAACCGAGGGATGATGGAGGGAGGTGGGTGGGGATGGGCTAGATGGGGGATGGGTATTAGGTGGGCACTTGTGATGAGCACTGGGTATTGTATGTAAGTGGTGAATCACTGAATTCTACTCCAGAAACCAATATTGCACTGTATGTTAACTAACTAGAATTTAAATAAAAATTTGAAAAAGAAAAAAAAGAGGCCTGGAGATTTGAGGAAAGCAAAACCAGAGGAGTGGTGAATAAATGTGGCCTCCTAGCAACTGCATTTCATCTACTAAGACCCATGTGGGACTTAACAATAGAAAGGGGGATCTCGAGAAGAATTTGGGAGGTATTCCTTGTGGTGGAAGAAAGAGTGAGAGAGGAGTGGACCTTTTTCTGTGTCCTCACTGTTGTTCTCACATACAAACTTCAGTGTCTGCTTTCTTTGACCTGCTATGAGATGAAAGATTCTGCTTTTTTCACACACTGTATTTCTCTCTTTTTAGAGGCTCCCCTGAGGAAACCTGCCTCCATTCCGGTTTAAGATTCCAAACCATTACATCCAGCACATTTCTCCCTGCCTCCTTGCACACACTGCTCCATAATAAGAAAAAAATCCTCATGTCCTCAGCAGACGGAAATAGAAGGACTATATTTTTGAGAGGTTACTAAGTTGAAGACTTGTCTAGTTGCTTTGTTGATATTTTATTTTCAGGAATAGAAGAACACCTAATTTGAAGGGATAGGGAGTAAATAGCATTGCACAAAACTGACATCATATTAAGCCTGCACAGTCAAAACTCACTGAGTGACATTGGCTAGAGAGAGCTCTATGGTAACCTAGGAAATAAGAATTTAGAGTGTCAGGCAACAGAGAAAATCAAATTATTGTCAACTTACTGTAGGAGTTCTGTTCAAGCGAATATGTCATGCAGTCAATGGCAGACATTTAAAAAGGCCTGCCTCTAAGCAAATATATTGCTTGGTTACTCTCTTAAAGCATTTTCATTTTTAATCTCAACTCCAGGATCTTCTCTTCCTGTATTTGCTCTTGCTCTCTCCTACCGCAAAGCTTTCTTCTACCACCACCAGAACAGATTCTGTGTTTGAGAATCACAGCGCGGTAGAGCGGAAAGCAACCTGAACACTTCTATTGCAACAGTCTCATTTTACACAGAGAAACTGAGTCTCGGTAACATGAAGCGATTTGCCCGAGGTGCCCGCCCCCCCATAACACAGCAGCACAGCCAGGGGTAGAGCTCAGCTCCCCTACACAGCCGCCCACAGTAAAAGGTCACACAATTACCTTACGGTAGCTGTTTCCTATTTGTTTCCTTCTTTCACTTTAACATTTGAAAAGCCATCTAATTTAAAGGTAATGCATGACCCTTTTAGCAGCTTCTAAGGCTGATGCTTCTGGAGGTTCTTGGAGCTGTCCTCATAAGAACTACTTGTTGTAATAGTGCTGTTATTGTTGGTGCTATTGATCACTCTATGCTTGACACTATGCTAAGCACTTCATAGATCTAATCTCATTTAACCTTCCCAACCCTATTACAGGAATCGCAGAGGTTAAGTTCTTTAGGAGCAACGATGTCAGATCTCATCAAATTCAGTTACAGCCTTTACTGTAGGATCCCAGTGAGGACAACGAAGGGATCATCATTTCCTTTAAAGCAGGGACCCTTACTAATCATAACTGAATTCACGAGATGGTGTCAGGTAGGGTGCTATTTACTCCATGGGTGCCAAACGGTATTTCCAGTGAGGTGTTCATGGGGGCAAGGGGGTGGGGGGAGTACGTTGGTAAATATGGCTATTACAGAATTTGTCTTGAACGCAGCAGGCCCGGGCTCAAGTGAACGATTAACTGAGTCTGTGGTCCTGGACAAGACACTTTGTGCAGTGTGGGCCGTGAGTACCCCTTGAGGTGACTGACTTGCTGGACCAGAATGTTGGTGACTCCACGGAACAGGTTTGCATGCACGCGTTCAGATGTAGCCCACCTTACTGAGTTACCATACATGGTGCTCATCACTTAAGTTTCACACAGGGCCCTGGACTAGGTCCTTTAGAGTCTTATTTTTAATTTTCATGGCAACTGCTCTCTTGCCATTTCATATAGAAAAATATTGAGGTCTAATGCTTAGATGCTAATAAATGATGGAGCTGGGAATTTGCCCCTGGTGTGACTGGCTCCCAAGTGTGCTCTCTTCACAGTATACCACAGAACCAGCTCCTTTTAGCTCTGCACCTTTCCACCCTGTCCCTGAACTGCTCTGGCATTACAGTTTGTTTGGACTTCCCTGGACATGACTTATATTTTGAAACAAAATAAAATTAGGAATTCCACAACTGCTGGTGAAATTGATTTCCTGAGATTTCCCACTTGACTGATCTGTGACTGACATTCCTAGTCATACCAGTTATTTGAGTACTTCATTGCAAGAACACTTACCAGCAATTGCTATCTGTAAAATGTATCAAGTGAGTGTTATTGCTATGACAGCTCATGAGTTCCAAACTGCTTTTATAAGCCCAGGGCTTGATGTAGCAAAGATGGATATTACCAGTTCAAATTGTTTTTCACCAGTAATTTCTGCAGTGACTAATATCGTAACTTGGATGCCTCTAATGCATACAAATAAGGGAGGATAAGGCAAATACAGTGCAGATGTATCATATTATTTTTTTATGGAAACCAGTGTGGTTTTAAACATTTATTTAGAGTTTACTGAGGGACTACTATGTGCTGAGCACTGCAGTAGGTGCTAAAGGGAATATAAACAATTATTTGACATTGTTCCATCTGTATATTTATATCTGAGGGTAGGGTGGAAACACACACAAACACACACACATACACAGACACAACCATAGCTCACATATGTTTTATTCGGCAAAAATTTCAAGGCACGTATACATATATCATACCATTCAGTCCTCATAACAGCCCAATGAAGCTGTATCACCAGCCCTAATTATAGCAAAAACAGAGGCTGAGAAGAGGTAGAGAATACAGCAAGGGTTTTGGAGAGCCAGGACTTGAAACCAGGTTTTCTGACTATAGGTCCATGTGCTTTTCACTGTTCTACTTTGCCACACAATAATATAATCTTCAAGCGAGTGCTACAGAATTAAGTTCAGAAAAGGGAGAAATCCCTGTAAGCCAAAATCATCGGTCTTGGGTGATGGACAAGATGCAGAGAGATGAAGAGCAAGGAGAAAGGTGACTTCCAAGGAGATGTGAGAAGAACGCCTAACAGCAATATGAATAAGATGTGTTCAGGGCAATAGATAAGCCCAAGTGAAAGAAGTAAAGAATTGGTATCAAACAGGGGTCAAAGGTTATGTTGAGGAGCAGGTGGGGCCAGATTGTGGCCAACAAAGGATCCCAGTTTATCAAACTCTGACCTTCCTCAGACCTGGGAACTCCCTGGAGCATGAAGAAATGTCTTCTCTTTGTTTCTCCTCTGCTTCCGCTCGGTTGAAACAGATTATTTTCTTGTTTTAAAGGTCACTGTAAGTCTTCAGGAAGCTTTTACTGACTGTTACAATTTGGATATTTTCCCTTCAAGGAATGCCTAGAGCATCGATTTTTGTCCTGCAAAATTTATCACTTAAATAAGATTCTGTACTTTTTTTCCCCTGTTTTAAGTGAGTGTGTCTTATGACCTCAGCCAGACAATACACTTCTGGAAAGCAGAGACTATGTCTTATTTAGTAGAAGTTACTGAGACTTTTATAATATGCAAAAATGCATATTAAAAAACAATGGTAAATACATCTCAGAACAAAGAACAGTGATAATATAAAAGGAATAACATAAATGGGAGTGTCATAAATATGCACACTTTGAGAATGATAACATGACTTTTTATAGATGCCAGCTCGGAAGGGAGTAAGGTGAGTACTCTAATTCTTACCATCAAAGAGAACAAAACATACGATATCCTCAGACAAGCTGCACTTTTCTTAGCAATTTCTTTTCAAAGTTTAATTTTGGGTTCTATCCATGCACATTATTTAGCAGTTACAAACAGTTGTGTGCCGGTTATCAGTTCATTGCCTCTCGGCTCCAAGTCCACTCTTCATTGCCTGCTGTGCAAAACCAGAGCTGGACTAAGTATTACCCCTTTGCCAGCAATCATGTTGTTAAACTTTGTCTGTAGAATGCTTTGGAAAGACACTGCAGGAGGAAGGGGCTTCTCTTTCTGGTTCTGACCTGCTCCTTTCAGTGGCTCCTGGAGATCAGGGATGTCTCCGTGGAAAGCTTCTCACAGCATTCTGAAAGCAGGGTCCCAGCCTCCCAGTATCACAGTGTCGCTCCTTCTGGTGGATGGCTTCCCTTGGCACCTGTTTGTGTCCTGGAACTTTGGTAGCAAGTTCCAAGGAACAGTACCTCCTCGTGGACAGCTCCCATGGCACCACCCACAGGGAGTCCTGAGGCATGGCCTCGCCTGTGGATAGCTTTCCCCAGCACTACCACTCAACTGGCTTCCAAGGGCATTAGGAGACACCTCCTCATGGGTACAACCACTGGCACTCCAGAGAGCAGTTTCCTGGTGAGAGCCCCTTTTGTGTCATCTCCCTTGTGGATGGCTTGCTTTGGCACCCAAGAGGATGGCTTCCCAATGAATCTTGCCAGTGTAACACCTCGAAGAATTTTTATGCCTTGCAGTAGGGCCACAGCTGCATCCTCTGAAGCAAGATCTGGAGTTCAGCCCTAGGGTGGGGGGTTGCTTTCCAGATTTCTTCCTTCCTTGCTTGGGTCTTTTGCCTCCACCCTAGGTGTAGTGGCTTCTCTGTGTATCTATTTTTATATTCTTCAGAGTCCCCTTCATCCGCTAGTAGCTAATACTCCAGTAAGCCAATCTCCTGTTACAGTTAATAATTTTTTTAAAAAGATTTTATTTATTTATTTGAGAGAGAGAGAGCAAATGAGCAGCATGTGCAGGGAGGAGCAGAGGGAAAGGGAGGAGCAGACCCCCTGCTGAGCAGGGAGCTTGAGGACATGCGGCTGGATCCCGGGACTCTGGGATCATGACCTGAGCTGAAGGTAGATGCCCAGGCACACCTAGGTAATAATTTTTTTATATTAAAGTTTTTTTGTTCAAATCACTATGTAGTTACTTTCTCCTAATTGGACCTAACTGAAACAAGGGCTGAAAAGCTTAAGGAAAACAGCAGTTTTCTTTTACCACCCATCCCCTCTCCCCAAAGGTGATACTTTAATACACGTGTATACATTTATATTTCATAAATATATATATTTATATACTTAATTTATACTGTTATTTCTGGGTTTATCAATTTTAGACATTATCCACTTATATTTCTTCAATCATCCCAATAGCATTATCATCATTTTTGGTTAAAGTAATAGTTACTGCTTACATTATTCTGACTATATAAATATTGTTTGCCATTCAACCAAGTGATGTTCTATGATTATATTTCTTTTCTTGTGTGATTTTTTAAAAATTTGCTTTAAAACTAATAATTGCCTTCGTTACTATGTTTTTAGAATTCAGAACATCTATTTATATTTTTTAAATTGCTATGACAGATCTGCCAAATATCTATTAATAATGTTTTCCATATGCACAAATGGATGAGTGAATTTTTAAAAATTCATTTTCTGACAGAAGCAGTACATTATTAGACATATAGAAACCACTCAAGAATGTCTAACTGTGCTATCTAGCTTCTAGCCTTGATGTTGACCCAAGGGATGTGAGCTTGGACATATTTCTTAAGCTTGTTGGGCTTGGCTTGTCTTCCACAAAATGAGGACAATGAAGCTATACATCTATGAAGTATATTCTAACTCTTGGATTCATGGATCCCTAACTCATCTGTTCAGTTATTACTCCTGTTCTACGGTTAGTATTGGCTGATCTAAGTAAGGTACAACCCTAGAGTACCTGCTACCTCTCAGGGACTTTGTAAAGATATTCTATGCTGTGTTTTCCAAAGCCATTTACGGCAGGTAGGAAACTGGTATGCTTTTTTTCTTTTTTAAATATTTTATTTATTTATTTGAGAGAGAGCGCACCAGAGAGGGGAGGGGCAGAGGGGCAGGGAGAAGCACACTCCCCACTGAGAGAGGAACCTGACCAGGAGCTCCATCCCACAACCCTGAGATTATGACCTGAGTTGAAGTCAGATGCTTAACTGACTGAGCCAGCCAGGTGCCCCAGAAACTGGTACTCATTGTCTCTGCTCTTACCATATACAGGTCAAAACCAGCCATTGTGAACCTTTCCCTGGGCTGTGTGTAAACACAATTCTGTCTGTAAAATGCAATTCTGTCTATATGACTTTAATTCTAGTTCTTAAATGTACATTAAGCAACTGATAGTTGAAAGCATTATACTAGACAGACAGTATGGTGGTTCATTTTCTTCATGGAAGATAATGGCATAACAATGTGGAAAAGAAATTATGTAATCAAGAATCCCTGAAAATATTCTTACCTCATTTGTTTGTATATTTGAGAAATACTTCTTGAGTGCCTATGTCTTGGGCACTTTTCTAGGTTCTGGGGAAATGCTAGTGAGCAAAAATACACTCAGAACTTACCGTTAGTGGCAGAGGTGAACAATATCAAATGATTACATGCAAAACTGATACAGACTGGTGCATGGGAGTACGGACTTGGAAAGAAGGATTTATCTTTTTTAGTAAGTTGTAATAAGTAGTAAGCAGGAGTTAATTAGGCAAGAGGGGAGGGAACAGTCCTCCATTTAGAGAAAACAGTGCATATAAAGACCCCATGGCAGCAGAGAGCACAGCAATACAAGGGATGTGAAGGCCTGGGCACCTGGGGAACAGGGAGCAGGAGGGAGAGTGATGTAAGATGGGGCAGGTGGCAGCTAGGCATTGCGGAGCCTCATAGCCCATATTGAGGGTTGTGTTTATCCTAAGGAGTCCTTGGAAGATTTTAGGCAGAAGGGTGGGCATTGTTGTGCATTGTTGGTATTTTCATCTTAGAGAAAATCTCTTACGCAGCTTCACAGAGAAGAATGGAGGGGGTCAGAGTGTATTCAAGCAGGCCAGTTAGGAGGCTGTTAAGATAGAATTACATATTTTAACTATTAAATATTTCACCTCAATTTTAACTGGAGACTGTTGGGTCTTTCAAGGAAGTAATTACTCCCCAGACTGCACTTTTGCTGCAAGCTTCGGCCTTTGTCATCTCTCAAATATTTGTCCTTCTTTATTGGCTGGGTCTACTGCCAGCTCCTGGACTGTCCTGCTGTAAACAACTGAAGCGTCCTGATGCAGGTTCGTAATTGCAATGTAAGACCCAAATCCTTCCCTCCAGTCATAAACTGGACATGAATTCCTACCAGCCAGGCAACTGCAAAAAATGTGCTGAGGCACAGTTGAACCAGGATTTTATATTCTCCTTGATGAACAAATTGGCTTACCACACAGGCGGTCTGATGGTTAGCCTCACAGCCAATTACTAAGACAACAGAAAATTGCAAATCCGCTTAGCCAGTGAATTTGGCCATGCCATGTACCCTTGGTAATAAACTCTATTTCCAACTGTCTTCATAAAAAGTAAACATACAACATTTGAAAAATCATACTGAAGGATATAGCAGACGTTTTTTTTTTTTTTCCAAATTTGTTCTGATGATACTGATGTTGCTATATTAAAAACTTCAATTCTATTGCTTCAATTAAATATTTATTCTGAGTCGCCTTTTTTCTTGCTTTGCCTCAACTAGAAGAGCTGGAATTGCCTTTTTCTCCCTAATATTTTCAATGATGTATGGAAGGGAGAATGATCTATTCAGTAATTAAGCTAAAGATAAATGTCTTCTTTCTATTTAGGTCACTGTAGAGGCCCCTTTTTAAATTTCAAACTTGCATTGTATATAAACTTTAATAAGAACTAGTGCCTGAGGCATCCTTTGCCATAGGTAAATAAGGATTTTCACAGTAGTAAAAAACATGAAAATAAGTTGTATGTGCCCTGCTTTATTCTAACCAGAGAACTCAAATAGAAAGGCAATATTTTGTGTTTACTTTAGTGATTATGCAGGTTCTTTTCATAGGATCATGAATTATCATACTAAAAATCCGGAAAACTAATTCAAAGAAATAATTTGTCCATTTTTCTGCCCCATGTCAGATATGTACTAGTGAAGAGATTTACTAAATAGTGCTCTCCCTAACAACTTCAGAATCCAAACCATAGGTGTTACCCATTTTAAGTTCCAGGAATTGTAGGACTTGGGGAAGTTGTAATTTGGGAAAGTGCTGTGTAGAAAAAGTTCTACATACTTTCTCTCCTATGGCTTCAACCATAGTGAAGTTACTGATGGTTCCTTATGACTTACTACTTAGAGAATCTAAAATTCTTAATATTACATCCCAGACATTTCTTACCATGCTATACTGTGATCTTTTGTTTAAGGTAGCCATTAAGATATCATTATTTATTAATTTTTCATAGTTTTATAACAAATGGCTGAAAACTTAGTGGCTTAACAAGTTTTTGATCTTGTAACTATTATAGATAAGTCTTATCAAGCTAAAATCAAGGTGTTGGCAGGCTGCATCTCTTTCTAGAGGCTCTTCCAGGGCAGAATCATCTTCCAGGTTGATTCAAGTTGTTGGCAGAGTTCAGTTCTTTGCAGTTATCAGACCAAGATTCACGTTTTCTTGTTGGCTGTAAACTGAGGGCTAGTCCTATCTTCTAGAGCCCACTATATTTTTTGGTTCCTGGCCCCCTTCTTCCATTTTTGAAACCAGTAAGCAAGTCAAGTCATTCTCATATCTCATATCTCTGGCCCACCTTTCTGCTCTTCTTCCATGTTTAAGGACTCATGATTAGATTGGGCCCATCTAAATAATCCATGGTACTCTCCCCAGCTCCAAGTCAGCTGAGTAGCAACTAAATCCGACCTGCAGCCTTAATTTTCTTTTGCCAGGCAAAGTAACATGTAAACAGGATTAGTATGTGGCCATCTTTGGGTACGGGGGGCATTTTTTCTACCTACCACACACTATAATTGGTTTTTTAATGGGCTTGCTCATTCCTGAAGGAGGGAACTATGAACAGTTTATCTGTATAACTGTGGTGCTTAACAGTATAGTGTCTGGTCATCAGTTGTCATTCAAAATGTGTTTAAATAATGAATGAAGAATTAAGTTTTTAAATAATTAGCCACAAATACCATCCAGCAAGGAATCTTACTTTCACTAATTAATATGATGGATATAAAGATGCTTTGGGACATAAATATTGTGTAATAATTGTATGGTATTATTATTAGTATTTTTTAAAATTTCTTTTGCCCCTTGACTGGGGACTGTTTTTTTAAATATATATATATATATATATATATTTATTCATTTGAGAGAGAGAGACAGAGCACAAGCAAGGGGAGAGGCAGAGGGAGGGGGAGAAGCAGGCTCCCTGCTGAGCCAGGAACCTGATGTGGGGCTCAATACCAGAACCTGGAGAACATGACCTGAGCTGAAGGCAGACACCCAACCCTCTGAGCCACCCAGGTGCCCCTATATGGTTTTATTTTTAATGTGTTTGCTTTGGTGACAAATATAATATCCATCCCCATTCCCTTGATCCTTGCTTGCTTCCATTATGGATTGTAGGACAGGTGCTCACTTCTTCAGCCTCTCAGCTGTGGAAAAAAAAGTGACACATTTCTGGCCAATAGGTTTAAGCAAGCATCTGCTAGGAGAGATTCTGGGAAGGCTTTTGCTTTTTTTGATAAAAGGGACAGATACGGTCAACACATAGTGATACAATCCAAAGTGTGAAAGGCAGCAGAGCAGAATCTGAGTCTTTTATGGCATTATTAATCAAGTAAATTAACACTAGTGACCTGCCATATCCAAACTTCTTAAGTAAGAAAATAAATCTGATTCACTTTTGTTACTTGAAGCCGATAGATGCTTTTCTCACTTTCTCTCTCTCTCTAAAAAAAATATATATATATATATATATATATATGTATCAGGAGAGAGAGAGAATATCATATATAATGTATATATATGAACACACATACAGACTTTCTGCACATATTCCTCATCAGCTTCTCAGAAACAAATCAACTCAAATTTAATAAAATATGAATTAATGTACTTAAATTTGTGAAGGCAAAAGGGTTTGAAACTTAGTTGAACTAGCTAAGTGAAAAAAAAAAATCTATCAAAACCTATGGCCTCTGAAGAAAATTTTTGGAAGGAAATTTTAAAGGAGAGAAGAGTGTTCAATTATTTCTTTTTCAATATTAAGAGTTAAGAAAGCTTTTTACTCAAGGTCTTCTTCATTATTCTCTAGAACTAAAAGTGGAAAAACAGTTATCTATTTATCTGAGATCAAAAAGCAATGGCAATTCATTCAACAGTTTTCTTCTTTTCTACACTGCTCTAATTTCCTTGAAGAAATCAACCCACTTGGGGAACTCTAGTCCCAATCTATAAAAAGTGTTTTGGAAACTGGGGTCAACTAGATTTAAAGAAAGGCCAAATGTATGAATAATCATAATTTTTTTTTTGTTTTAGTTTCATCGATCAAAGTATCTAGAGATCAAAGCTTGAATCTGATATTTATTAAGTTAATTTCAATAATAAAATCTAAGGCTTTTCTGACATATATAGTTATCTGTACAATTTTGTAAAACTTTTTTTCAGATAGAATGAAAGGATAAAATAATTTAACAATTAGATGCATCTCTTCTGAAGTTTAAGCCTGGTATCCACCAATAGGAGAAACTCTACAGAGACCATCAGTCATTGTTATACTATGTGCAATGTCTGGCAAAGAAGCCTCTGTAGAAATTACTAGGCATAATGCATAGGAATAATCATTTTAGCACTGTACTTAAAGCCTGCAAATATATTTTTTAGTGGGTATCAATACCTATTTGGTAGGTGTTGAGACTCTGTCAAACATTTCACATACTTTAAATCACGCTTTCATCCTCTAATGACCCTGTGAAATAGGTGTTTTTTATTGTTGTTATTCTCATTTTACATATGAGGAAGCAGCCTGAGGAATGGCTGGTAATTTGTTCATGGTTGCACAAGTTGGGGTAGAGCAGAAGTTCAAATCCCAGCAATCTGACTGTAGAGATACCTCTTAGCTACTGCTGCTTGGTAGAAGACTGGAGGTGGCTCCATATACTAGGTTGAACTAGTCTAGCTCGACCAGCCAGTAGACACAACATTTCATAATTTCCAAAGGACAAATCATCTAGGAAGGCTAAACCAACCTCTGCATGGTGTGCCTTTTAAAACCAAATATATTGTAGTAAATGTTACAGATTTTCATCGGAGGGGATTACCATGAAGCTGAGGATGCTCTGCCTCACATTGTCTCACTTTGGTCCGGACCCTTTCTAAGGCTCTGGCACTTGATTTTTTATTTGTAATGTTGTGTGTATATTTTTGTTTGTTTTTTGTTTTTTAACCCCAAAAGGATCCTCCAAATTGTACAAACTGTAGGCCCCTAAACCCTTAGTCCACCTCTGGTTAAGGTAAATATATTGTTTGCATTCAGGGAATTATTAAATAGTTTGCAATTATCTTAGCAATTTGGAAAAATTCAGGCCAGTAAATAAATTTGTCACAGTCTCATCTATAATTATCAAACGTATTGTGATTTCTCCTTAATAATAGCAGGTAAAGTAATTGGAGTACATGTTATTAAACTGAAAAATATATTGTCATTTCTAATATTAATCAGGATTGACATTTTGTTTATCCAGTATGAGATGGAAGTTGCTATCAATCACTTTTTTACAAATATGGCACTGGTGCTAGGTTCTAATATTATTCTTACCTCTCCACATTTACCTAAATTCTTTAATCTTTCAACTTGAGAGGTAACAGGTGTATTTTAGTGCATTGTATGTCATACTTACCTCTCAAATAACTCCTCCTCTTAAAAATCTATCTAACTCTACAAAATTCTGGTGATGCTTAGGAAAATAATTATTCTGTATCTTCCAAACATAACACAGAGATTGAAACTTTAAAAGTATAGTGGAAAAGTAAAGCTATACCAGGTAATTCATCTGCTTCTAAATACCACAAACTAAGTTGCAAATTTGGGAATAAAAGAAGACCTTCAGATACCATCTATAATTAAGGGATCAGATGATTACTAATGCAAACAATGTGGGTATCAGGCACACTTTTGAGAAGTAGTTAATACTGCATTGGACTTACCCAGACTACATATAACATTTGCATATCACTTGTTGCTTAAATCCAAATTGTTATATTAGGAATCTTGGTAGGCAGACAGGTGAGTATAAAATTAAGGGCTTGCAATTTCAAGGAAAGAAACTTGTTTGGATTCTGGATTTGGGTGTGAACATTTAATTATATACCCATGTATTATAATTAAATAGAGATATGTGAATAAAATGTGAATCAGCTATTACACATTAAAGTCAATGGGGGGGCGCCTGGGTGGCTCAGTTGGTTAAGCAACTGCCTTCGGCTCAGGTCATGATCCTGGAGTCCCAGGATCGAGTCCCGCATCGGGCTCCCTGCTCAGCAGGGACTCTGCTTCTCCCTCTGACCTTCCCCCTCTCATGTGCTCTCTCTCTCTCTCTCTCATTCTCGCTCTCTCAAATAAATAAATAAAATCTTAAAAAAAAAATAAAGTCAATGGGAACTTTTGCTTACAAAGAACAGATGAAATAGGACTATTGAAATTGGCTTGAATTTTTTAGGCATTTTCCTTGAGTCTATGTAAATCCAGTTAAGGGTAATTATAGCTGATTTAATTACTTCTCATAACACTTCACCTGCACTTTATAGCAGTTATTAACAGTTTGTTAGGTATTGTGTATCAGCCTTTTCTCTTCCAGTGTATTTTAAAATCTCTCAGGTAGGGCTTTAGCCTGAATGTTCTTTTTGTCCTTCATTTCACCTTTAATTGTTGGTATTCAATGGATTATTGTTAAATAAATTGACATTCTGCTCAGTTTAGTGGGAGTAAAATTCAAGACCTGCATTTGTGTGTAGAGAACATTGAGCTGAATTCTTTTAGCAGGTAAGACGGTTACTGATAATGAAATAGGCACTTCAGGAATCAATGTCAAAATTTCCTGGTTTACTAGGTAATATTTATCACAAAAGCACAGGAAGGATAAAGGCTTAAAAAGAGAGTGCACATATCTATCTATTATATGATACAGAGCAAGCTGAGAGAAAAGGCATTTATTTACCTTTATTGGTTCATTCAGCGCAAATCTGTGAAGCATTTACTATGTGCAAATGCTCTGATGGGAGTTGGGATCAGCACGTTGAATGACACTTGGTCACTGCTCTTGAGGACCCTTCAGGATAGGAGTCAGATTTATGCCTAATGCACAAAGTTAAAAACCAAGCAATTCCATCCAGGTGTTTGCTTACATTATCATAAAAATAAACTTAAGTATAGTTTAACAGACTCCCGACTGAATTGATTAACTTGTGCAGATTGTTAGTCTCCATGCTGATAAAGCATTTATACACAAAAATGCCTCCCGGAGGCTGAGACTAACCAAATTGTAATGAAGATGATATTAGGCCACTTGACTCTTTGTGGTTCCCAGAAATAATCATGAAAAATTGAGGGGCACTTAGGATGCCACTCTAATACTTTTAATACAATTAGGCTTGGTTTTATAGGTACAAGCCAATCAAAATAATCAATTAGTGTAGCCTAAGATGGATTTAAATAAACCTGATTAAGCTAATTTCATGGTTCTATTTACTCTTGTCATAAAGGCCCCTTCTTAGAACAGAGTAGTTTGCAACTTGAGAACTCTCTCCTTTTGTCAGCCAGGTTTTGACATTTTGAATGAAGAAATAAGAAAGAAATCAAGTTGTATACTTTAAGATTTTCTTTCAATTTATCAATATATTTTCTATTAATAATC
Organism: Leptonychotes weddellii; assembly: GCF_054177405.1. NCBI lineage: Eukaryota > Metazoa > Chordata > Mammalia > Carnivora > Phocidae > Leptonychotes > Leptonychotes weddellii. The sequence continues at coordinate 112,366,187 of NC_138369.1, read as the reverse complement.
CCAGTCTTAGAGTCTCAACAAATGAAATTGAAGGATCCTTGAAGAGAATCTTGAAGAGTAACTAGTCCTGTGATTTCCTCTGTGGCCTATGGTCTCTGGAAGATCTCAGGGTTGTGGTACAGAGTCTGTAATTCCACACGGACACCAATCCTTTTCTTTAGCTGAAGTAAAAAATATCATACTTATAAGGACTATTTCTCACTAGTTTTCAAACCAGTTTAGATGCTATTTTGAATAGTATCGAATGGAGTTATTTTAAAGTGTTTCTGAAGCTGCAATGGTGTTTTGATAATACTTCCCTAATCAGTGGTATCTAAAAAATCTGTTGGCAGTCCTTTGGAGAGGATGGTTGCTGATTGTATGAAAATATAAAAGGTCCCTATTTTAAAAATGAATTGGAAACATTAGCACCTAGCACATAATAGACATTCAATAAATATGTGTTGAATGATGGAGGAAATAACTGCACTCTGGATCCAGCCAAACCTTTTAATTTTAGGGACATAGATAAATGCCTTTCCTAAGGTTGTGATAAAAGATGGTGGCAGGTCCTATATAGAAGGACCTGCGTTATTCTATGTCTGTCTCATACAAATGCAATTGATTTCAATTGTGAAAAGATCATTTATGCTTAATTCAGCCTATTGAAACTGCAAGACCATGCAGACTTTGAGACAAGGTTTGTCTAGAGTTCATTTCAAGACGACAACCAGAAAATATCAGGAAAAGTCATAGCAAAGTGTCTAGTATAGAGTTCATCAATGTGTGGTCCAAAGAACTTGCATTAAAACCTCGTGGGGTATCTGTTAAAAGACAGATTTCTGGGCACACCCTGGTCCTACTGAATCTAATTTTCTGGAAGTAAGGTCTGTAGATTCTCCTTTTCTCTCATTTCTAGTGATGCTTGGTGGGCACTGAAGTTGAGGAATTGGTAGGTGAGAGAGGGATTAGACTCACTCCCTCAGCTTAGACTTAAAGCATCTGATGATTATACCTGCTTACTGATCAGTAAAAGATGGGACCCTTCTATATGTTCACCATTGCACTGGAAAGAGAGGGATTTAGACAGGAACCCCCTTTTCTTGAGGTTATACAAGGACACATGTGACCTGAGAATATAGAGAAACAGCCATGCATCACAAGTCTGGTTATCTAAAGCCAACAGTCTCCACATTGACTTGCCTTTTGTTATTCCCCAACATTCCATAAGTCTTCTCTAAATGTTCCAGACTGCCTTAGCAGTGCAAGAGGAAAAGGTGTGGGGCACTTTTAAGGGGAGTCATCACCCTCCCTGAGGATGACAGTAGTGGAAATTAATGAGTCTCTGAGAGAAAAGGGGATCTTGGGGACAGAGCAGATCCAAGTAGTCCAAGTTGTCCGCTCTAATACTTTTCCTTTCCTGTACTGATCAGGAAGGGTCTTCTTCATTAATTTTCTTTTATTACGGAGAATAAAATTTCTTTCAAGAGGTAAGCTTAGAACAAAATATTCCCTGGTGTCAGTCTGTGGAAACTCTTAGCTGCCCTTGAGAAACCATTATCTTTTATTATATGATGGGAGGGAAGTTGCTTTTCATGTGATCATATATGTAAACATCTTAAGTTGCTACACTGCCACAGGAAATGGGAGGTTCTTTCTTTGTGAGTTACTACTAATGTTTATTTTTCAGGGATCGATGAAAAATTTAGTTCACATAAAATATAATCGGAAGCAGGAGTCTCAAAATGGAACCAAATACACCACAGTGGTTTGCATTAAATTGACTGAAATTGCTGTTAAAGAAACAAGTCCTAATTGCCATTCTTCATCAAATTATTCATTTTAGAAACTAAAGCTTTTAGATAGTGCATTAATGAGATCCCAATCAATCTAACTGGAAGCACAGGAAGTAATTAAAATTTAGTAGGGAAAGGATGCAAGGAAATTACTGATGGTATAAAAGTTTTCTCTGACTTAAGGAGAAATGCTTTTAAATAATGGTAAGACCTCCCAAGATAATAATCACTGTCTTGCACAAATATAGCTGCTATGAAATTAACTTTTGAATCATTTAGATCAATCATTGTCCTTTTATTCACATCCTCAAAGCATTGGTCTGACAAAACACCAGAAATAAATCATGTTCTTTCCTTTTTTAATGTTTATATGGTATAAGTTAAGATTAGGACAAAAAAATTGTAGTGGATACAGTATTAGCCTTGAACCACTTGCTGTTTTTATTTCATACACTCAGTAAAGACCAGAGTGTGAACAATTATCAACAATGAATTCAGGTTTCACATGGCACAGAATGTGTACAGAATAACACAAATAAAAATGTCGAATAGTTTCACGATCCTCTTACTATGATTTCTGCGTTAACCCTTCTGCCCAATCATAAATCATAAACATGCTTTAAAACTTAGATCAAATGTCGCTTCTTACTAAAATATTTTTCTATTCTTTTAATCATGTCACATCTGCCTCCTATAAACATTTTATACTTGTCTCATTATACTTATTAGAGTTAATGTAATAGTTTATGCATTTGTATGCAAATCTTATCCCTAATTACTCTCCAGCTTCCTTATTGTGAATGCCATACCCAATCCACATTTCTACCCTACCCCATGTGCTGCTTAGCACATACTGCTCAATCAGTGGTGAACAAATGAGTAAGGACATTGAGAATGAATCCAGCTTGAGTTGCAGTTGCTTACAAGCTTGTATCCCAAGTGGGATTAAGACATGTCTGGTGATCTGCTGAGACAGATTTGCCAGAGGCTCAGTTACAGGAAGATCAAGGAGCCTCTTGGAAGAGATGTTACCATAAATGAAGAAAGAATCTGGCATGATAAGCTTGCCAAGAAGAAGACCTTCGTGATTGGAAGAGTGGGCTGATTGTGAGGAGAGCCTGGGATTTGACACTATCCCAATGCTTTCTCTCACTGGACTCAAGTGTGAGTCCCTGCACTTGAATGAACACGAAAGTCCTCTTTCCTTGGAAACTTCAGGCACTCGGCATCGGCATTACTTTCCAAATACCCTGTAAAGTTTTGAAAATCAGAACGGAGGGAGACATTGTTTTTCCTCACTTCACGATAGAGCAGAGCTATGCAGTGCGGTCCTTGCACTGGAGTCAGTCTATCAATCGGTCTGTGATGAAAAAAGGAGCTTGAGTCAGAACGTAAGTAATAAGCCATGTCAGTGAGCACACTGTTTAGTTCAGCTGATATTTTTCTTTTTATAGTAGCAAGACATTCTTGACGAAGGAGAAAGAGTGTTCATCGGCATGCCAGCAGGACCTCCTTACTCTTGGTAACAGTTTGTGAATTGGCTATTTTGAGAACCTCTGTAATAGAAAGCCATGTTGCTTTGATATCTCTTGGGTTCCAGAGCACCACTTACGGTGGCAGAAGTTATTGGTAGTATTAGCTGTACTAATAAGGGTATTTACATTGGAGGAAAGAGCTTGGTGGTTCCCAGGGAGAATGGTGGTACCCAGTGGAGCAGCATCAGGTGAGTTGGGACTGGTTTGTGAGCATGTGTGAAGTACCTCCTGGGGACTCTGTAATGTAATGAGGAGTAATTTGTAGCAGTATAGTTATATACGAGGATATAGGAGCAAGAATGTATGGAATGTGTGTTAGCTCTTTGGCTTCTTGCAGCCATAGGTGACAGAGCTCCTAAGATGGACTTCTTCTACAAATTTGGACATTTCATTTTATCCTGGCTGTGTAGCACCAAGAGATGCCCAGAAAATGAACTTGCAGAAATGGAGGGAATTTTTTAGAATAGGGTGAAGACAGAAGATATTGCTATTTTCATGTGCAAGCAATCATTGAAAAAGCAGTCTGGAAGTTTCATGAGGATTAATAATCTATGTGATGAATGTTATGAATGAAATGAAAGTTTTATAAACTCACACAGTATATCAAAATCAGTTGCCCTTACCGGAAAATTCTCTTTAAACTGACAAAGAGGGGTGCCTGGGCGGCTCAGTCGTTAAGCGTCTGCCTTCTGCTCAGGTCATGATCCCAGGGTCCTGGAATCGAGTCCCACATCGGGCTCCCTGCTCAGCGGGAAGCCTGCTTCTCCCTCTCCCACCCCCCCTGATTGTGTTCCATCTCTCACTGTGTCTCTCTCTGTCAAATAAATAAATAAAATCTTTAAAAAAATAATAAACTGACAAAGAATACTTCCCCTCCTATCTCCCCCACCTCCACATATATCCTCTGTCTCTAGGTTCAAGACTTTCAGAAGAGTAACTGAATTTCCCAGGTCTCTAACTGTGGCCAATAGCATGCATGTTCAAATGCCAGCAAAACAGGAGAATGCTTAGGATGAAATTTTTTCTTCTCATCAGTGTCACCTCCATTATCAACAAAGGCATTCAAAAAGTGACTATAAAAATAATTGTTTGTGGGACGCCTGGGTGGCTCAGTCGGTTAAACCTCTGCCTTCCGCTCAGGTCATGATCCCAGTGTCCTGGGATGGAGCCCCACATTTGGCTCCATGCTCAGTGGGGAACCTGCTTCTCCCTCTGCTTGTGCTCTCTCTCTGTCAAATAAATAAATAAAATCTTTTAAAAAATTAAAAAAAAAATGTTTGTATGCAATTCTGTCCTCTAGAAGTGCCCACAACCTAAAATGAAAGTGGAAATTTGAATGAAATCTTAGGCATTTACCTAAAAAAATGAATTAAATGGTATTACCAGCCATTAGTTTTTGTGTATACACTTGCATCTTAAGAGTATCTAGCACAAACTAAATATTTCATAATACTTAATAAATGTAACAAACAAATACATTTGTGTGGTTGAGCTAAATGGACAAAAGGGATTAAGAATTTTGAGGCAGGGGCGCCTGGGTGGCTCAGTTGTTTAAGCAACTGCCTTCGGCTCAGGTCATGATCCTGGAGTCCCAGGATCGAGTCCCGCATCAGGCTCCCTGCTCAGCAGGGAGTCTGCTTCTCCCTCTGACCCTCCCCCCTCTCATGTGCTCTCTCTCTCTCAAATAAATAAATAACATCTTAAAAAAAAAAAAGAATTTTGAGGCATTACCCTCAGAGTCCTCACTTTTCCTGGAACAGTTTGACCCTAATCATAACTTTATTTGCTGAGACCTAATGTCCCTACAGATGATCATATGTATTTCCCTAGCCCATTCAGTTACAGATTAGCATTTTTGTTGTATCTGAATAAGAGTACTTGATTCCTGTTTTTTTAGTGACCCCAGAGATAGTCAAATACTGGAAACCCAAGAGCTGAACCACGGCGGGACCTAAGAGACCCATTTAGCTTAATCATCTCATTTTACTGAGAATGAAACTGAGGTCCAGAGTGGCAAACTGACTTACTCCAAATCATGCTATTGATTTTTTTCCCCTTAGGCTACTTGTTTCCTCTGAATAGTTGCTGGTAAAAGATAATCCAATATCGCTTCCAGGCACTTTGCGGAAAAACCACGTACAAAGTGATTGTCAGGCGAAAGTGATTGTCTATGCAACATTCAAAATGGCTGACTCCAATAAAATCACCGCGTTCACTTATTTAGTTCCAAATCCACTCTTAATTTACTTGGTGTATTCCAAAACAACTGACAACAGGCTACCTCTGTCCTGGCTCAGCACAGTTTTATAGTTTGGTAATTTGCCAATTACTCCTTCCAGCCTCTTTTAACAACCTGAATTTGCAAATGTTTTCTGATTGACTCACCACTGGGCCCTAGGAGTCTTTTTTCAAACTCTTACCATCTGGGGCACAGCTACTGCCCAACAAACATCCATCACGATTTGATTTCCATGCTGGTACTGGTTCCAGGGCCCTCGGCACAGTCATCCTAAGACTGAATCCATCCTCCTTTTCTGTCAGGATGCCTGTAACTCATCTTGCTTTTATATCTTCCTGCAATAAGAGCTTAAAGTACCTGACTTCAGCGTGGGTTTATTAGCAAAGCACTGAGAGCAATTAACATTTGAATGAAAGCTACTTGTGGATTCCCCTATTTAACAGCTGTTAAATGAAATTACTTGTCTGCTTCAAACTCCAGGCTGGTGGATTGTTTGTACCCAGATGGGAATTACAGTGCCCACATACAAGTGGGGATTAAATGAATCGGATAGCATAAATCAAATTGCAATTTTGAAATCCAGGCAGTAATCCCAATGACTTCTGAGGAAAAGTCCATGGAGATGGATCCATGTGTGATATATCAGAAATATTCCAGGATATTTCAGTATTTAATTGTCTCAACTCCATTTGCCAAACAAGAATTGACTGAGATCTTCTGGATAATCAAAAACCAAAAAGAACAGAAGCAGCAATATCTTTTCTCATATTAATAATATCAGAAATATTATAATATTTATCCCCACATTTCAAATTTGCCTTGCAATTAAATGCTTTCCCAGATGGGTCACCTAATATTGATGATTTTTGGCCAAACTAGGGGTTTTAACAGACACATAAGATTTTGCACTTTGGTGGTTTTTTTTTTTTTTTTTTGGCTCTTTCGGCTATCAGACCATTACACCGGGTGTAAATGGCCAGAGTGAAAAACAGGTTAATACTTTAGATTGTGCTGACTCAACCAAAAATAAAAGATTTGGCAATTCCTCATTGAATATAAGCAATTTAGAAGCCAAATTACCTGTAACGCAAAGTGAAGATTTTACTATAAAATCTTGCCTATGTTAATCCAAACCATACAGACATTGTTGAAACATACCTTTGACCAGTGATATATATTTACTATCCTCCAAAACACTTTGGACTTTAAATTATCTGGAGATAATGATTCTCAAATAAGTCAAACACTAAACCTAACATATTTAGGATCACATTTTGGCTCGGTACAAAAAAGTGCTTCAGCGTGTTCCTTGAATCCTTACAGCAACCCACAGAGTGGTGCTATTAACAAACATGTGTTTACCTGTTGAAGTTGGAGCACAAATGGTATGTGACTTGTACAAGGTCACAGAGCTAATAGATTGGGAGAGCCAGTGTTGATACAAGTAGTCTGATTCTCTGGCCTTAGCTCTCAACCTCTCTACCTTATATTGCAGTTATATTTCCTGTCTGCTTTGTTCTGCTAGACAGAAGGTTTGTGAAGCAGACACCTGGAAGGGAAATGTAAATGTATATATATACCTCAATAATGGCTTAGTGGTTATATTCTGCAGCTTCCTGTCAATGGCTATTGGGATAGTGAGTGGCAAGAGTTATGAAAAGCCTGTCGGTCTTTATCCGAGGCCTCTGTTGCCCCACTTGGCTCTCCCTCCTTCTTTTGGAACTTTTGTTCTGCATTGGTTTACATCTCTGCTGATCGCCTTCGTTTCTGTGTTTGGGCCATGGAGGTTGTCAGTTTTAGAACTGAGAATTTATAACTGAGAATTAATACACTTCGGGAAGAAAAATTTTTCTTTTGTTTCTTTTTTTTTTTTTTGCCACGAAAGTATCTAATGGAAGTCCTACCCTCACATGTACCACTAATAAGTGAATGGTGCAGGTTCTATTTAGCAAGATGTACATTATGCAAATCATCCGGTATTACATTTGCCATTAATATTTTCATTCACTTTTTTGTTTTAGAGTTTTGGTTTTTTTTCTTTTAAATTAAGTAGCTATACATCACTGTCTGGGCATTGAAAAATACTAATGCATTCTTATTACAGTTACCAATCTATAAATCATAGATGAAAGAAATGTATTTTTTTATATCTTATTAGTATTGAAACTTATTTTTGTTTTATTCTGGCATGAAAAATCCATAAATAAAGCATAAGTAGCAACTTCTTTCATTTAATTAAAGTTACAGTTTTGTACACAAACACAATCCATAGTGTAGTCATATAACTAGACTATAACTAATATCCAATTGTGGAGTTTCTAGAGGGTTTAATGCAGGTGATATAATGGAATATCTCACCCAAATTATTCTTATTTAGAAAATTTTATTCCTGTCACATCTAACCTTCAGTTTAACTAACACTAAATGAGTAATGAATAATGGAAGCGAAAGACATTTCTTCATTTAAAATGCAAAATACCTATTAATAAATAAAACCATAAGATTAGGTGTGAAGCAATAAAACATTAAATTAAGTTGTTAGCAATATACTGCTGTATATTAATTTCCATAGCAACTGACCAGAAGCTGAATAATTTACCCGAGGAATAACATCACAGACTTCCTTTGGGCGACGCCTGAAAACTTGTTCTTACTGGATGTCTGCCGACGGCGTTAGCTGTCAGAAAAAGGCA
>NC_138369.1:112350121-112357445 GCF_054177405.1 Leptonychotes weddellii | reverse complement strand
TTTATTTATTTATTTGACAGAGAGAGACACAGCGAGAGAGGGAACACAAGTAGGGGGAGTGGGAGAGGGAGAAGCAGGCTTCCCGCGGAGCAGGGAGCCCGATGCGGGGCTCGATCCCAGGACCCTGGGATCATGACCTGAGCCGAAGGCAGACGCTTAACCGACTGAGCCACCCAGGCGCCCCAAAAAGAATAGTTGTTTTTGGAAAGGAAGGGAAATAAGTGATCAGGGTTTATGGGGAGAAAGCCATAGTTATTTAAATATTCAAAGATGCTTGTTGGTGGAAAGATTCATAATGGGGCAGTGTCAATATTGGTTCTGCTCTTCATTAAACTCCGTTGTAAGTGTGTGTGTGTGTGTGTGTGTGTGTGTGAGAATCTGAATGCTCATCACTACTCCCAAAGAAAGGGATGGGGTGACCCTGCTCTGGGAGTAGGCTAGTACTTCTTGGGCTGCTGACTACCAGGGTTCTTACCCCTGATCCTGAAAAGGACAAAACTGACTGCTTGATGGCTGTTTTGTATGAAAACATAGGTAAGGGATGATTTTGTTCTCCTTTCAGTAAATTATACTACTAAGGTAGATTGAACCATCACATTTAATTTACCATGCCCTTTCCGTATTATAATTGTGAGTCCATGTTCCTTGCTATATTACTTTGCAGTACTACCCACTGGAGAAGGTAGAATATATTTTTTTCTGGCTGATTGATGTTGATCTTGGCCACGTGCCTTGCAAAGGTTAATGGAATGTTGGTGAAGTGAATGTGACCAGCTTGGGGTCCAGGCCTTGAGAAACATCATGTGTTTCTTCTCATCCTCTTGTGGTCTTACCAGTTACCATGAGAAAGACTAATATGTAGATGGTGGTCCAAGGAGAATGACAGACACATGGAGTTCACTTAAACCTAACCAGATGTCTGGAGCTCAGCCCACCCAATCAGAGCCAAACCCATCAGAGCCAACTCATGAAACCACAGAAAAATAAATGTTCAATGTAGGCCATTGAATTTGGAGTAGTTTGTTTTATAGTATTATTGCAGAAATAGCTAGCTAACATAATCACTATCTATCTAGTACTCCAAGCTGGAAACCTGGGCATCATAACTGTTGAGTTTTGTTTTTAAGGAAAACTAGGTTACGGTTTTCTGAAAGAAAAAAAAAAGATCATTACAAAGAATTTATGAAAGTAAAGAAAGAAAGAAAAGAGGAGAGTAAGATGCCAACTTCCTACCTCCCCCCAAGAAAACCATTTTCAACAGTAGGTGAATAACATCATTGTAAACATCTATTATTTTTCCCATAAACTTTTTATTTTAGAATAGTTTTAGATTTACAGAAAACATTTGAAGACAGCACAAAGAGTTCCTGAATACCCTTCACCCAGTTTCTTCTATTGTTAACATCTTAAGTTACTATGGTGTATTTGTCAAAACTAAGGAACCAACATTAGTATGTTACTAATAACTAGATTCTATAATGTATTCAGATTTCACCATTTTCCCTACTTCCTTTTTTTTGTTGAAGGGGCTCATCCCTTTACATTTAATCATCATGTGTCTTCGTCTCCTCTGGTCTGTGACAGTTTCTCAGATTCCCCTTGTTTTTTTGACCTTAACAGTTTTGAGGATTATTGAACATATTTTATAGAGTGTTCTTCAATTGCAATCCGATTTTTCTCTCAAGGTTAGACAGGTAATGGGTTTTATCTATCCTATGTCAATTACTATGCTGTGTTGATTTCTGTAGCTTCATATTAATTTTGAAACCGGGAAGCTCTGCTTGTTTAACGCATCAAATTTCTCTTACAATTTTAATGGTAGGTTTTGAACATTTCTTCTTTGTATAACCTGTCTCCTCTCGATCTTGTTTGTCTGCCTGCTATTTTTCTTTCACAAAAAAAGCTTTCTTCAGCTATCTGTTAACTGCTAGTTGTCAGCTTCTTTTTTTAAAGGGCAAGATTGAACATCTACTCATGTGCTCACAAATACGTCACTGAGAATTGTGGCCTTTGGGCTTCATTGTAGGGTGATGTTTCTGTAGTCACTGTTTGGGGGTAGGTTCGCAAATAATTTATAAAGTCATGGCCATCATGTAAAAAGCTTCTTTTCATATAGAGAAACCTACCTGTGATCTTCTAAATGAAGAAGCAGAGAGAGCCTGGGGGTGGGGTGGGGAGATGGTATCCTGCTCCCTTGATAAGTTTGAAATCACAGATTATAGAAAAAATATATTCCGATTTGAAGAATCACTAAGATAATTCTGACAACAGGGATAATTTAAATTTTTCTTTTCTTGCCTCAAGTGTTCAAATAATGATTCACTTATTTTCATTTCCAATCTTCTTGGAACATGTGTTCTTTTATTCTCCAATGTCAATCTACCCAGGTTTAAATTCTGGCTCTGCCATTTTTTTTGGTGACCTGGGGCAAGTTACTTCAGTTTTGGCATCAAAAATAAGGATAATAATAGCATTTATTTCATACTGAGTTAGCGTATTTAAAGTACCTAGAACAATGCCCAAGAAAGCTAGTTCCGCATAAATATTTTGTGTGTGTGTGTGTGTGTTTTTCTTCTTGTTCTCTTCCCCTCTTCTTCTTTCTTCCTTCCTTTCTGGGAAACTTCCTCGTGTTACATTTTAAGATGTCTTTTCTGTACCATTTGTAGAGTTTTCTATTTAGAGCTAACAACAATACTCATGTTGGACAATCTTTGTTCTTCAGGTTTTCCAATTTAGCTTTGATTGCTTTACATGCTATCCTTCATATCTGCATTTGCAGTGTTTACAGCCAGCCATTTCTCTATGCCAGTTAACTGAGTTTTCCATTCCTTGATGTTTTGATTTTATTTTTTTTCTGTAAATAAATAATTTTATATCCTAAGGACAACAGTCTCCCGACTCATGTCATTTTGTTGTTTTAGCATCTTTACATTGAACACAGACCTCAATGATGATGAAAGAGGATCTTTTTCATCAAGACAAGACTGCTACAAATAGTTTCCAGCAAAAGACGGCTAAATAGAATTATAGGTGGGTTGTATGAAAATGAGAAACCAAGTAATTAGATGTACGTATAGGGATTTGTTTCCATTACTAGACAGAAATAGAAAAATTGAATTTATAGCCCAGGAAAGTAACAGAGGATAATAGGGCCCTCAAATCCAATTCCTTCATGTTCAGGTGAACTCTCAACTCTTAATTTTGAAGGGATAAAATGACCTTGTTTATGTGGCTCAAATAAATTGTGTACCACTATAAATAGTATTCTCTATCAGTTCATATTGGTTTGAACTCAGGATACAAGGTAACATCACAGATTCTCTGGCACAATTCACAACCGTCATGGTGGTGGAGAAAATAATAAAAATAATATAATAATAATAATGATAATGGACATGATTAATAGTAGGCCCAGGATTCATGGGAAGTAATGGTAATAGCTTCCATATGCCAGGGATTACACTTATATTATCTTTAATTCTCAACACACTGTGTAGTAGTTTTTTCATCAGTGATAGAGAAAACTGAGGTTTGGAAAGTCCGATGCCTGTCCCAAGATTATACCTGGTAACATAGCTCTGGTAATATGGCCAGTATTCAGTCTGTCCTTTCTCAGAGTCTTCTGCTCCGGCAAACTGGAGATGTTTAAGAATCTGTCAGACCCATGTTCCACCAAACCAGTGTTCTTTTTTGCAGAGGTGTATTACAGGACTGTGTATGACAGGGCCTGATTGCCTTCGTGAAGTCAATCAATGCAAAAGTGAGCGAGTGTAAGCCGGTGCCTGGCACCCAGTATGCAGTTAGTTAATGCTGGGAAGAATGAATAAGGAAATGGTCCAGCTTTTCCTATAAACACCATTGTCTCTATCACTCAAAATTTTACTTGTAAAATTTTTGAATTTAAATTTGTTTTTGTTCATATCTCCATCCTTACTCTTTAGTCAGTGGTTCTCAACAGGGAGAGAGAGTCTGTTCCTCAGCGGGGAGTTGGCAATGTCTGGAGACATTTTTGGTTTTCACAACTATAAGAGTAGGAAAGGTGAGGGATGCTAGAGCATCAGATGGATAGAGACAAGGGATGCTGCTACACATCTGCCAATACACATGATCGCCTCCACAGCAAAGAATTATCCAGGCCAAAATGTCAAGAGAGCTTGCCCTTTAACTCAGGCATTAAAAGTTTTGAGGACAGAAAAATATTTCTTTGTGGTACAAAAAAGATTTTCTAAAGTTATTTGTGGCTTCTGTTTCATTATTATTACTTTACAGTCTTTCTGCTTTGGTTGAGCTAAACTGAGCTTCTGAAATTTAAAACAACGCAAGGCTTTATGTTTTTATAGCGCTACTTTTGTATCACCATGGTTTCATTTGACTTTTTGCCAACCCTGTCTTATCAAAATGCCTTTTCACATTTCAATATAGAATTGCTAACTTTGACTGTAATGCTTATATTTTGAGAATGGGCTTTGAAAGAAGGGGTAGGATGAGGAGACCAGAAAAGAGAGTAGTTCCAGATGTGTGCCACAAATTGGGGTCTTCATTTGTGAACAGTCACAACTGCTCTTTAGATTATTATTCCCACCCCACTTCTCATTATCCCCGGCATCAAAATATGTGTAAGGGAAATTAGAGAATATGTTTTGGAGGCAGTGATGTTGGCAAGAAGCCCAGAACTTCTGGTGGTTAATTTATGATAGAAGAGGTCACCAAAAGCTGGCAATCATGCATGATGGCCATTTTGGCCCAAAGTCACTTTCATCTGCAATAACTCACTGGGGGTGGGATAGGAATGCCTTGTAAAATCATACAGATCATTCAAAATTTGTTTCTCCTTTTCATATGGAAACATCTTAGCATTTGCCACATCTGGGGCCAACACAGGCATTCTTACATTTTCTTGGTCAGGTCTTCTTGGCCAGAGAAGTATTTCTTTTTTAAGAATTTTAATTAAAATCATATACATTTTAATTGCAAATGAGAAATATATAAAAACTAAATAATATGTAATTTCTTAACTAAGAATTTCAAATATGTCAAAAATATTGTACTAATAGGCTTCCTATTGAATGTTTGTGTCACTCCAATATTCATGTTTTGAAATTCTAACCTCCAGGGTGATGGTATTAGGAGGTAAGGTCTTTTGGAGGTGATTAGATTTCGAGAGTAGAGTTTTCATAAATAGGATTAGTGCCTTATTAAACAACAAAAAAAGACTCTTCTTTTTTCTTTTCTTTTGCTCTTGTTTTTCTCTGCTCTATGTCATATGAACACCAGGAAGATGGCCATCTGCAAACCAGGGAGCAGGCCTCACCAGACATCAGATCAATTGGCCCCTTGATCTTGGACTCTTTAGCCTGAAGAATTGTAAGACATAAATTTCTGTTATTTGAGCCACCCAGTCTATGGTATTCTGCATTAACACCTTAAACAGACAAAGGCAAGACTATAGGACATAAACACAAAAACAAAATTAAAACTTTTATTAAATGCTAAAGAATGGTACCCCATTCTGACTGAGGGCAGAAGGTTAAATATCTACAAAGAACCCCAACTTTTATGTGTGGGACAAAGGATTTGGGATGAAATAGCCAAAAGACAGTCTAAATCCACCTTTGGAAAATCCAACTCTGAGAAATGTAGAAAAATAAAAGCTGGATAATTGTTTGCTTTACCTCTAAAATGGATGTAACATGGGGAAAGCAGTATTGTCTCACTGATAAATAGTCATGGGTGGATATTATATATATATATATTATTAATTATTAAATAATTACATCAGTATCTGTTAAAAGTACAGTCTAATTTGTCAAGATAGGTTAATGTGTACAAGTTACCAGGCTGAACAGCATAGAAGATATGAAGATGAGTAAGACATATTTCCTGTCTAGTAAGAATTTTGGATCAAATAAAGGCGATAATGTACATGTGAAAGTACTTTAACAAGTAATTGTTAATTGTAATTGTAGATGAGGTAAGATGGGTTGTTTTGACTTGAATTCCCTGTAGAAGGGATAAGCTTCAGTTGTAAGTTAGTCACTGTCAAAGGGCTTTCCTTCCAGAGTGCACAGAACCTCCCTAGTCTTTGTTTTCATGGCTTCAAAATTGAAATAAAAATCCCTTCTGCAAATAACTTATAAGATATTTGAAAGAGCCAAAGAAAATAAAATAGGTGAACCAGTTTTTAAACTCCTGAGGTCTATAGATATAAGTGATTTTCAGGGTATGAAGAACTCAGAGCCCATTCTGCCTCTCTTTAAATGAGTCTTTTCTTATTAAATTGAGAATGTTCAGTCTTCCCAAATCCCTTGATTCTAATTTACATGTTGCATTTCTTGATGTATTCCTTAATGGTGTAAAAGATGTAATTTAGTAAAATGGGTCCAGTTTGTCTAAGCTCACTTCATCGAAGCTCAGAATTTACCTTCTGAATAATCTACTTCAGTCAGCTTAATAAAGGGAGAAGAAAAAAATTAGTCCTGGTTCAAGATATGCACATACTGTGTCAGATTTAGCCTTATTCTAAGACAAGCAAATATAATCAAATTACTGATTTACATATTTGTTAACTTAATCAACCCTGTCAAGCTAATCTCAAAGGTTAAATGAACTGACCTATGTATAAATACAGTAGCCTATGAAAGGGCTCATCGCAGCTGCATCTTCATGGAGGATGGAATGAAATCAGACCATGATTATCCTGACTTCAGCCCCTGAAGGGCAGAAGTCATGACAATAGGCACCAGGCAGCCTCACATGCCTTGGAGGAGTGGAAGTCATTTTACTTTTCAGTTCCTCTTGAGTATGAGCACCCTCTTGCCAAGCAAACATTCTGAAGACTAAGAGAGCCCCATTCTCATGTAGGTGAGTGTGTGGGCATTGGATCTGCACAGATCACATGCTTTGGCTTGTTGCTGCAAAACCTTTCCTCTTAAGCAGCTTAGCTTTCCTCCAAATTCGATCGTGGTGCTTATGATGTTATTTCCTCAGTTAGCCAAACAGGACAAGAATTATTTGTCATGAAAGACAATGATCACATTTCATTTTTAGTCTCAAGTAAACCTGCCAAAACTGAAAGCCTGTGCATTATATGAAGAAAAAAATCTTAACCCAAGAGAAAAGCTATTCTTGGTTTTGAATGTCTCTATTCTCTCTGCTCACTGGAGAAACAACTGTGCCATCATATTTTATACCACACTACTGAACTATTAGAACTTTTGCTGCTTCTTAAAATTTGTGCTCTTTATTGGGATATATATATATTTATTATATAAATAAATATGCATTATTTATATGTTTAAATATATATTTCCTTTTTTTTTTTTTT
>NC_138369.1:112324671-112350021 GCF_054177405.1 Leptonychotes weddellii | reverse complement strand
AATATATATTTCCTAATAAAGTACACAAGCATATATATATTTCACACCTCTTTGAGGTATGGTATTTCAAAGATTAGCATATGCATAAAGCTCATTAAGCAGAATAAATGTGGATTCAGAGGAAGACTCGTTTGAGTTCCTGGAAGCCTATCCCTCAGAAGCAGGTGCACAGCACATGATTAGGAGAAAATGTAATTGTGAGGAGCAGGATGGTAGCAGCAGCTACATTTGACTCATCTGAGGTTGCACCTGTGTATTTATAACTTTTATTTTTAACTAGGAACTATTTCTTTTCATAAGAATTGGATGTGTTTTTAGGAGGGATTGGTTACAAAGGAATAGGTTAACATGAGGCTGTGATAATAATATAAATGAAATAAAATACCCTTGAAGAGTTCCTTTAGAATATGTCTCATATGAAGCTTTTAACCATAACTGCCTAGCAAATGACATAATTGTATTAGAGAGCATTGGTTTGAGTGTTGGAAGATAATCATCTACCTCACTTTGCAAATTGCATGATTTCTCAGAATCTTGCTTTTCTGAGGTTCTTCAAATACCATTAAAGTCTCTTCTCTCTTTTTTTTTCCTATTCCACTTTTCCCCCTTCCTCCCTTCTGGCAACCACCTGTTTGTTCTGTATATCTGAGTCTGCTTTTTTGTTTTTCTCTTTTTCCCTTTTTTGTTTGTTTGTTTGTTTGTTTCTTAAGTTCTATACATAAGGGAAATCATATGGTTTTTGTCTTTCTCTGAATGATTTATTTTCACGTAGCCTTATATCCTCTAGATCCATCAATGTCATTGCAGATGGCAAGATTTCATTCTCTTCTGTGACTAATATTCCATTGTATATATATCACCTCTTCTTTTTCCATTCATTTATGGATGGACACTTGGGCTGCTTCCATATCTTGGCTCTTGTAGATAATACTGCAATAAACATAGGGTGTATGTATCTTTTCAAATTTTCTTAGGGTAAATACTTGGTAAAGGAACTACTTGATCATATGGTAGTTCTATTTTTACTTTTTAGAGGAATTTCCATGCTGTTTTCTACAATGGCTGTTTCAGCTTACATTCCCACCAACGGGGCATGAAGGTTCCTTTTTCTTCACACCCTAGCCAACATTTGTTATTTCTTGTGTTTTTGATTTTAGCCATTCTAACAGGTATGAGGTGATATCTCATTGGGTTTTAATTTGTATTTCCCTGATGATGAGTGACGTTGAGCATCTTTTCATGTGTTTGTTTTCTGTCTGTATGTCTTCTTTGGAAAAATGTCTACTCATGACCTCTGCTCATTTTTGTTTTTTAAGATTTATATATTTATTAGAGAGGAAGAGAGAGAGAGAGAGAGAGCTTGCATGTGAGTGGGGGGAGGGGCAGAGGGAAAGAAGCAGACTCCCCTAAGAGGGCCTCAATCCCATGACCCTGGGGCTTGATCCCAGGACCCTGACCTCACAACCTGAATTTACGACCTGAGCTGAAATCAAGAGTCTGACACTTAACTGAGCCACCCAGGTGCCCCATCCTCTGCCCCTTTTTAAATTGGATTATTTGGGTGTTTTTTTTTTTTTTTTGGTATTGAGCTGTGTAAGTTCTTTATATATTTTGATATTAACCCCTTCTCAGATATAACATTTTCAAATATCTTCTCCCATTCAGTAAGTTGTCTTTTCATTTTTCTGATGGTTCCCCTTACTATGCAAAAGTTTTTATTTTGTTGTAGTCCCAATAGTTTATTTTGGGTTTTATTTCCCTTGCCTCAGGAGACATCTAGAAAAATGTTTTTATGGCTAGTGTCAAAGAGATTACTGCCTTTATTTTTTTCTGGGACTTTTATGGTTTCAGGTCTCACATTTAGGTCTTTAATTCATTTTGAGTTTATTTTTTTGTATATAGTGTAAAAAAGTGGCCCAGTCTCATTCTTTTGCCTGTAGCTGTCCAGTTTCCCAACACCATTTGTTGAAGAGACTGTCTTTCCCACTGAATATTCTTGCCTCCTTTGTCATAGATTCATTGGCATTATAATTGTGGGTTTATTTCTGGACACTCTACTCTGTTCTGTTGATCTATGTGTTCATTTTTTGTATCAGTACCATACTCTTTTGATTACTACAGCTTTGTAGTATATCTTGAAATCTGGGATTGTGATACCTACAGTTTTATTCTTCTCTTTCAAGATTAATTTGGCTGTTTGGGGTCTTTTGTGGTCCATACAAATTTGAGGATTATTTGCTCTAGTTCTGTGAAACCCTTCTCCTTTTAAAAAATGCTATGAGCTTAAGCATGTGACAAAGTTCCCAGAGTAGGCCCTGTTCAGTAGTCAATGAACTTATGAATGCTAGCCATTTTGCAGAAAGAAGATTTTATTTTGCTAAAAGTGGAAATAACTATGGAATTGAGAGCTTAAGAAAATTAAAGATATGCTTGGGATTCAGATTTATATATTTTTAAAATTAGGTTTACATTTTAAGGCAAAGTCCCAGTCTTTCAAATGGTAGCAGCATGAAGTTCTCAGGAGCACCAAATGAGGCTCTCTGATCCAAAGTGTTCCCCCCACATCTATCATTAACTCTTATTTCTTTGGATCTTGGAAGGCTATTATTTTTCTTTAATTTCTCTTAAAATCTTTAAATAAAAGAAAGCATAGCATGAGTTGTTGAGCTAATATATTGATTATATTAGCTTTCGGGGATTAATTCATGGCCGGCTGAGAATAAAACTGGGTTCTGGTAGATGTTTGGAAGAGAGGATTCCACTGGGATGACTAGGTCTCCAGCAGGAAGGAAAGGATGCTGACGGGGAAATGCCCTAAAGAAGCTGAACTTGCATTTGGGAGAAGAGAAAGTACTGATCCCTTAAAACAAAACCACAGAACATTGAAGGCTCAAAGGTGGAATGAAGTCCCAATGAAAAGTGTAAAAATACTAAAAGCAATGCAAATGGAAAGATATACAGAATATTTTTTAAAAAATAAGATGAAACCTGCAACAACTGAAAATTATAAGAAGGTGCAAATGTTGAGGAATTTCTGCTGTATATGCTTTAGGCGTAATCAGATTGAAGAGGGCCACTGAGCACTGGCAAGCACCTCTCCCTTCTGAGAAGTGCTAAAATACCAGGTGGTGAGTAGGACGAGATCTGGACAGAACTCCTCCAATGAGTTCTAGGTGGTCAGCTTAGGGCAGGCTGTGGAACAGGTGTGTCACAGAATTTAGATTATTTTCCTGTTGTAGGAAGCAGCATTTATGAGAGACGAATTGAGAGCTGAGAGAGGGAGATAAACAAAATGATTAATCTCACTAGTGAGAATTCAAACTAACAATATTTGGATGGTTTTCGGATATCCTTCCAGGATAGCTTTTCTGTTGACAGGGTACTGCTTGTGAGAGAGTACTAACTTTCCAGAAGTCATCTTTGCAAAATGTATCAGAATTCTGTAAATATTCATTGATCTTTGTCATAGTTATGACAATTCTAGAAAATAAAAGGGCAGAAATAAAAAATGCACATAGTGTTATGTGAACAAAGACATTCTCTAAAATATTCTTGGTAAAACTGGAAAAAAATCTATATGTACATCACTTTAGAACTGATTCATAAAGGCACTGCCTTGTAATAGATTAACATTTTAATACACTATTAAATGGCATGGAAAATATATAGGGAGGAGCAGATACACACAGCAGTACATAGAATGTGGTGCTAAGTTTATAAAATAAGCAATATATAAAAGAAGATGGGCAAATATAACAACATAATAATAGTGGTTATATCTGTGTAGTACAATGGTGAATCATTTTTATTTTCTTTCTTTTTTATATTTTAAACTTTTTATAATGAATATCAACTCATTTTCTAATCAAGAAGGTAAACATAAATTTTTAAGGACACACAACACTTTGTGAAATTCCAGAAAAGGCTGCAGACTTCTGAAACATCACATTCGGAGCTTTTAGGTTTCAGCCAGATGCCAGACGCTCTGACTGACATTTGGCGAAATGGTTTCTTGGTTTAAAGTTCCCTTGGCCCAAGTCTTAGAAGTTCATGGAACAGATGGCTTCAATTTGAAGGACGTATCTGGTAATAGACAAAGGCAAAGCTGTCCCTCTGTGCTAAAGGAAATAGGGCATTGACCAGGAGACATTTTGAGTTCTGGCATTTTTTCCCTACTCTTTCATACAAAGGTTTTTATTGCTGAACTCTGGCTCACAGAAAGGGTAAAATCAATGTCACAGGAGTTTCTGTAGATAACTTAAACTTCTCTGTGGTGGTTTCCCTTACAGAGTACAGACCGATGACTTAACACAAAAGTGGTTTGGAATGTCAGTTGGTCCAGGGTAGAAGCGATGTAGAATTTGAGATGTCCTTGTCCACTCTGTCCTTTCTAACCCCTTAGCTATTTCAGTGCACTTGGGGCCAGTAGAACCAGGAAGATACCGGCAGGTAGCCACTATCACAACCACTCACAACCCATGACCAAACCACCAAGTTATTTAAAGTTCTAGTCTTGAGATTCTTCCCATGGATCATCATGTAGAAGTAGGAGGACAGTGCAGATGCCAAAAACACTGAGTTTAGTATGTTAACTGATAAAGCCAAAAGCACGTCCAGCTGACCTGTTGTATCTAAGAAGTTAACAAACTTGCTGGCCCAGAAAAATAGCAGCCTCTTTGACTCACAACTTTCATGATGTCATTCTTTGCCTTTTGCACAAATTTCTCCTTAATCCTTTCCCAAAGTGGAACTAGCAAGCCTAAGTGTTGCTCTGCCCTACTTACTATTTATTTTATGGGTAAGTTTTATTATGACAATGTATTTAGTGGGAGGAGGAGTCTTTAATTATGGCAGTGTCAAGGGGAGCCCATGTAGTCCAGGTTCTGGCAAGGAAAATCCTAAATCTCACTTAGCCTGGCTCCTCCCGTTTACTCTCCTCACTTTACTCTTGTAAAATTGCCCAACATTTTCAAAGAATTCGGTATGTGTCAAAAAAAAGAGTGCAAACAACAGTAGACTGATAATCTGAAATAGTCCGTGTGAGTCCTGACTTTCACAGTCTACTTGTGTGACCTTGAAGAAGTTACTTCATTTCTCTGGCTTGTCTCTCAGGTGTGGATGACTGCTTCTTTACTTACTTCCCATGCCTGCTGTGAGATCAAATGGGGCATTGTGTGTGGAAAGGAACTGTAAATCTCTACACAAACATAACATATCATCAATGCTGAAATATTAGCCTTGGTATCTGCATGATGCTGAAAAAATGACAAATAGTTTTATGAGTAGAGCTCGTTCTAAAAAACAATACAGAACAAAACAAGAAAAATCCCCTCAGAAGCATTATCTTCCTGTGTTAAGGATCTTTCATTTTGACCAAAATATTTTGAGCTCCTTCAGGATAAAAGTCATATACCATTCATGTTTATATTCTCATTACCAAAGGGAATATCCCAGTCTCAATAGGTGTCATGGTAAGAAAAAAACACAAGGGTATATGTGTGGAAATGCACTGTTTCCCCATTATTGTAGATTCCCACAAAAGCAAACTCAGCCCTGAAGGATGGGTAGGGCATATTAAATCACTTTCTTGAAGGCCCTGTTTAAATTTCATTACATCTTATGCCTGACATATTTCTTCAGACTAATTTTTACTTCTTCAGAATTAAGGCCAGTTTTTGATTCACACTCTATGAAATTGTTAGTTTTCATGGATCGAGTATCCAAATGAACAATTCCCAGCTGATTCACCCTATCTTCATTGGCCCGGATGGTGATTCTCATTTCAATAATAGTATTAGAGATTGTTTTGCGAACTATTCAAAGATAAGAGAAATCTCAGGATTTCCACGTGTAACAGTCTGTGTGTGCGTGTTGCACACATGCACATTTTTAACTTTTATTGGGAAGAGGTAGTTTGAAAGAGATTCATTGTGTACATTTCATTAATAGCTGATATACTAAAGGAATAATGAGTGAAAAATTGTCTCAGGAGAAAGTAACTCCTGAGATGGTGGCAAGTGAACCAAACTAAAGAATAGCGAATAACAACAGGAAAAGAATAAGGAAGAAACATGCTTAGGAGTCACAAAGCCTAAATTGAGTCTCAAAGCCACTTTTTCCTAATGGTATTAAAATTCATATCTTTAACAGGAACTCAGGAGGCATTATTATTATTATTATTATTAATTGTTATTTTAGATTCTGTTCTTTTGGAAGAATCCATTTAGGAAACAAAAGAAAGGTATTACTATTTGTTCATTTCAATGTAGAGAACAGTTCAACTGTATATAGGATGTGAAGGAAGACACTTGCAAGGGAAATCTGTGCCAACAAACTGCATCATTTACATGGAAATACCTTATGCATTACTAACATAACTGCAGTGATTAGGATCAGTTTCAGTTGCTTTAGGCAGTGCTGTTTAAATACTCAAGATATTCCACCGAATATAGCTAATAACACAGTAGGGCATTATATATCTTAGGGAGTTGGAGTTTGATACTTCAAAGTTTTCTGTTTAAGGAGTAAAATCCATGAAAATATCACATTTTATTTCATAATTGTCACAATGATATTTCAACTCCAATTGAGAAGATTGGATAAACAGGAAGTAAGGCCTGCCCCATCAAACCAGTCTCTGTATGTTTGTAACCTCTCCTCAACAATTGCCTGTATCTTCAGTTATACACATATCTCACTTTGAGCATCAGAGTTTTAGAATAATTTATATAGTATTCCTAGAATCATAAAACCTAAAATATATGAAAAAGGGTTATTTACTCTAACTCTTTGATTTTGCAGATAAAAATCAATACCAGAAAGGTTAAATGACTTTCTTAACGTCTCAGAGCTAGCAAATAACAAACCTAGGATTCAATTTTCTGTATTTCCAGTGCCAAGTTGTTTTCATTGTATCATATTGCATTCTTATTGTTTTTTGTTTTTTTTTTTACTTTTAAAGAATAATTGTACTTTGAAACAACAGGAATATTCAGCAAAGGAGAACAGATTGAATTATAGTTTCTCTATAATATAGAATAACATGTAGGAAGTCCTGTCGAGAAACACTTTTAATAACATGGAAAACGGTCCTGACATATTATTATGTGTAAATATGGTTATAGAAGATACATTATGAACCCAAATTTGTAAAATTTAAATTTGTGTAAAATCACCCAATATTATCAATTATCTCTGGGTGGCAGGATTATAGGTGATATTTATATTCTTTGCAGTTTTCTCTATGGACCTAGTTTTCTAATCATGAGTTATATTACTTTGTTAATTACATAAATGAATAGGTGTAAACCAAGCAAATAACTGCTTAGGGTGGGTTAAATTATGCTTTATTTTAGTTAATTTATCATATGTGTGTGAGAATATGATATGATCAAAATATGTATTGGAATCACATGGATATGGGTTTATATTTTAGCTCTATTGGTAACTAGTTGTGCAACCAGGGACACACATGCACTCTCGGAGGCTCCACTTTCTTATGGAAAGTGGAATTAATAACTACCTTACAGATTGTTGGTGGAGATTAAGTGAAATCATGCATATAATGCATATAAAATGCCTGCCCGATGGAGACACTTAGTAGTAGCCATTCTGTAAATGTTCACTTCATTTAGTTAGTTCACTTTTATGAATTCATAAATTTTTATTAATAAAAACTGCTGTAAAATGCTATTTTCATTAAATAGTTACAAAAACCTGACTTTTAGATCAATGATACTATTGCTGAAATGCCTTACTGCAGGGTAAAGTGAGAATGCTGGGGACGAGAGGGACAGGTGAGAGAGTGGGTCAGTGTGTGATTCTCATGTGAGAATGCAGGACAGAGGGTAAAGTGTAATTCTGTGGTTAAAATGTTTTAAATTACTCACTTTGTGGCCCTAGAGCTTCTTTAGTAGATTGGATGCAAATGCATTTTTTGGTTCTACTTGAGAAACTAGAAACTGAAAACCCTCTCCAGATCTTTGAAGTAATTTACCTAAATGTATGAGCCCATATATATAAGGTGTCAAGCAACCTTAACTCATTAGACTAATGATTTTTCTATGCTTGAGAAACAGCATGATCCAGATGTTAGAGAATACCTGTGTGAGCCCGTAACTCACTTTATTTTAGCAGTCTAGCAACTGGGTGCCATTATCGTCTTGGCACTCAGTAAAAATGTCGCGTTGCATTTAATCAGCTAGACTGCATTATTAACCAGTATTTCCACACATCTGTCATGCAAACTTCAGAGCCTTGTGGGTCATCAAAGAAATGTTACATTGCACACAGTCTAGATTTTGTGGTACGCCTACTTAAATGTATTACAATCGCATATGTGAAGATTCCCTAATCAGAATGTCTGATTTTCTAGAAGAGTCCTTTCTCTCACGGTATTAGAAAACAAAGAGATGTCTCTATAGAAATACCTTTGCTTTTTTGCTCCTTTTAAAAGTGTCAAGTGTCAAAGCATCTACCAAAGCAGCCGAGGAAATGAGAAACTCGGGATGATGTTAAAAGGAAAAAGCAGAAGTGAATGGTTTCACTGGATGGAATTCATAATGTAAAGTGAGTGAAAGCACCTTTCAACTCCCTTGTTTCACACCTGCATGATATTTCCTGTCACAAAACAGTTTAAAATACTGTGCGGTCCAAAGAATCAGTAATACATCTGATGAAACGCCAGGTCTTCTAACCTGGGCTGCCCCTTCCAATCATGAGCCTGACTGTTTAGATGTCTGGATAAAACAAAACATACTTTTTTCTTATAAAAGTGGCAGCTGCCTCTTGTCATTCATGGCAAAATATTTTCAGGTTTCATTAACCTGGTGTCTGCTAGGTAAATACGTGGTAACATTTACTGCTTAAACAAGTGCTTTTGTCAAGTGAGGGCAATTTTATTGCAAAATTTTAACCTAAAACTAAATGGAAAATGAAGTTGGCATTTCATTTCCTATAAACTCTAATATGGATATTGAGGAACATGTTTGAATTGTCACAAATGAAGGTTTTTCTTTCCAAAATTAGCAAAATGACATTTTAATGGATGGCATCATCTTTCTTATCGATGGGCTTGATACCACGAGAAGTCACTCAGAAATGCACGTTTCTCTGTTCCGGCAAGATAGGCAAGCAAGCTCAGGTACTTGTCAAGAGAATGCATTGATACAGGAATGTTCTGAGAAAGCAAAGGTTTGCAGCACAGACTTAGTTCCACTTAGAGGACAGAGTTCTGCCTGCCACAGTTATGTAGCCAGAAAATAATACTTGGAATTGTTTCCGCCCAAAGGGAAATGCTTTTGTTTTTATCCGTTTCTATTTTTCTTCTTCATGCACAGACAGGCACCAGTTTGTGGCTTGCTGATAGGGGAAACAGAGACCAACCACTGTGAGTGACATTCATTCCCCTCACAGATGACCCCTGATTGATACTTTTAACTACGGCTTTGACTTGATGTAGGAAAAGGCCTAAGACCAAATACAGTGCAGCCGAGTCTGCTAGGCCTGTGCAAGTCTTCAGTCACTTTGCTTTGAAGTCAGGGTGGAGTCTCTACATGTTGGCTGCTCAAAATAAGTACCTGCATCAGCAGCATTGTCATTAGCTTCGGCATTTCCTGGGATCTTGTCTGAAATGTGGAGTCTCAGGCCCCACCTCACACCTGCGATCCAGAATCTGCATTTTAAGAAGATCCCCAAGAACACTTATGCATAGTAATGCTTGAGAAACACTGGTCTGAACAGTGGTGTGTGGGTTTTATTTGGTTATCATGTTAGATGATACAGCCACTGGAAATATGAGCCGATTAGAAAACACTTAACTAGATTGGTCAGGGTTCTCCAGAGAAACAGAACCGACAGGACGTTTAGAAAGGGATTTATTATAAGGAGTTGGCTCACATGATGATGGAGCCTGAGAACTCCCAATCTGCTGTTGGCAAGCTAGAGATCCAGGAGAGCCAGTGATGTAAGTCTGGTCCAAGACCAAAGGCTTAAGAACCAGGAGAGCTGATGGTGCCAGTTCCAGTCTGAGAGTCGGCAGGCTCGCGACCCTGGAAAAGTGAACGTTTCAGTTCAGGTTTGAAGACATGAAAAGACTCAGGTGTCAGCTCGCTCAGGCTGGAGGAGTTCTCCCCTCCCTGTCTTGCAGGAGGGCAAGACTTTCTGATCTCTTCAGGCCTTCAGTTGATTGGCTAAAAGCCGCCTACATTAGGGAAGGCCATCTGCTTTACTCAGTTTACCAATTCAAATGTTAATCTCATCCAGAAATACCTTCCTAGACATACCAGAATGACCTTGACCAAGTGTCTGAGTACCCATGGCCCAGTCAAGTTGAATATAAAATTAATCATCATAACAACTGTCATGGATAAAGTACTTTGAAAGAAACATTTTTCTGGCCAGTTTTGGATGTTGGTCCAAGCCCCTAGAAGCACCACAACAGAATATTGTGCTCAAAAATCTGAGACACAGTTTTCCTTGCTCTGTCACCGCCACCCATGTCAATAACCTCCCACTGTGTGGATAATAACAGCACTACCAGAGAAAGCAAAACCCTAAGAAAAAGTCACACATAAAGCAATGTGTGTCCTTCACCATTGCTGGCTTTGGTCTGTCGGTGTCCGCAGCTGCAATTTTTTCTGCCCTTATCCTATTTTCTCTATTTGGAGACATTTTAGCAATGGCTATAATACTATTACATTTGTATATTCATCATCAACTATGGCAATTCACTTCTCCAGTTGATTTATGTTATTTATAAAGCATCTATCACCATAAGCCTGTCACCATAAATTAGAGATTATTTACTGTGTTGACACAATACTTTGAGTTTCGCTGCTGGAGACCTAGTCATCAACTACTTCTCTGTCTTAATCTCTTAATGAATCTGATTTTTCAAGTATTAATATTTTTGTGTTACTCCGGTATTCTCTACTATAGTTTTTCAGTAAATCCAGAAAAAAAATTCTCCTGTCTCCCATTTATCTTAAAACTTTATGGTATCCTAAATGGCTAAAACATTTTAATTCAAATGCATCTTCTCGCAGAGTTCATCTCTTCAACAACTTGTAGTACCTCTCCTTACCTTAATTATTTTCACTAGCCAAATCTCAGAATAGGTATATTTTTTCCTTTTCTTTTTTAAAACTTTTTAAAAAATATCTATTTATTTTTATTTGAGAGAGAGAGAGAGTAAGTGGGGGGCAGGGGAGGAGGGAGAAGCAGACTCCCTGCTGAGCCAGGAGCCCGGATGATGACGCGGGGCTCTATCCTAGGACCCATGAGGTCATGACCTGAGCTGAAGTCGTACACTTAACTGACTGCACCACCCAGGCGTCTCTATTTGTTTCCTTTTCTATTAAAAAAAAAAAGAAAGAAATCTGTTTGTGATGATGTCACCTGGAAGAGACCAAGAAAACAGGAAAGTGTCAGCCTATATGTGGGGAATAGCTATCATAATGTCATTGCAGTTTTCTCCTCTTGATAAAGGCATGAACATATGCTGATTATGTTTAGGATAATACACTCTTTAGTTAAAAATTGACAGTAAATTACAGATAACTGTATAGCTTAGCAATACTTGACTGTATAAATTTTTACTCAAGATAGCTAAGTTAATAATATAGCTCAACATCTCTATTTAGGACTTAAGTAGAAATCAGTCAATGATTTTGATTATACAAGATCTTCTAATACCTGATACTTGGTTCTGCTCTAGTATTTGGCATATGGGAGATTATACTTCTCTTTATTTATTTTTTTTTTAATAAAGATTTTATTTATTTATTTGACAGAGAGACACAGCGAGAGAGGGAACACAAGCAGGGGGAGTGGGAGAGGGAGAAGCAGGCCTCCCGCTGAGCAGGGAGCCCGACGCGGGGCTCGATCCCAGGACCCTGGGATCATGACCTGAGCCGAAGGCAGATGCTTAACGACTGAGCCACCCAGGCGCCCCTACTTCTCTTTATTCTTGAAATTAAGCCTGCTGAGTTGACTCGCTCTAATCAAGGCACCATCACATGTGTCACATCTTGGTGGAAGAATTTAACTATTTTGACATGCTACACTTTAGTCTTTTGCTGTTGCTATTGTGATTTTCCAGATGGGAAAGATTTCATCGATCTGGCAAAGTTAGGATGGCAGAGGTCAGAAATACCCACCAATGCCAGAGGACATATAATGAAAGTGACTACAGATTATCACAGCATAGACTAATCTATCCTGGTAAATTCACTGATGTGAAGTTACAGCGTTGGAGAATACTGAACAGATTGAAGCAGAACTGCTTGGTGTAGGCAGAGGACTATGACAGACTGAACCCTGGCCAGGGGGTAGGATTATACCTCTTGGACGTTAAAATGATGCTTCAAAACCTAACGTAGTCCAATTATGTCTCCTGTAAGAACAAGCAAAGTAGACACAAAAGGACGCCCAATAGCTGCCAAGTCAGGGTTCATGAGACCATGAACTTCATGGCCAGCTACTTCAAACTTGAGAGTGAACACCTGGATAAGGAAAGTATCTTTCCGTGTGCCCTGACAGAGAAAACTAAATATTTAGGACTATTTGTATCAATATCTACTTATTTTTTTCTTTGTCCAGAAAACCCAGTCAATGGGTCCTACTTCCTTTTTTAAGTTCTTGTAATTGAGTGGCTGCTTTAAACTACCCATGAGGGAGGCTTCTGGGATGTGTGGATGCACTTAGTCTTTAAATTCTTATATTAATTTGGAAGCCATTCTAGAAATATCCTACCACTTTTTTTTGAGGTGGGGGGGGTAGCCTGGCTGTGACATTTATTAGCTCCACACACCTGGGTATGTTACTTAATCTCTATAAACCTCTGTATCCTTTTTTTTTTTTTTTAAATCATTTTTGTTGTTGTTTAAAGCCTCACAGTATTGTTATAATTAGTACAGGGAAAACCTCAAAAGGGTTCTCTCTTCCTCTTCTTCCTTCTTTCTCTTCCTATTCTCCCCTTGCTTTCCCTTCTCTCTCTTTCCCCCCATTTCCTCCTGTTCTTCTGCTCCTTCTCCCCCTTCTATCTTTCCTTCCTCCCTTACTTTTTTTTAAATGTTCTAAATATAGGACCATTGGTCCAGGTAAATCTATTCACTATTTTATGTGATGTATTTTGCACTTTCCTTGATCTTTTCACAGATCCCTTTCACTTCTGTATGTCCATCTTTGCTAATTTCTTCCTTCAAAAACAGTATTTATCTTCAAGAAATATCTTCTAATTAGCATTAATTTATTCATGTCACTTTTTGTCCCACACGATATCCCCTCTCTTCAAATTCCCTCAGGTATTGCTGTGTGTTAATCTTTTAAAAAGCATTTCATTTAAAGTTCCTTAGTTGCAGGGCTGTTGTATTTTGTTTTAGTTTTAAAAAATTACCAAAAATCAACTTTTTTTTTTTTTTGTAAGCATGATGCAAGATCATTATGAGAATGAGGAAAGAGAAAAAAAGGTAGAAATCCCCATGACCCAGACATTATCTCTCTTGTCTTTGTTCTACATGGTTCCAGAAATCTTTTAACACATATATACCATGAGGAGAACTGATACAACGATTTACTTTTATTAAATACAGCCATACAATTTTTAACGAAAACACTTAGTTTAATTGCATTAGAATGTTTCAGAAGGAAAACCTTGGAGTAGTTGGAGCCATTGGAGATTCATATACTTTCCTTTAGAAGAGATTTCATTGCCTAAAAGAGTCTTCTGCTATGAAAAAAGAGGGTTATGAAAACCATTCAGAGGTTGGAATCAATTTTTTGAAACTGTGTTTCAATTTACCTCTGTATCACTTGACTCCCAGTTGACTCCCCTCTAGGAAAGACAGACACAATTCTTCTATTCTCCTCACTTTTCCAATTTTATTTGTATTTTTACATGCTCCAGGTATATAAATGTAATATTGTGACCTGTAAGCATATCCACACAATAGTTTTCCTATTATTTCTGTATTTAATTGTATTTGGTGCCCACCAGCATTTCTTGTTCTTTATTTTGGCTGTATTTCATGTATAAGTAGTTTTTCAAAGAAAGGCTCATGGGCATATCTATCTGTTTTCTGGATTCTTTCCTGTTTACTTAGTATTGGTACAGTAGCTCTGCTCAGTATAATATCATTGGATAATAGTTGCTTTTACTCATATTATTATAGACATGGTCTGTTATTCTCTATTACAGTAGACAAGTCTGACGCCAACCTGTTATTTCTCCCCTTGCATGTGACTTGCTTTTTCTCCCTGGATACATGGAGTATTCCTATTTGCTCTTAAAATTCTTCACCAGGATGCATCTCCATGTTGAGCATCCTATAAAAAATTTCCCTGAAACCTCACAGATTTCATTTTTTTTTTTTTGGTATTATATATTTTATTTTTTTCTGTTCCGTTTGTTGAATTCTTAACTTCAGGGATACCAAATATTCTTAGGTTGGCTTGCAGTTGTGAGTCCTTTGTGTCTATTAACTTCCTTCCATTAAGTCAGTCTTTTTGGGTTTCGTATCTGCTTTCACTGAAATTTTCTCAATCTCTTCCTCTGTGATATTAATTGATTTCCAGACATATCTACTCTGTCCCATAATTTTTCAATATATTTATTAATTTTCTAATAAGTATTATCCTCAACAATATCATACATATATAGGCCAGCAAGCTCTCACTCCCACCTTTTTAAAAATCTCATTCTATTGCTTTATCATCTCATCTTTGAGTTCCTGCTGGTACAATTCATATTCACAATACATTGTTCTCTAATGTGCTGACTTTTCTTCTTTTTATTGGGGGGATATGTTTTCTTCTAGGTTAGTATTTACCTTGCAAAGGATTTTCCTTTTTTTTTACTGTGGTGCTTTTGCTTAGTTGCCATGTGAATTCTGTCATCTTGTTTATGCTTGAGTGGTCCTGTCCAAGCCTTCTTCTATTCAATCTGGTATAGTGTCTCACTGTATTTGAGAATTATGCCTTTTCTCCTCCAACAACAGCTTGAAGACTGAGTCTTTCATATGCTTTCTATTTTTTCGGTAGCCCTGGGAATTGTCAGGGGCTGAGGGAGAACTCAGCTGTGGAGGTACACAGATTTACTTGGGCTATGCTCTTCTGAAAGTCTATGAAATATATGATGTTTCACTCCTTTTTGTGGGGAGGTAGAATTTACATTTCCATGGAGGAACACGTAGATTTCAGCCCATTGTTCCAGGTCAGTATGCAGCCCTAGAGGCTTTATTTCTGTCAGTCAGCTCTGCTGTTCACACTCCTCATTAGTCTTTTTTACCCCCGACATGTATTTTCATTAGTCAGAATTCAAACAACATGCTACTCACTCAGTGTGTCTTCCTTTTATTGAAGACTTTTACTGAGAGTTCTTAGGAATTTTGCCACACTGTGTTGTATGTTGCCTCTTCCCTCTGTTCAAAATCTTACCTTTCCTACTTTGACCATGGTTTTGAAGTTTTTGGGTATGGACAATGTTCCCTTCTTGGGTTGCTGCCAGGTAGTTGCTTTCTTGTTTGGATCTTGTTTGGTTGTTGTTGTTGTTGTTAGTTATGAAAAGGGAGATTGCTTATTCATGTTTATTCTGCTATTTTAACATGAGTTTTCCCTCACATTTAAATTGTATATTCCCATATACTGAGATATGATGTTCAAGTTATGTGAAATCTCAGTAAGTACTGTACTCTAGTGATTATCCTGGGAAATTAGCCCAAATCAGATTTGGGTTGGAGTCTTGTCTCTGTCACTTAGTAGTTACCTGACCTTAGGTAAGTCACTTTTCCTCTTTGGGCCTGATTCTTCATTGGCAAAACATGAGTAATAATACCAATAACTTCTTCACTGGGTAGTTATGTAGGGTACAGCAGAGAACATACGTGTAAATGGCAGGTATGCAAGAAATACTCAATATTTAAAGATTTATTTATTTATTTATTTATTTATTTATTTATTTGACAGAGAGAGAGAGAGAGTGAGCACAAGCAGGGGGAGCGGCAGGCAGAGGGAGAGGGAGAAGCAGGCTTCCCACTGAGCAGGGAGCCTGATGCGGGGCTCAACCCCAGGACCCTGAGATCATGACCTGAGCCGAAGGCCGACACTTAACCAACTGAACCACCCAGGGGCCCCAAAATACTTAATATTTATGGTTTGAATGCCTTTCAACATGTAACCAGAGCAATACTAAAATATTGACATGTACTTTTAGGAGTGGTTAGAATTAAATTTTAAATAATTTTGGTACATTATGGGATGTTTTGTATGCTTATTATAAAAAGAAGGTGAACCTATAAAATAAAATGAGATATAGCAATTAACCAAAATCTCAGGCTCCATTTTCACAGAATGTTGGAAGTTGCTTCGAGTTTTATTGGTAATGGTTCTGTTTTCTGTTGCATGTAGGTCCTATGAATTTAGAAGCTACCTTTTGTTCTTCACGGGAAATTTCAGTTTCTGTATTTAGCTTCTTTTCGTTTGCCTCACCTTCCTTAAATAAATAATGCAGGGCAGCATAGTCTGCATGAGTATGGAAGTCTCTGCTGACTGGAAAACAAGTCTGGCAGGTACATTTTCTGTGAGAAATATCAGGTTTGTAGTAGAGGGAAGTGAAAATCAACAAGGTTTTGTCCAGTGTCACATCCCCTGGCTGAAATATTCAAGAAAGGATTTTTTATGCTTCTGTATATGCAGGCCTGAGTCGGAGAGACGTGAGCTGGTGGGTAGAACTTAGAAAATGGCTCAAGGCTCAGCCCGCCAGCTCTGACCTGACCGTAAGCTGACTTGTTCTAGGTTTTTAGTTCACACACCCAGAACTGTGAAAGTTTATCATGCCGCTTTGCATTAGCCTTAATATATGAGTGCTGCAATTCACAAATAATAATAAAATTAAAATTGTAGCTGTCATTTACTGAGCAGCTCTCATGGGACTGTACTGGGAATTTACATTTATTTTCTCATGCAATCCTAAGATGACTGCAAGGAGAGTATTACACTGCACTGTAGTGATGAGGAAAATGATACCAGAATGGTCAAATAACTTGCCACCGTCAAGTGTCTCAGCTTCTAAGTGACAAGCAGCTATAAGTGTCACTCAGCTGTAAGTGGCTAGCAAGAATGTGTGTCCTGGCTTCTCAGATTATAAAGTTCTTTTCTACTATTCTGTATTGGTTCCCAGAAATCCCAGTTAAGAAGAAGTTATTTTCTCCATTCCATGTTTTTACAGCTTTATTGAGATATAATTTACATACCAAAGGTTCACCCATTTAAAGTGTGTAATTCAATGATTTTAGTATATTTAGAGCTGGCCAACCGTTAGCATTATCTAATTTTAGAATATTTTTATGACACCAAAAGGAAACCGTAGAGGATAAAGATGTAAACTATACAGCGGAAGCAGTAAAAAAAAAGCTAATTTTTATCTCATACTCAATATACATTCAGCTGTGGTTATATCTTCTTCTATTGTAGAATCCCTGGTATTTGAAATGATGACCCCAAAGGGTTTATGGGTCTTAACTTCAGTGAGGTTTATGGTTTGGCCCTTGACTTTATTTTTCCAAACGTAACTCCTACTTGCTTTCTTCTCTCTCTGCTCCAATTATACAATCTGATAATACACAGTCATCTGCCCTTCTTCCAAGATACCCAACACTTTGCTTCTTTCCTGAAGGTTTCAGCTGCTTGAAATCCTCTTCCCAAGAATCTTCTGTCTGTTGCCTAGTCCCTTTGCATCAGTCTTTTCCATTTCTACTACAGTGTGCTGCTGATTGATTGATTGATTTCCCAAGAATGACATGTAGACTTTATGTCGATCTCTTTCAGTCTTTACATCAACGTATTTGGTAGAAATAGTTACCTTTTTTTTTTTTTTAATAAATGGGAAAACTTGACCTTGAAGGTTCCAAGATTACTGCTAGCAAGTATAAATGCATTGGTATTCACGTATCTGACCACAAAGTGGGTAGATAGTCTTAGCCTCAGAGCAATAAATCTGCTGGACTAGTTGGCTAGAATTACAATTATTCCTGTGCAAATCTGAATTGCCTACTAAGACGTGGACCAAAGCCAAAAATGTAGAACATATGTTCCAAGATGGAGTCACGTGTAAAGAAGCCAGTAGGGGACTTGATACTATTGATGACTTCTCTCCTCAGTGATCTACACACTTGCTGTACTTGGATTTGAGTCTTTCCTTCTCCAGGCTTCTCCATGTTTCTGCCCAAGAGCTGTGTAAGCCTTCTGCTGCTCTAACTCTTGGAAGGAAAAGGCTGCCATATTTACATGCCAATGCTATAGCAGGGCCCTAGCTGGGTGCCTGGCGCCAGCTCAGTTCTACGGGATTGAGCACCAGGTTCTGCCCTGTGAACGTGCTAAGCGATGCAAGTCTGAGGATAAGCAAGACGCTTTGATTCACATAGTAGATAAATGTGACCTGGATATCCTTGTGAAGGGAAGTGCAGTTGTCAAGTACAGGCACATAGATGAGACTGTATGCCTGACAGTTTAAAGGATTTATCTCATTCAATCCTCACAACAGCCCGATTATTTAGGTACTCTTGTTATATCTAATAGATGAGAAACCAAGACCTGGTAAGTGACCAAACCAGATGAGTCCTCAGGTCTGGTTGATACCACAAGTGGTAATCTTTTTTTAAGATTTTATTTATTTATTTGACAGAGAGAGACACAGCGAGAGAGGGAACACTAACAGGGGGAGTGGGAGAGCGAGAAGCAGGTTTCCCGCTGAGCAGGGAGCCCGATGTGGGGTTTGATCCCAGGACCCTGGGACCGTGACTTGAGCCGGAGGCAGACACTTAACGACTGAGCCACCCAGGCGCCCCCCCACAAGTGGTACTCTTAATCAGTTCAATATGTTATAAAAATTGAGTCATCCAATATGTATATAGTTATATATATATTTAATATATTAATATAGATTTATGTATTTTCAGCTTTTGCCCTATTGTCTGTATAGTGAAAGTGGTCATTAATTACTTACAATATTGACACAAAGTATAAAGACATTAATTTTAGAATACTTTATATAAACAAAAATAAGTGTTTTTTTGTTTTGTTCTGTTTTTTTGTTTTGAGAGACAGAATGAGAGTGTGTGTGTACAGCTGCAGGGGAAGGGGGAAGGGGAGGGAAGGAGGGGCAGAGGAAGAGGGAGAGAGAGAATCCCGGGCAGGCTCCCTGCTGAGCATGGAGCCCAACACAGGGTTCAATCTTATGATCCTGAGATTAAGACCTGAACTGAAATCAAGAGTAGGACGCTTAACTGACTGAGCCACCCAGGCACCCTCCCCCCCTCCAAAAAGAATAAATGTTTTAATATACTTTTAAACAGAACTCTTCCATGAGCTAGATACACTTTGACAACAAAGGGCCAGGTGAGGCTTTGCCTTTCCTTGCGTACTTAAATATAGTTTATTATCTAATTATATTAGTCAAACTAAAACATCTGCATAATTCAATAAAAAGTACATGATTTTCTTTGTGGAGATTATAAAACCCTTTGTAACTACTTTTAAACATTTAATTTTTATTTAATTGGAATCACTGTGTGACTAAATGTCTTTTCTATTATGTTAAATGTCTTTTTCTAGTGGTAGAATGTGATATACTTTTATATGAATTTATACAATATTTCTAAATCTGTTTGCCGTGTACAGAAACCAATCTGGGGGCACCTGAGTGGCTCAGTCGTTAAGCGTCTGCCTTCGGCTCAGGTCATGATCCCGGGGTTCTGGGATCGAGCCCCACATCGGGCTCCATGCTCTGCAGGAAGCCTGCTTCTCCCTCTCCCACTCCCCCTGCTTGTGTTCCTGCTCTCGCTGTGTCTCTCTCTGTCAAATAAATGAATAAAATCTTTAAAAAAAAAAAAAAGAAACCAATCTGTATGTGCATTTACATATGTATGTATATGAATTTGAAGTTTGAAAAGTATATAAATGTCCCTGTTTGATCACCTCTTATCTTTCAGCTATGCTCTTTTCCCCTTAAGAATTTAAATAGAAGATGTTAGGTATTCTACTGATTGTCTTTTTCATCTATAGCAGTAATAAGTAGTACTTTAGTCATTTTGATTGTAAAGTTGCCAAACTGCTGTTCTTAGATAGAGTTCTTTTGTGGTAGAAGACGATCTTGGTAGAAATACTTGTTCACGTCCTGCACCCTTAAGTTTTGAAATTTGAGATTACATATAATTAAAGTATTATCACTTAAAAATGAACTTTCTAGAGATTTTTTTGTTTCTATGTTCATAAACATACTTTAATTACTAGAAGATTAACTAGTTGAGAACAATGACTGTGTCTTATTCATAATTGTGATCCTAGAACTCAAGATCCTGGCACATAGAGGAAACCCAAAGACGTTTTATGAATGAATGAATGAATGAATGAATGAATAGCATGTTGAATAACTGGCAGGTGCCTTTGACTTTACAACTGTAAGCAAGTAATTCCATGTATAGCAGAAAGATTTCTCCATACTTAAGATGAATGTTCAGGAACATTCTTGCCCTTGTTTCCCAAGCCATTTTTCCCTAATTGAATGAGAGTGAGCATAAAGTAGAAGGGAGTATTTTTGAGCTAATATTCTTGGTAGCTAGATAGTTGCAAGATTATAATAATACATTACGAAGAAAGAGTGGGAAATTTTCCTCTTGCCCCTTTTCTATCAAAATTTGGATTTCTTATTTTTTTTCTTCCTCTCATGAAGTTTGTTTTCACTGCTATATAGACCATCATAAATGTGGAAACACCTACATTTACCCTGTAGTTTAGAAGATTCCTTGTAACTTGGGCTAGAGAGGTGGCAATGTTAGTGGCAAAAAGTCCATATACTGGTGGCATATTATGGAGAAGGCTTGGTAGGATTTGACAAACTGGATCGTACAAGTGAGGAAATAGGAAGAATCAAGGACAACACTGAGTTTCTGGTATGAGCAATGATGCCTTTTCCCAAGAGAGGGAGCATGGGAGGTCTACTGCAGGATACAATTACACATAGTATAAAAAGTATTTCTACTTCAGTCCTGGCGTGACAGGAACTGGATTTACCCTCACACCTGAAACAACTAAAAAATGGACAAAATACATGAAACAATGACTGTCAAATGTCTCCCATCAATCAGTAAAAGATTGATCCATCCTTGAAAGACAAAACAAAAGAGGTTAGGCTTATGCTTGTCCCAGCTGACTGTCTGGAGAATTTCCAAGTTTCCGCACAGGGAGAAGAAACCCAAACCTCATACTCTTTCTAAATTGAAGAGATAGAGCTAGGAATCTGGGGAAGCGAAGGATGTCAGAGATTGCAAGGTAACGTACGTGGGAGGAGAGGTGGTAGAAGTGGGAGAGAGGAACTCTAGAGACATACAGAGAAACCCACAAGAATTACCTCCAAACACATGGATGCAAAGATTCTTAACAAAATTTTAGCGAATAGAATCCAACAATATATAGAAAGGATAATGCATCAAGACCGAATAGGTTTTATCCCAGGAAGATAATATTGCTTTTGTATTCACAAATCAATAAATGTATCTCACTACATTAACAAACATGAAAATTCATGTGATCATCTCAATAGATGCAGAAAAAAAGAAACATTTGGTATCTACCATACATTGCTGATAAACACTCTCAGTAAACTAAGTTATAAAGGAACATTCCTCAACATTATAAAAGGCATTAAAGACTAACCTGCAGCTGGGGCGCCTGGGTGGCTCAGTCGTTAAGCGTCTGCCTTCGGCTCAGGTCATGATCTCAGGCTCCTGGGATCGAGCCCCGCTTCGGGCTCCCTGCTTGGCGGGAGGCCTGCTTCTCCCTCTCCCACTCCCCCTGCTTGTGTTCCCTCTCTCGCTGTGTCTCTGTCAAATAAATAAATAAAATCTTTAAAATTAAAAAAAAAAAAAAAAGACTAACCTGCAGCTAGTAGCATTCTAAATGGGTCCCCCTCCGATCAGGAACAAGGCCATGACATCTGTCTATTTCTATTTATTTAGCATTTTTTGAAGATTGAAAATAGTATCAATTAAAAACTATTTCCTGATTGTTACTAGCATATAGAAATAAGCTTGATTTTGGAATGTCAACCTTGTGGATGGTAACTTTGCTAAAATTTACTTTTCAATTCTAGTAGATATTGAATTACAGATTCTCTTGAATTAGAGATTTCTCGAATTTTCAACTTACATAATCTTATTATCTATGTATAATGACAACATTATTGATTTTGTTTAAAGCCCTATGCCTTTACTTTTTTACTTTTTTTATTTTTTTGCCTTAATATATTCTCTAAGACTTCAAGTACAATGCTGAATAGAAGTAGAGATAGCATAGACTTCTATATTTGATTATAGAACTTAAAAATTAAGGGGGCGCCTGGGTCGCTCAGTTGGTTAAGCGACTGCCTTCAGCTCAGGTCATGATCCCGGAGTCCCTGGATCGAGTCCCGCATCGGGCTCCCTGCTCGGCAGGGAGTCTGCTTCTCCCTCTGACCCTCCCCCGTCTCATGTGCTCTCTCTCATTCTCTCCCTCTCAAATAAATAAATAAAATATTAAAAAAAAATTAAGAAGATGTCTTAGGGGCACCTGGGTGGTTCAGCGGGTTAAGTGTCTGCCTTCAACTTAAGTCATAATCTTAAGTGGGATCTCAAGTGGGATCAAGTCCTGCTTAGGGCTTCCGGTTCAGTGGGGAGTCTGCTTCTCCCTCTCCTTCTGCCTCTCCCCTTGCTCGTGCTCTCATTCTCTCTCAAATAAATAAATAAAATCTTAAAAAAAGATATTTTAAAATATTTCATATTAAGTTTAATGTTTGCTATAGATGTTTATGGATATTCTTTAGTAGAAAACAAGTTCCTGTCTATTACTAACATGATACAAGTTTATAACTTGGAAGAGTGTAAATATTTATTAATTTTTTATTTATTGACATCATATATTTCGACCTTCATTCTGTTAATCTGACAACATAGCTTGGTTTTCAAATTTTAAACCAAATTTACATTTCTAGAATAAGCTTATTTTGGCTTATTTCTTTTACATAAATTGAAATTTAACTTGCTGTAATCTGTTTGACAATTTTGCATCTACGTTCATGTCATTGGTCTGTAATTTTCATTTATATTTTTCTCATCTTTATCTTTAAGGTTAAGATAGCCTTCTGGAATAAGTTGGAAATGTTTTCTGTTTTTTAATCTCTAGAATGTTTTGTATAAAATTGGTCTCATTTTTTCCTTAAGTGCTTAGAGGAATTTGCCAGTAATATTACATGGCCTTATCTTCATGAGAAGTTTCTAAAATACAGATTAAATTCCATGATAAGATACAGAACAAATCAGATTTCCTATTTCTCCTTGTTTCAGATGGCAAGTTATGTTTTTTTAAGGATTTTTTTCTATTTAATCTCAATATCATATTTTGAGCATAAAGTTATTCATAATATATTTTTATTACCTTTTTTAATTTTTGGAGAATCTGTGGTAAAATGTCCTCCTTCATTCTTGATATTGGTAATTTGCATTTCTTTTTTTCTTTTTTTTTTTTTAAAGGATTGCATCAGTTTTCTGTGATTTTTTTTTTTTTAAGATTTTTTATTTATTTATTTGAGAGAGAGAATGAGAGACAGCGCGAGAGGGAAGAGGGTCAGAGGGAGAAGCAGACCCCCTGCCGAGCAGGGAGCCCGATGCGGGACTCGATCCCAGGACTCCAGGATCATGACGTGAGCCGAAGGCAGTCGCTTAACCAACTGAGCCACCCAGGCGCCCCTGCATTTCTTTTTTTCTTCATCAGGTTGCTAAGGATTTATTCCCTTTTAGCAGCCAATTTTTGCATTTGTTAATTTTTTCCATTTTATGTGAGGTTTTTGTTTCATTGACCTCTGCTCTTTTTAAAAATATTTTCTTAAAAAGATAAATAAAAAAATAAAAATATTTTCTTGCTTCTTGAGGTGGAAGCTTTGATCATTGATTTTCAGCCTTCTTTCTAAAATTTATATAGTTAAGGCTACATAGGCATTGCATTCTATTAGTAGAAATTAGTTGTATTTTCAAAATATTTTCTAATTATTTATTTAAATTTATTTTGGTCCAAGTGAGATTTATATTTCATTCATTTTAAATGACCTGGTTACACTTTTGTTATTTAGTTCTGGATCAATTTCACTGCAGTCAGAAAACATACTTTATGTATATTTGTTTCTGTTTATTCAGTCAATTACAGAGAGGGGACTGCTGAAACATTCAATCAAGGTTTTGCATTTTCTATTTTACCTCTTATTTTTGTCAGTTTTTGTAAGGCTGTGTATTTTCAGTTTGTGCTTTGTCCTATGGCAGAATCTTTCAGGGATCTTAATAGACAACCAGGACTGGAGTCAATTGCCCTCCTCCTTGGTGAACCTTGAGCTACAATGTTTGTCTTCTAAGAACTGTGATATTACAAAAATCTCTGCTTGTTTTTGTAGCCCCTTAGCAACTGCTTTCTGGTTGGCCTTGGCATTTTATACTGGATATGCACAGCTAGGAACGGGCAAATGTCTCTAGGGGAAATTTCATATAGAACCCTGGGCTCATTTCTCAGAGCCCCAGGAACTTGGGATCTCAGCCCTCTAAATCTTAGGTGCCTAGATTCCTCTCAGTTGGTTCAACTCAGAGTTTTTAATCAACCCAAGTTTTGGAATTGTTCTCAGTCAATGGGTAACTGATACCAATGCTACATCAGAGTTGCTGTATCTTATTTATTTCAACTTGACTGTAAGCCTTTTTGAGGGTGAATGGAATGCTGTCTTAAAAAGTTTAGACCTAGTACATTGGTAAGCATATTACATATTTTATCAATGTATAAAAGGGAATATAATTCTTTTGCTTTTCAATCACTAAACCCCCAATGCTGAAAGAAGGATAGCAGCATGGAAAAAGTTAATGTTTTGTAGTTGGAAATAGTTGGATGCTTAATCCAAGTTTTATATTATAAAGTGTGTCACTTAGCCAAGTTATTTAATATGACTTTGCATAAAAAGATGGTAACATTTCACAGTATTTGCATGGAAATTGAGTGACACAAGACGTCGTAAGTGCTCCTAAATATTCAGTTGACTTCTTTGACTCTCCATCCAGCTTAATAACACACATTTTGACTTAATGACCAAGTCAGCATTTATTTTTCCAAAGAAGAACAAGAATGACATTATTAAGTCCTTGTATAAAGTTTCAGTTTTATAGATTTAGGGATAGCAGTGAGACAAATGACAGGGAAGCTGGTACTTATACGGAACCTTCCAATGTTGCTTCAATTCTACTGGTGCACTCCAGGGAATCAAATAATACATTATATGTTAAAAAAAAA
>NC_138369.1:112314868-112324571 GCF_054177405.1 Leptonychotes weddellii | reverse complement strand
CCAACACTGGGCTTGAATTCAACACCCCGAGATCAAGAGTTGCAGGCTCTACTGACTCAGCCAGCCAGGTGCCCCTGGTAACACATTTTAACTTAGCTTTTTACCATGAGTCAGTTGCTGTTAGATTACCTTATTTCAATAAAATTATTTAACAGTGCTTCCAACTCAGAAGCAAAAAACCTAATCAAACCAAGTGTGCACATGATTCAAAACAATAAACAAACAATAAAATTGGTTTCTTTAAGGGGATGGGTGTGGCTACAAAGGGGCAGTAACCCAGGAGTCTCGTGGTGATGTATCCACTTAAACATCTTGATTGGGGTGGTAGTTATGCAAGTCTACATGTGTAGACTTACATAACTGTAGCCTAGAGCTACGGACAAATGTACGTGCACACAAGTTCACGTATAACTGGTGAAACTTGAATAAACTCTGTGGACTGTGAAAAAAAAAAAAAAAAGAATAAACCTGAAAGCACAGCCCAGCAAAAAGGGAGGAGTCAGTCTCTTTTATGCCTCAGAGTTAGCAAGGAATTTCGCCTTATGAGAAATAGAAGTGAAGTTCAAAAACTAACTTAAGCCTGTGCACAGTATCATTTTCTCTTCTTGAATCAAACTGCTCTATGTCAAAAAGGAGAAAGGCTCAGGAGAGTTGCCCCCACATAGCCGAGTTCAGCTTCTTTTCATCTAGCAAGGGGACATTACAACCTCAGAAAGACAGACTGGGTGGAAAGTCCCAAAGACCTGAGTACAGGTCAAGCTTGTCATCTAAATAGACTTCGTTCTTGCCCCTCAGACTATGCAGCAGGTAAGTGTTACATCTGGGAGGTGAAGGCTTGCTATTCCTTTTATACCTGCAATCAGTTTTATTCCCTGTATATAATCTACCATTAACTTCTCCCTGATACTCTTGAAAACATGCTTCCCCCTGAGCTATTAAAGCAGAATCTTCAGGGCTTTAAAAATGGTTTCGTTCTTGTGAAAATAATCTCAGGCATTATGTAAATATTGCATCTGAAAAGAGTTAAAATCATGTATATGAGAAATAAAGTATTATGGAGGCATTCATATCTCTGCCTTTGTGGATTATAGTAAAATTTGAGGCATGAATAGAAAAAAATGTAAGTAAGCCTATTCTATACCAAAGTAAGGAGATAAAATGTTCAATAGCATAGTCAAGATCCTCTCAATTTAGTTTAATGCAGAGAGTATTAAAGTTTAATTGAAATGTTGATATTAAAATTTTCCCAAATAAAAAAAAATAATATTAGAGAAATGAGGAGAAAAACAGCTGTTGCCTGGGAAGTATCATTTACTCTTCATGATCCTCTAGAGCAGCTAAAGTCTCTCTAAGTCGAGGTTAATTTTTTTTTTTAGTCATAAATCTAAATGATCCAAACAACCTGAAATATTCCCTGCAGACTAAAAAACATATTGTCAGTTGTGTGGTGCCTTCTCTCTGTTCTTCTGAAAGGAGCAGCTGGGGGGAAACTTACAGCCTGGTTGCACTGCCTTTGCCTTTTCTACCTTCTAAAATGGAAATTTTTATTTTTGGTTGTCTGGAAGCCATCTACAATATGACAAAGGTAGCCATGAATGGAAGACTCCAGTTATTTTTTGTCTCCATATGAAAAAACCTGAATTTCTTTGCACTGACCCTGGAATACTTCCGTTCATCAAAAGATTCAGCGAGCAGTCAATCTTGAAAGTATGCACCTGATATTGATTAGAATGCCAAAAAATATTACATTAAAAATACACCATTAAAGAAAGGATTCTAGTGCAGATCTTACTTCCTGGAGTAGAATCCATATGAGCTATGGAGAAATGGGGACTTAACACAATGACTCCTGGTCATTTAGTTTGTTTTATTGTTTCTGTGTATCTTTAGGTATCTTAAAGAGTTTGCCAAATTGTGAATTTAGGAAAAATATGTAATGGTTTGTATTCCGTAATTATGAAGTATTTCATCTATACAGAAAAGTAAAGACATGATATAGTGAAATGTTAGAACCCATTATAAGCTTGCTAAATACAAGTTTACTAAATTTATTTTAGCATTTCTTTTATACTTTTGAAGTATAACATCAGAGATGTAGTTTCAACCTTTTGTGTACTTACTTCTGAACCCTCTTTCTTTTTTCCCTCTGTTGGAATAATCACTTTCCTAAATGTGGTGTGTAATATTTTATGTACATAGATGTGTATACATTTATATAGTGTACATTTAAAATGTATATATCTGTGTAATATATATGTAATGTGTATTTGTGTGTAAACAATATTTATGTGTGTGTTGCATGTTTTTAACATTCTTAAGAGCTATTCATTTTGGAAATTCTCTTTTTCAACTTCTGATTTAGTCATTTTAGCTGCTATATAATTCCCTACTGTGAACAGTTCAGAATTTATTTATCTATTCTTTTGATAATAAGTGCTTGTTGAGTCCATTTTTTAATGAATGTGTAAATGTTGTAATTAACATTCTTATGAATGACTCATTGAGGTCACGTGAGAAAGTTTCTCCAGGACATGTGCCTAGGAGTGGGATTACTGGAATTAAGGGCATATATATTTTCAACTTGACTTTTTATTAGTAGTTGTACTAATTTACATTCCCACCAGCAGCAAAGTAGAGACTGTTTCTCTACATCCTTGTTTATTCTTGATATTCTATAAGATATTTTTGTGCATTGACTGGAGAGGTAATAAAATGAAATCAAAATCAGCTCCAGAAATGTTTTAAATTGCTACCTTAGTCTTACAATCTCAAGGAATGTTTATTTATTATTTGTAAGATTTGATGGATCAAAGTTCCTAAATTTTGGGCAGTCTACACAGCCCAAGAAGGAATCAAAACTAGAGGTTCTTTACCCTGCTCCCTCCTTCCTCTTTCCCTAAACTTTCATCCTGTAAGTCATGGTAGCCAATAGAAGAGCTCCTTGAAGCATTAAACATCATCTGTGTTTCTGCATCTCTGCAAGTTTAAATATATATATACTGAATTAGTTTTTACACAGGGAAAGCATGTCATAGTTTTCCTAAGAGGTCTTATTTCATTATGTATCAGTGAAGGGTTGAACGAGCCTACTGATTTTAGAGCTTTAAATTCTGTTCTATACGTTTTGAGGCAGTTATTTTGCAGATATAAGCAAATCTCTGAAACTAGTAGTCTTTTTTTTTTTAAAGATTTTATTTATTTATTTGAGAGAGAGAATGAGATAGAGAGAGAGAGAGAGCATGAGATGGGGGAGGGTCAGAGGGAGAAGCAGACTCCCCGCCGAGCAGGGAGCCCAATGCGGAACTCGATCCCGAGACTCCAGGATCGTGACCTGAGCCGAAGGCAGTCGCCCAACCAACTGAGCCACCCAGGCGCCCTGAAACTAGGAGTCTTTTATGTGGCAACTTGTTACAACAAAAATTAACAAGTTTGTTTTACTTATATAGTTAATAGTCCTACTTAAAAAAATTATTAGAAGCCCCTTCTTGGGGCACCTGGGTGGCTCAGTTGGTTAAGCAACTCCCTTTGGCTTGGGTCATGATCCTGGGGTCCTGGGATCGAGCCCTTCATTGGGCTCCTTGCTCAGCAGGGAGACTACGTCTCCTTCTCCCTCTGCCTGTTACTCTGCCTGCTTGGGCGCACTCTCTCTCTTTCTTTCTGTCAAATAAACAAAATCTTGAAAAAAAAATAAAATAAAAGCCCGTTCTTCTCCTCCTTCTCCTTCTTCTTCTTCCTCCTCCTCCTCTTCTCTTCCTCCTCCTCCTCAT
The DNA here is from genome assembly GCF_054177405.1 of Leptonychotes weddellii. NCBI lineage: Eukaryota > Metazoa > Chordata > Mammalia > Carnivora > Phocidae > Leptonychotes > Leptonychotes weddellii. The sequence goes on along the minus strand of NC_138369.1, from coordinate 112,320,804 downwards.
TTTTGGTGAAATCTCCAAGGGACTACATATCTTACCAAATCCTGTGTAGGTTATTTTAAAGATAATAGTCATAAGGACATTTCCCAAAGTGTCCTGCAATGTAGTGTCTTATGGCAACGAGCCAAGGCCTGCAGTGTGGTGCTTGTTTAGAGGGCACAGCTCCCTGGATCTTCACCCTATCTGCAATAAGGCAATGTTAATGCTAAACATTTAAGAGTAAAGACTAAAAATTATGAAAACACATTTTTTTTTCTTAGAATGTTTGGGAAAGTTATATGTATGTGCAATAGATGTATCTAAGTAAAATTTAACCCAACAGGTGGTAAAAAATGGAAAGAGAAAGAGATGAAAAAGAATGCTAAATAAATAAATGAGATGGAACAAATAAATCCATATCTAACCAGTAATTATAAGATATGTTAATGCACTAAACTTACATATAAAGATAAAGGCTACTAGGTAGTATATTGAAATAAATTCAGACAAACCTAGCTTCTAAGCAATGCTTAAAATAGTGCAGAAAAGTTGTAAATGAAAGAAATAAGTATATTATAAAATTCTAACCAAAATGCAGCTAGGATAGCAATATCAATATGAGACAAAATAAAATTTAAGAGGAAAAAACTTTATTAGTGTTGGAGAGAAATTTCACAAAATGATGAAAAGAAAAAAAATACTGTAGTATGGAAGCTGCACACAATTCACGTTTTTCTCTTGGAAAAATTGCAGAAAAGAAAAGCACATTCATGGACCAGAATAGGTAATCCGAAAGAAAGAAAGAAAGAAGAATAGCAAGCAAGCAAGCAAGCAAGCGAAAGGAAGTAGACATATAAGAGTTGACATACATTATAATTAGCAGTACAAATGAGGAAGAATCTATAGGAATTGACCTGAATATATTTCAAAAACATAATGTTGAGTTGAAAAACAAATTACTGACTGATACAGTAAGAGGCCAACCATATACTTTTAAAAAGACTGTGCCTATAGTATATATAGTAAAAGTCCAAAAATATGCAATAGAATGAAATACACCAAATTCTTACCTTTGGGGAATGATGGGGGTGTGGTGGGACTGGGGTTGTAAAGGCCATGGAGGAAAAAATCTAGAAATTCCCATCTCCTATGTTAATATTTTAATTTTTCAATAAACAAAATATTTGAGGCAAACATGGCAAAATATGAAAATTTGTTTACTCTAGCTGAATGGTAGTTACGGTCTGTTAAACACTGTAATTTTCTGTATTTAATGGAAAAAAAACATTAAAAATGCTTTATAAACCTCAGAAGTACATAATTTACTCGCCAAAGGCCTTGACACTGTTTCTCTTTGAAAGCACGCTGCTCACTACACCTTAAAAACAATTCCACGGTGACCATTGCAGCATGCTACCAAGGCTCCTTGAATCTATTGTATCTGTAAGAAACATGGAGATTTGGGATTATGGCTGGTGTATGGTAAAGCAAGTGTGTTTGTAAGAAAATTAGCTTTCTCTTACTGTTAAATTTCTTAAAGTTTCCTCTTCCTAGGCTCTAAAACCAGTGCATATAAAGCAAAATGGAGTCTTTTGGAAAGCAAATATATGTAGCATTTAAATAAATACCTGAAAACCTTGTTGCAGATGGTAGCCAGACACACTTATCAAGTGTTAAGAAGAATCATGATATCATCTCTGGTTTTTCAATATATAGTTCTATCATAGAAACTACTGCTGGATAATGGAGGCTGTAGAAATAAGGTATGAGTATAAGAGGTGGAAAAGTGAAAAAGGAGCTGATATGTTTTCTTACTTTTGATGGTATAGTTTTTCTTTCTGTTTTTTTTTTTGGAAATTCTGTCCCTCTTTTCGATTTTTTCTCTACACAAATAGCCTCGTTCATTCATTTGTTCTTCAATAAATATTTTTGAGTAGTGGTATGTCACAGGTTCTGTGCTAGGGATTAAAATAACCGAAAAACAAAACCAAAACTCTATTCGAGGTAATTTATTGCTTATTCATGCCCAGAGACATATTGAAGTAGTTAATGTTTAATGTCCACGTAGAGATTTTAAATCACTGGGAAGGCTTCCTCTCAAGAATAAACAATCAGCTAACTGAACAAACAAAACTCTGTATCATGTTAAAATGCGTTTGTCATACAGTGCCCAGCTCATTTGGTGGTAAGGGCTGTGTGGAACCTTGCATTTCCCGAACACACTCTATTTACAGCTCATTGCTTGTAATTACATACTCAAGGTCACTTTCTTTCCAGACACTGAGATCACCAGATCATGGCCTGGGTCTGCTTATCCATTTCTATAAAACTGCCACCTTACATAGTAATGCGTATTAGGTACACAGTAAACATTTGTGGAATAAATGAAGAATATAAATGTAGTGATGCATATTTAATGTGTCGGTGTTACTCTGTTTCTTACCTCTTCTGACAGTGCCAAGTAAGTTGTTTTCAGAACAAGATTCAAGGTGAATCATTATGAAAGAGCAACTTGAAATTTAGTGTATCAGAAGAGATGCTTATATTTTTTATTCCTTATTAATGCTTTCGGGGTTAACAACATTTTTAGCATAAGTGAGACTATTTTAATTTGCTTTTTAAAGTTAAGTAAAGGGAATGTTATAAAAAAATAGACATGGTGTACTTGGTAGCTAAATATATGCAATTATTATATATATAAAACATATAAATATACTTGCAATTTATGTCTAGGTTAGCATGTATGTGGCAAGAGCAGGTCTGTGATGAAAGATACCTAGATGTTCCAGCGCCCTTGGCCAGACTGCAGCAATGGATGCTCTCACACTGGTTTATGTTGCCATTTTTCATTGCATGAACACCATTGTTTTGTACCAACTGTGGATTTTCTAAAATCACCACTGTATCTGTTTTCTTTCATTTTCTTTCCAGGCCAAAGTTTATCAACACGTCCTATTGGCTCTAGATTAAAATTTGAATACTTGAGCTTCTCCACAATTTTCACAGCAACACTCTGGTCAGAGCCATCATCCTCTCTCCCAGGATGCAAATGGTAGCTTCCCATTTATTCTCGTTTCCACTCTTGCTCTGATTGTTCTTCACCGAGAAGCCGCAGGGAACCTCCGATAATGTGCATGACAGCCCCTTGCTCCAAGGTCTCTACTAGCTTTCTGTCCCCTTAGATGAAAATGAAAGACCTCTCCATGTCGTACAGGTCCTGATGTCATCTGACCTAGCCACCTCTTTGACTTCATTTTGGACCTTTCTCACCTCTGAGTCTTTATTTTTCCCTATTTCCTTCTGTCTGGAAATTGTTAACTGACAAAATGTAACAGCTTGTGCCCACCTTTATTTAAGTCCCACTTCAAGTGTCACAACTTCAGAGAGGCCATCCCTGACCTCTCTACTAAAATAGTTCAACTTGTCATTCTTGATCCTTTTATTATGATGTTGTACCATATTTTGTTATCTATCTATCTATCATCATCTATCTATCCTACCTACCTATCTACCTACCTACCTCCCCGACTAGAATGTTAGCTCAGGGTTTTATTTTGACCTCACTGTAACCCCAGGGCATAGGTAGTGCCTGGTACCTGGATGGTACTCAGTAAAAACATTTTGAATACATCATTTTTTTCTCCTCCCTGAAGGCTTCCTTTATGGTTGTTGCCTTCATTTTGCTCCTTGCTTTTACTATCTAGTATTGGTACCATTTTTAAAGCACGTGCTGTATCTCCATAGAAGATTGCAGATTACATAGAGAAAGGAGCATGCCTTCTATTTCTCTGGTGCTCAGTATATTTTTGCTCCTAGTGGGGATAATTGGGTTGTCACTGCCTGCTGTTTATAGTAAAATAATAGGTAGAAAATAATAACTGGAAGAACTCATTATGGCCTGGCATATTAACCTGCTGTCATGTTATCGTGAAGTGTCCAGATTGTTTTAGAATTTTGCCAATGTCTAATGGTACTTTACCATCGCCTATTGGAAAATAGCTCCTGTTAGGCACCTTCTTAGCTCATGAGCCTGATATTTTCCCTTTTAACAGAATCTCTGCTAGTGTTTTTGCTAATTACTAAGACATTTCCAAGTTCTGCTTATAATTTATTTGTCATTAGGAGAATTGTGGAAAGCTGAATCCTAACATAAAAGACTAGAAATGCAGTGTAGAAAGGGGCAGATTTATAAAAGTAGTGATTAAGAACTATGTCTCTGGAGTTAGACCCGCTCAGGTCCAATCTTACTCTGTTATATTGTGACTTTTTGTCAAATTGTTTAAATTCTCTTTGTCTAAGTTTCCTCATCTGGACATTTGGAGATAACTGTTCCTACCCCCTGGGATTGTTGTAGAGATGAAGTGAGTTAATATATTCCAAAGACTTCTAACAGTCCAGAAACATCATATTACTGAATAATTACTAGTTCTGATTATTAATATAATGGCACTGTTATTGGGCGCCTGGGTGGCTCAGTTGGTTAAGCGACTGCCTTCGGCTCAGGTCATGATCCTGGAGTCCCGGGATCGAGTCCCACATCGGGCTCCCTGCTCGGCAGGGAGTCTGCTTCTCCCTCTGACCCTCCTCCCTCTCATGCTCTCTGTCTCTCATTCTCTCTCTCTCTCAAATAAATAAATAAAATCTTTAAAAAAAAAAAAAATAATGGCACTGTTATTATTAAAGGCCCACGTTTGTGAGAAAAGAATTTATTGGTGTTTACACTCGGTATGTAATACTTTATTGAAACCCTTGTGACATATTTGAAGAAAAAAATAACTTTAATTATCTTAATTAAACCATATTTGTCCAATATTGGTCAACTCTTTTGCAAATTATCCTTGAACAGAGAGATAATGAGTAGTCAATAATTGACTTGAAGTAGTAATCTCACTTTATTTTCCATATTTGGGAGAGGATTATTCACTTTACTCTTGTAAGAAACAAAACTATAATGACATTTGAAAACCACAAAATATAACCTGCTTTGCAGAAACTTTGTATTTATTTTTCTGTTCTATATTTTACGTTTATTTTAAAAGTTTATAAAGCCTAACAAGGAGATCTTTTATAAAATTTCAATGAGTTGGGAAGTTATTCTTTGTTGGTTTTAGCCTGTAAATTGACAAATCTAATGGCCAGAAAATGAAAAAACATGCAAACAGAACCAGAAAATAAAACCAATTGCAAAAAGAAAGATCAAATGACAAGTAAATATTCTAGTATAAGTCAAATGAAAAGCATAAATGTATTGGAAATAAATTACATTAAAATTAAACATTTGCTTTAAATTACATTGTTCTTATCCTTCTATGATACCTCTCTAAAAGATTATTTGTTCCTTTTTAAAAATGTATTTCAATCTGACTTTCTGTATTTAACACTTAGAAAGAGGAAAGAATTTCTATGAGCAGCTTTTTAAAAGAGACACTTTGAAAACTTCAAGGTAACTTTTATTTTCCCTAATTTACTTTAAATTTATTTTTTTCCTTTGAAATTTAGTGAACCTCTCCTACTGAATTTTGGAAGCCTTTCATTTTCTTAACCAAAGGCAACCTGCTTGCTAAGAGTCAACTGACAGCGACATTTGTGTAGGAATTTTTTTTTAAATTTTTTATTGTTATGTTAATCACCATACATTACATCATTAGTTTTTGATGTAGTGTTCCATGATTCATTGTTTGTGCATAGCACCCAGTGCTCCATGCAGAATGTGCCCTCTTTAATACCCATCACCAGGATAACCCATCCCCCCACCCCCCTCCACCTCTAGAACCCTCAGTTTGTTTCTCAGAGTCCATAGTCTCTCATGGTTCATCTCCCCCTCTAATTTGCCCCCTTCATTCTTCCCCTCCTGCTATCTTCTTCTTCTTCTTCTTCTTTTTTTTTTTTTAACATACATTGTATTTGTTTCAGAGGTACAGATCTGTGATTCAACAGTCTTGCACAATTCACAGCACTCA
>NC_138369.1:112299245-112314768 GCF_054177405.1 Leptonychotes weddellii | reverse complement strand
GTGAAGATCATTCCATTTTCTATCTTTTTATTGCTTTAAATAAAAAGCATTTACATTTCTACCCGAAGAAACATCATTCAACATACATCTGACTACAATTCTGAGTGCCTCGAATTGATGAAGGCTTGTTTTGTTCACTCTCATTATCTGCATAGTGGAAACTGTACTAACAGTAAAGGTGCTCTCGTCATGAAAGCACTTCCAATAGTATCACTACCTGACACTTTTATTAAAAATGCTAGTGATGGTAAATGTACTTATTGAAACTGCTGTTACTACTCAGCTATATGAGCTTTATCAACATCTTTCTTTTTTCAAATGTCTTATGCATAAATTATCTGAATAGTTTCCAATTTAAAAATGTTGCCCAATACCCAGCCTATCCAAGAGTATGAAGTACTGCATTGAGAAATTATTCAATCTGTCAGTCATAATTCTGGGCTGCTGAAAAAGGACATTAGCCACAAATCACATTACGTCATCTACCTGTGTGCCCCATATCACAAGACATCAGGCGGTTTAACGTCTGGTCTATCTGATTAAGAGCTAGTAGAGGCTGAGGAGCAAGTCAGGTAAGCTTGGAACCAAGCAGAAAGTGCTAAATAAACCTACTCTAGATCCAGATCCCATATATCTAACTTCCTTTTGTAATTTGAGCAGAGGAGAATGGAATTGATGTAAGAGATTTGATTCATGTCTGCGTTGCACTTACACTATTTATTGTTTGCTACTCTTTGTCTACTTATACAGTCGGGGCAGCCCTAAAGACCAATGTTCCCATAGGCAGTTGACATATTTGATGGCATTTGAGCTAAAACACAGCATAAATAAAACCAAGTTGGCTTGTACTATATTAAAACCATAAGAGAGGAAAAAAAATCAATGTTTTTCTGTATAGAAAAGGATGAAACTCATGAAATAATACCCTTTGGGTAAAGGCAACAGAAGCTTGTGGGGGCTTTAGGTTACTTTTATAGAGAAAGATGTAGGTACATAGACATTTTTATATGTAGTGGGAGATTGGACTGCCAATTCTGTAAACCATCTAGTTACCTTGATTTCAGAGGACAACAGTTCGGTTACATGGTGCTAATGCTGACTTGATGAGTGCATGGTACAGTAATGTAAGGAAACAAAGATCAATGTTAAAAGGACTACAGAATCTCTGAGGAGTACACACAGATCAATACAGTGTAAGTCATAGACTATCATCCTCTGTAGGAGTCTTGTAAGAAAGAGAAGCCAATTCTGAGAAGTTTCCCACTCTCCCAATGAACTATAAATTATCATAGTTGAAGATAATTCTAAACTGTTCCTTTCTTGGAACTTAAAGGCCCTTGGAAAATCAACTCTCCCCCCCAAATAATAAAATGAATGGAGTTTCCTTTGAAATTATAACTTCTTTGAAATTATTTTGCCAAAGTGCGCTTGAATCAAGATCTTTTTTGCCTCAGGGAATATTGAGTATGCTACTAACCGGGTATACAAAGTTGGGCAGACCCAGAGCCATTTAGCTAGTCAGTCTCAGTTACACCCATGACTGGTGGTTGGAGGTACAGGGTAAATTACCATGTTCTTCTCCATCCCATGTAACTCCAAAATGAAATGGCTCCCATGTAGAGTTTTCAGCAAGCAGAGTGAATTTCTAAATTATAGCTTCTCTCCTTAGATATAATCAGTAAATTGATTAGTAAATGGACTCACAGGGGTGTTTGGCTTCCTGATTGGGCTGCCCTCCCCCATTTATTATGCCTGTTCCATGCAATGATGGGTTTGGGTGGGGACCTGATGAAACGCTCTCATTACAGACAGCTTGTGAGTATGGAATGGAGGCATTTACATAAGCAGAAGCTCATTCTCTGCTTCACGATCTATTGCAGTTTTTCATGCCTATTAGCTATCTACTCTGCCCACACTTGAGCCCCTGTGCAAACATTAAAGTAAGTTCATCTTCAAGGGAAAAAGTGTATCTCAGGAAATTCGTTTCAGATAGAGTGTTTGAATAACTTTAAGTGAACCAAGCAGAAGTAAGATGCTAATGAAATAAGTAGAGTCAGATTTTAAACTTGATGAAAATAAACGAATCCTCTGATAAAGTATAACTACAACACCTCTATGTTTCTCATTACAGTATTTCGGAAAAAACACAATTGGGTCTTGAAATAATTTGACTTTTTAAATGTATTGTTAAAGCTTTCTTTTTGTTACTGTCTCCAAAATAAAAAGTCTATTGGGAGCAAATTTGATTGTCCTACATAGTTTAATGATTAAGACTAAGCTGACTCCTTTATTTTCATTCACGTTAATATTTCAAAGAAGCCATAAAATACAGCATCTTTTTATTAGGCTAACTACTAATAATATGAATAGTTCACATAATGAATTTTAAAGACTCCACACGTTCCATACAAAACACTTAACTTAATATTCACAGCAATCATATGAAATAAAGTGCTTTTGGCCCTTTTACAGGTGAGGAAACTGAAATTCAGAGAGGTGGCTTCCCCAGTGGCATATAATCGTAGGGGGCAGAGTAAGTTCTAAGTTGAAAATAATTGCTCTGTAATTTTATTCAAAAGTAATTTTTTTTTTTTACTTTACCATTTTTTTTAGGCTTTGTGCAAAGCAAAGAGACAGCAGAACAGAATACAAGACAATATTTACTGTGGTGGCACTTATAGCCAAGTATATGTGTTTGCAAAGGAGCATGTGCGTATGAGGGAGAGAAATATACAAACAGTTCTAATGCAATGTGATAAAAGCTAAAATGTGATAATAAATTCAGAATGTATAGCATTACAAAATTGGTAGCAAATATTACTCTGGGAAAGCATCATGGAACCCTCCGAAGGGAGGCCATTTATGATTTAAGGTGGGAAGGAAAAGTGGATTAGGTATTAATCAAGTAGAAAAGGCAAAGAAGGCACTTTGGGACTAAACAAAAGATGTGAAGTGAAAGGAACCAATAAGTATTCTTGAGCTGCTGGATTGTTTGTGTGTGGTTCCATAGCCCTGGTGTAATTGCCAAGTGAGGGACACTATAAAGCTAAAAACCATCAAGAGCCTCTGAAGCTTTGCATGTCATGGTAAGGTGTTTGGATTTTCTTTTTGGTCAATAGGGAACCATTAAAAGTGTTGAAATTCATTGTGAGCCTAAACTTCCTTCCCCAAAACTAAGAGCAGTAAGCGTTAGTCTTGATGCAAACACTGTAGTTTGAGTCAGAAAAGGACATTAAAAACCAAACTGTGCTGGGAGTGGAGAGAGAAAGTGACACAACAGTCTGCTACAGATTCCACCCCAGTGGGAGACAGAAACAACCTGCAATCTCAGCATATGGTATGTAATCCGAAAAAGAATGATGCAGATTTGCAGGGTGATGATTTAACAATGTTATTGTTAGAAACATAATATGTTTACACACCTTCACACTCCACCTCCTTTATTTGAGAACCACTTGTATAGGAAAAAATAAAGAAAGGAAGGGAAAACATTTTGGAGGGGAAAAAAACCTGAACTTTTTCTTTTCTTTTTTTTTTCTTCAGTCTTCGCATTGTCATCAACACACAGCCACGAGCCAGAAAGAAATGTTAAGGACAGCTGGGGGTATAACATGTTTTTAAATTTAACCCATGAACTCTTGAAATCCTGCCCCTAAGCCTTTCTGTATGGGACTTCTCTCCCCAACTTCCTCCTGGTGACTGACAGTATTTCCGGACCACTCCTAAAAGGTTGTTGAAGAAGACTATCTATGCAAAATAAGAAATATCAATAAAGCAGATGTCTTTACTTTAATTATAACAATAAGAGAGAATTTCAAGGATAGCTATGATGGGGATAATTTTAAGATGGCAGTGCTTAGGAGCCAATATAAAAAAAGGAAATATTAGCATGATAATGACATTGAGTTTTATTTAAAATTTATACACACACACACACAAAGTGTAGGTCACCAGTAGGAGGGACCCAAAGGGAAAAACATTTGAAGCAGTGGAAACTATTTATGCTTTTGTGAAACTTCTTTTTTAAAAAAGTTCAACTGTAATCAGACAGGGGGCGTTAGTCCGTGAAGGGAGGGTAAAAGCCAAATTAGAAAAGTTGACAATATAGTTTATATGGAGCTTGAAAACCTGGAAATATTCAAATCAGACTCAGAGGAATGATACTTGTAGAATTTTTAAGGAATTAAAAAGTACAGTAGATCAGTGTCCATTATTTTTAAGAATATTAGAAAAAAGAGAAAGGCTCAGATTGCTCTGAAGTGGGAATAGAATGCTTTTCTTGAAAAGGGGTGAGAAATGTGTGGAGGGGAGGATGACCATGATAATTATATGTTCTTCAGATTCCCTTCAGCAGTAGGACACCAAAAATAATTTTCAATTATCTATTTGAGTCATCTAGAATGATGTAAGTTTATGAACATTAAACAACCGAGGGTCAATATGTGGAGTTTTTCTGCATCTTTTTTAGAAGCCCTCTTGCACATTACAACACCAAACTTACTATTAGAAGGGTAAATCCTCCCTGCCATATTCAACTCCATGTAGGGAATGAATCAACTGTAGATAGAACCTCTTTGAGGCTTACTTAAAGCATTCAGTGGTTTGGGAGAGTGGCAGAGCATAGTAGTTTGGAGGTGAGACTCTGAAGTCAGACAGAGCTGGAGTTGAGTCCCAGTTTTCCCAGGTACTATCCGAGTAACCTTGGGGGACCTCTCTTACGCTCCACTTATACACTTCATATAAAATGGGTATCATAGCAGTTATCTCATTGGTGGTTGTTGAGGATAAATGAGAATCCAGGCACAGGAACTTCCTTAGAAAAACTTATGTACGATGCTATGGATATTTTACGGTCTCTCAGAAAACTTAGAGTTTTAATTAATCAATTTCACTTTTTAAGGTTTTTGTACAAATTGGTAATTCCATTATCAAGGACTCAGATAAATAGTTAGCTTCCATTATGTTTATGCCTTTTATTGGTTTATTTTTCCACATACCATTTAAAAAATAATAGACTTTAATTTTTAGAGCAGTTTTAGATTTACAGAAAATGTTTTGGTAGTTTTTCAGCAGTGAATTTTTATCCTTTTGATTTAATTGAGTTGGAGTAAGAGTACAAATGAGTGTGTAACTCTTATCCATTGAAATCTTGTGACTGGATAGGTAATGCCTTTATCAATTATACACATGTCTATATGTACATGCAGGTTGAGTAACACCTAGTTTTAAAAAACTATGTGAAACAGATCTTTTATACTTATTCTTGACTTTGCTTATTTTAAAAAATAGTTGTATTTGAATTAAATTTCAGATTTTTAGTAGTAAATTTGATTATAAATTAAATTTTCATTGAACTATTAAGCCAACGTTCTTATCTACTTGGTAGGTGTTGAACAAGACTTCCACCCTCTAAAAAAGTGGCCACGTAGCAAACTGCTTATTGATCTCTATCTTGAACAAAGCTGTTTGTCTTTGCTGATTCTGACAAAGATTTTTGAATTCTGTTGGCTAAAAACTTAAAAAATAGCAAAATACTTTCAAAAGGACTCTGGACATATGTTATACTTAACAGTCTAGAAATACTACTCTATACCATCCTGTACCTTAGCGTCCCACCTTACTCCATGTCATATCCCAACATTACCAGGCTTTATCACTCTGTATTATCTTGCCATTATCTTAGTATCATCCACAAGTATGAGATGAATTCATTAGCAGTCTGAATTAGATAGGGTAATTTTTTCAACAAAATGAGATTTTGTTTATTTCCTTATGTATGTGTTATTTTTTTTTTTTTTAGTACCATGTAATTTGGTTTTGCAATTACTTAGCCAGTGATTTATTGCCGTTTAGGTTGTTGAAACAGAGTGCAGATATATTAAGAGCATTCCATTCCATTGCCACAGAGGCCCAGTTCCTAACTGGTGCTAATATAGCAAGATCTTTGTGACAATTTAGTCAAAGTCGAATCCTATTCAAGTACAGTTGTGTTGATTAATAAAGATGTCATATCAATTTTGAATGCTTTGTATATTGGTCATGACTGGTGCTACTGAAGCTAACTCGCAAGAGCCTCTTCCATGACTCCCAGTGTGACTCATTAACCCAACATTAGCACTTCACAAAGCACACATTTATAGCATTGGCATTATCCCTATGTGCTAAATATCTGGGTGTTGGTAGTTGAAATTGCCACTAGGGTCACAAGATCATGTAGTCCTGAAAGAAAATTCAAGATGAGATCTTTGGCAATTAGGAGAATAGATCATCAAAAAGAGAATGGGTTTTGAGAGATATAAATAGGAACAACTAAACACCTCAGGGTCATCACAAATCATAGAATAAATATGAGAAAACATGAGAAAAAATATGTTAATAGTGACAGTTTAAGTCCACTTACAAGATACTGAGATTTGTAAAGTCAGAGAACTCTTTTTTTTTTTTTTTTTAAATCTGAGAAGGGTTTTAGTATTCTTTGAAGTCTTATGATATCACTTAAACGTTGATAGGAATATGCAAAGTTCTGGAGACTCCTGATCAGTTCCATTTCGAGATAGTCTGGTTGTTATGGTTGTGAGCCCTTGTATTATGGTCTCTTGTTTATTTTTATCCCAGAGAAACTCTAGCACATATGCTTTAGATCCCGTGATCTATAATAGACAGGACTTAGTTAGTTCAGTTGCTTTGTTAATTATGTTTGCTCCATTCTATCATTTTACTTTCTCTGTGTGATTTATTGAATAATAAACAAGATAAGTAAAATAACAAAGTAGTTACATGTAAATAGCATCCCTAAAAACATAGATATCTATATTTTTGTATATCTAGTTAAATGAGTTTCTGAAGATATTAATTTGGCCTGTGTTTTAATTTGGGTTTTCGGGGAAGTAGAGCTCATGATGGGATTAGACATGCAAGAGATTTATTAGGGATAATGCTTATGAGAGATAAAGGGGGGCAGAATAGAAGTAGGAAGAGAGAAACAGACCACAATGTGGATCTGACCCTTATAAAAGGAAAGGACAAGGAGGGAAGCCTGGCTTGGAAAAGTGCTAAGACTTTTCTATGAAAATTGCAACCAGGATCATGGCGCCTGCGCTAATACCCCTGCTGTGCTCAGTCACTGTTGGGAATAGCCCAAAAGAAGCCTGACCTTGGTGCACACCTGGTGGTGGGTCCAGAGGAAAGGTAGCTGAAACCATGTCCCTGCAGCTGCAGACCTGAGTAGTGCATTTTCATGGCCATCATGCCCTGGGATGCAGCGGGATATGGAGGGAAGTAGCTGGGGTTTAGATTTGCATCCTGGCACCACCGTTTGCCATTCCCTGACTTTAGACAACTTTTGTTAACCATTCTGTAAAATGGGAAGATTAGTTTATACTCCATTTATTGAAATAGTTAAACATATGATAAGGGGAAGGCGGAGGGGGGAGAGAGAGAGAGAGAGAAAGTTTTGCAGTTTCTAAGATACAGACCTAGATATAAATAAATTTAGGAACTGTTAAGAGCCAGACCACCTGGTTTGGACTCCTGAGTCTACCTCCTAAGTTTCCTGATCTGGTTGGTTTCTAAATCTCTGTGCTCTGTTTCCTTATCTGGTACTTGGAGATAATAGGATTATTGTGAGGACTGAATGGATTAATTTTATGTAAATGAATTCTGTAAAATGACTAGAGCCATTTCTGGCAGGTAGTAAGTGCTACATATGTGAACTTTTCATGCTATTGTTACTTCAACTACATTTATTTAAATGCCTGTCTGGATTTTCTCATTTTATGATTTTGACTTATTTTTACTATAAGCTTTACATAGATATCCTTTTCTGTTTTCCAGACTCTTATCTACGAGGGTTTTCTTCTCGTAGATTTATCTGAGATTCATTTTTTTTTAATTTTGTGTGTCTAATCACTTTATTCTCAAGTTCAATCTTCATTTTTTTTTTTAAAGATTTTATTTATTTATTTGAGAGAGAGAATGAGATAGAGAGCATGAGAGGGGGGAGGGTCAGAGAGAGAGGCAGACTCCCTGCTGAGCAGGGAGCCCAACGTGGGACTCGATCCCAGGACTCCAGGATCATGACCTGAGCCGAAGGCAGTTGCTTAACCAACTGAGCCACCCAGGCGCCCCTAATCTTCATTTTTGTTACCAAAACTTTAGCTATATATTTTTTCTGGTTCTATGAGATTCACTTTAAAGGAGAATTTCCCTGAGCTAGTGGTCAGTCAGAACAAAAACATCGCTCAGGGGTCATTCCTTTTCATCAGCCCTCTGTACTCTGGCTTCGTCAGATGATCCAGCTATAGGGATAGAAGATCATCCCCTCTTGTTCTCTCAGCCTGGTTCTTTAGGAAATTGGCTTAGCTAGGGATGTGGCAGCAGGCAATGGGAAACTTTAACAGAGGAACCAAGCTACTTAACAGGAGTGATTTCATGCTTCAAAACTCACATCCAAGCTGATTTCTCAAACAGCCTTTCCTCTTTTACCTTAGTGTAGAAGCTTAGTGATCTTGAGCTGGTCAGTAGGGAATGGAATTTAGATTGAGTAAAATTTATAATAAAATGTGATAAAACACAACAACAGTGGATTTCTTTTCTTCTTCCAAGGAATGACTTCAGAGGAGTTTTTCTTGTTTGTTTGTTTTTGTTTTTGTTTTTTAAATGTCAATTATCTCAGTGCTTTCTACCCATCTTGGGTAAGTTAGTTACCATTTCCTTGAAGAAATGATTAGTTTTAGAAGACGACATATCAAGCCCTCAGAACCATGTGGAATGTAACATTCTGATCTGGAGGGTAATGACTTGAAGCCATATCTCATTCTCCTTTTTCACTCAGCTGCGGCAAGACTTTGGAATCTATAGGACAGGATGGCACCCTGGAGTACAGCTTGCAGACTTCAGTGACATTGAGCTCATAAATGGCTCAGCGGGCATCTCAGGCAGGGAGTATATGAACCAGGCTCAGATGCAGCTGATGATTTGATGTCCAGATGTGAGGAGGGAAGGAGGTTCAAAAAAGCATCAGCAACAGCTGATTATAAAGAACAATAGCAAGGGAGAGAGATTAAAGAGAAACACAGCAAAATGACAAGGCGAGTTGGAGGGGGGAGTATCATTCATCTCTTGTGAAAGCCCCCACTGCAGAAAGATGGATTAATGCTGTCAGAGCTGTTATCCATTCCATCAGCTTTATTATATGGTAGAAAGCTAACTGTCACTTTCTTGGCTGCATGCAGTGGTATGATCCTGGCTCCTTTGTCCCAATGCATTACAAACAGTTTCTAGGTTTTCTTTTTGAAGCCGCTTTAAGATTTGTTTCAATCACAGGTAGATCCATCATATGCATTTAATTTAAAAAGTCATAACAAGCAGAATTTTTGTTCAACATGAAGAGCTCATAAAACAAATACTACTATTTATCAAGCCTAGTGGATTTTTGTAAAGGTCTTATAGGAATAAAGAATAAAAATCCAGTGATGGTCTCACAATAAATATTAGATACTTTATTGCCTATTTATAGGGTAATCTTCTTGCCTTCCCACAATATATGGCTCTTCAAAAAGACTTAAATTGTGGTCATGTGGTTTGCTTGCCAGGAGATGGCAATAGTGATCTGTTTCCATGTTTAGCCTTAGAAAGGCTCTCATTCCAGAAACTAAGTACCAAAATGACTGGGATTTCCAATTCTGTTTTCCAATGCAAAGTTATCCATTTTAAATTCTTGAATTACTAAGTTGTTTCTAATCATGTACAGCCAGATTTTTTACCAAAGGCGTTGTCATAACAGCTTTATGAAGACCCCCAAATAATCATTTTGTTCTCTTAGAAGCAATAACATGATTTTGAAAAAAAAAAATCTACACATACAATCAGAAATTTAACAAAAGCCATGGGGAATGAATTAAAATGGGAATTTGATAAGATTATGATGATTAATGCTTAGACAAAGAATCACTGAATCTTTAAATAAGGAGTCAGATCAATATCCTTTGAATTTATTTGATAGGCCTTTTAGCACTTTCATTGAGATCAGGCCAATTTTTTTCCCCATCAGAGTTCAATGTGATGCTGTCACTGTTCAACCTGAGAAAGGCTGACATGATATAGGCCTTTCCATCTGCGGTATATACATTTCCTTTTATTTGATATTGAGAGCTACAAAACCCAACATTTTCTTCTTTATTTCAGCTCCTAGGAAGCTCAATATTATTGTTTTTAGCTAGAGTCTTATGAAATAGTTTTCTTTTTCACCTTTTATTATTAACCTATCTTTACTTCTGGACTAATGTTTCAATTTGACTATGTTGTACATGCATTTTATTCCACGTTGAATCTCTTTTGGAAATACATGTGATTTAATTTCCTGAATGCAGTGAAACTGTGATCACTCTGGATAGTAATTATAACCATTCTTTGCTGTGATGGTTTGTGGTTCTACCCAGAAGCTACACAACAATTTTCTTAAAAGCAACAACCACAGCATGAAAGCCACCTTAATCTTGTATTGCTATGTGCAAAAGGACTGCTTGCTAGTTTTCAGAGAGGGTGTTTTCTTTTCTTTTCTTTTTAAATAACATATCTACCTCTAGATGTTTTTAAATAAAATGGTTTTCAGTTTGTTGCTCTTAACATATTTTTTTCAACTGCTATATTTGAGTAATTTCCCTGCAGTCTATTGCGAGCTCATGGTGTATTACATGGTCTGTTGCGATGGATTACATATGGTTTTTGAGGATTCCATGTGAAGCACTTTTAGCCAATTTGAAGTAAAGAAAAACATTATTTAAAATATTGTATTGCCACAATGATTGAAAATAATTATCTGTTGCAGAAAGAAACTAAAATTTATTGAAGTGATGTTTATTATGACAGTTGGCTCCTAGCTTTTTTAAAAACAGGTATGGAACATTAAATTTAATATTGGTGGTAGAGGGGCGCCTGAGTGGCTCAGTTGGTTAAGCGCCTGACTCTTGATTTCACCTTAGGTCGTGATCTCACAACATTGCCGCAGAGAACTGAATTTACTGATGAGCCTTGTGAATTTAGGTGACTAATCTATATTATTACCTCATCTCATAGATATCACTGATCTCAAGATTCATTCATTTATTTATTCATTCAACAAATATTTGTTGACCTCAAGAAGCATATATTCGGTACTGTTAAAAGGATTGGATATATAAGAGTAAAGCGAGCAGAAAAAAAAATCTCTGCCTAATTTCTAGTGGGAAGAGATGGACAACAAATAAATAAGTAAAAGTCAGATGGTGGTAAGTGTTATGAAAATTAGTAAAGCAGGGAAGGGGGATAGGGAGTGCTGAGGCAAGGTGAAGAGTCCCACTTTTAAACAGTGTGGTTAACGAAGGCTCCATTGAGCAAAAGAGGTGAGTCACATGGCTATCAGGCACTCAAGTGTTCCACATGGACATTAATTACTGCAACTGCTAAGCCTCTGAGCAGAGTATGACTGAGATTCTTGTGGAGCAAAGAGAATGCTAGTGTTCAGGAGGCCAGTACATTTTAAGATATCATCAATTTAAAAACAGCTTTGGGAGCAGAGATTGAAAACAAAAACAAAAACAAAAAAGTCCATTACATTCAATGTACACATTAAAAAAAAAACTGACTGTAGCATACATTTATCATTGCATGCCACATTTTCTCGTTGGTTTGAGTCTAAGATTTTTTTCATATACAGCATCTGAAGTTTCTTCTGAATCACTTATGGTTTCTAGTTAACGTATAACATCATGATGACATGCTGTTTTTCATTATTTTAACTTGTATGTGTACACTCTGTAGAACTAACAATATAGTTCTGACTCCCACTGAAGAATTCTTGGATATTGTTCTGTGGTTTTTATTTCGGTACACTTTTACTTTCATTCTCCTCCTTAATTTAATTACATATTGCTGGAAGTTAAATAGCTTCTCTTCAAAGGCAGCTAGCAACTTTTGATATGTAACCTTACAGATACCCTTCAGAACTTGTCAATCAGTCACACTAATTCTTCCTGGCTTTGAAATGCCTGTGATCAGTTCTGAGATGCTTGGTTACATTTGCCCAACAGTCAATGACTGCTAGTTCATAAACTACTCCTCTGTCTGCAAGCTGAAGAATTTCTTTTGGTATTGATTGGAAAATTCCTTCCTTGTAGAGAAACTTGAAAATTTGAATAAAAAAATATATTTGCTCTTAGAACCCATTTGCATGAAGCATCTCAGGGGACCAGTGTTTTGTGGAACGCAGTGAGAGAAACATCTCCACACCATTACCACCACTTGTTGTTCCTTGTCTTTTTGATAATAGCCATTCCCACAAGCGTAGGGTCATATCTCATTGTGGTTTTGATTTGCATTTTCCTGATGATTAGTGATGTTGAACATCTTTTCATGTTCCTGTTGACCCTCTGTATATCTTCTTTGGAAAAAAATCTGTTCAGATGCTCTGACCATTTCTTCATCGGACTGTTTTTTTGTTTTTGTCTTTGTTATTTAGCTGTATGAATTCTTTATATATTTTGGCTGTTAACCCCTTATTGCCTTATTGGGTATATAATTTGCAAATATCTTCTCCCATTAAGTAGGTTGCTTTTTTGTTTTACTGATAGTTTCTTTCACTGTGCAGAAGCTTTTTTAGTTTGATATAGTCCCATTTGTTTACTTTTGCTTTTGTTTCCCTTGTCTTTGGAGACAGATCTAAGAAAATATCATTCACAGACCAATGTTAATACTACCTGTGTTTTCTTCCAGGAGTTTTATGGTTTCAGGTCTTATATTCAAGTCTTAAATCCATTTTGAGTTAATTTTTGTATATGGTGTAAGATAGTGGTCCCGTTTCATTCTTTTGCATGTATCTGTCCAGTTTTCCCAACACCATTTGTTAAGGAGACCCCCTTTCCCCATTGTATATGTCAACCTATAATTTTCTCTTTTTTGTGGTGTCTTTGTCTGGTTTTGAAATCAGGGTAATGCTGGACTCTTAAAATAAGTGTGGAAGCTTTCCCTTCTCTTCAATTTTTTTGGAAGAGTTTGGAAAGGATAGGTATTGAATCTTTAAATTTTTGGTAAAATTCATTAGTGAAGCTGGCTGATCTTGGGCTTTTGTTTGTTGGGAGGTTTTTGATTACTGATTTAACCTCCTTATTAATAATAGGTATATTCATATTTTCTCTTTCGTCATGATTTGATCTTGGAAGATTGTAAGTTTCTAGGAATTTATCCATTTCTTCTAGATTTTCCAATTTGTTGGTATATAATTGTTCATTGTCATCTTTTATGATCCTTTGTATTTCTGTGGTATCAGTTGTAACTTCTCTCTTATTTCTGATTTTATTTGAGCCCTCTCTCTTTTTTTCTCGGTGAGTGTACATAAAGTTTTGTCAATTTTATCTTTTCAAAGAACCAGCTCTCAGTTTCATTGATTTTTTTTCTATTGTCTTTACTTTTTTTTTTTTTGGCATTAAGTTTTTATTTTAATTCCAGTTGGTTAACATACAGTGTTATATTAATTTCAGGTATACAATATAGTGATTTAACAATTCCATATATCACCTGGTGCTCGTTACTACAAATGCACTCCTTAATCCCCATCACCTATTTCACCCATCCCCTCACCCTACCCCTCCACCCCCTGGTAACCAACAGTTTGTCCTTTGTAATTAAGACTCTGTTTCTTGATTTTTCTCTCTCTCTCTTTTCATTTTGCTCATTTGTTTCTTAAATTCTACATATGAGTGGAATCATATGGTATTTGTCTTTCTCTGACTTATGTTTCTTAGCATTATACTCTCAAGCTCCATCCATGTTGTTGCCAATGGCAAGATTTCATTCTTTTGGTGACTAAATAATATTCCATTTTATGTATATATCTATATCTTACATCTTCTTTATCCATTCATCAATCCATGTACAGTTGGGCTGCTTCCATACCTAATTTTTGGTACAAAAAGAACACAAATTTTTCAAAGAAATAGTTTTTTTTGTGTGTGTGATTAAATGCTATTCAGTCACAGTAGATCCATGACCAAATTTTCCTTTAGGTATTACTTTTTTTTTTTTTCAATTTTGGGAGTAGGAGTAAAGGGATTCATTTAATTCCCCAAATTTGGGAGTAGGAGTAAAGGTGATTTCACACACCTAAGCTATAAAACCCTCAGTCTTCATAGCAAAGATACTCACTTAGCAACCTGTCATCATTACTCCTTGAAAACTGTTTCTTAAGGGGTGTTTCCCCCATGACTAAAAATGATTTGAATACAAGACTGAAGAATATATTGAACTGATTTTATACATCATCCTTTGATGAGAGCACATTTAATAAACTCTTCAGAGTAAGGGAAATAAAGAGCACATTCTTAGAATTATCAAAATGACATAAAACATTAAATGTGTTTCTTGTTTTGAAGCACTCACAGATACTCGCAGGTTTAAAAAATATTGAGAGAAATTTTATATAGCTTAATTTAAAATAATAAGAAAATGATTTTACACATTTCCAAGTCTATTCTCTCTTTCTAGACCCAGCTAAAAAAAAATATATCTTGTGATTCTTTCTCTGATCATCATAGTATTTCTGAATACTGTAGGGAAAAAAAATTTTTTTTCGTTAATTTACAGTGCATTACTTTAACATTTATTATCTCAAATTGATAATTATTTAACTCTACATTTCCTTTTGTGACTTTTTTACAGAATTTGATTGCAAACTCCTTGAGTACAGAGATATATTATTTTGTACTGTTTTGCCTTATACCTAAAATTTTTTCAGAGTATCTGTTCTAAAATTGTGCGACTCCTCACTAATTAAATATTGTTTTTCAAACTTTTTCACCAAAATATTTCTGATGAAAAAGGAATAAAAAGATTATTTCTGAGGATTTGAGGGTCTAAACGGAAGCAGGGGCTAGAACTTTGAAATTTCTTCCAAGAGTTTATAATCTTATTCTGTCCTGAAAATTTGCACACACTTTGCATTTTTCTCCATAATATATCCTTTTGTGTTGTTTTGTTTCAGACAAAAGTAAAATGAATGTTCTAGGAAAATAAGATATGCTTGAACCATTGCTTAAATTTCCTTATGGCCATGCTATAGATACTAGCATTAGGGTTTTTTTTTATTTGCTTGTTTGTTTTTTTTCCATTTTAGGATGCACAGCAAGCAGAGGGAGCTTAGACTCTTTTTTTATGAGGATTCCAGGCCCCTATAGTCTTCCTCCGCTCAGAGAATTCCTACCTTTCCCCTTTGGAAACTACCTTTGGCTATAGCCAACTGCATTCATTTTCTAGGGCTCCCATAACAAAGTACCACAAACCACAAACTAGGTCGCCTAGAACAACAGAAACTTGTCTCACAGTTCTGGAGGCTAGAAGTCCAGAATCAAGGAGCTGGCAGAGCCATGATTACTTTAAAACCTGTGGGAGAAGCTCGAACTTGTCTTTCCAGCTTCTGGTAGCTCAAGGCATTCCTTAGCTTGTTGCAGCATAATTTCAATCTCTTCCTCAGTCTTCACATTATCTTCCCTCT
>NC_138369.1:112252273-112298745 GCF_054177405.1 Leptonychotes weddellii | reverse complement strand
TTTTGTGCTCCGTGGTTCTATCACTTGCTATAAGCGGCCGACGGAGGCCCCTCCCCCGCCGTCTGTCCTCCCGAATATCGCCTCGGATTCACTTCTCCGCACGTCCTACTTTCCAGAAAGTGGTTGCTTTTCTGATGAGAGAGTTGTTGCTATTCTTTTCTTCGATCTCGTGTTGAGTTTGTAGGTGTTCAGAATGGTTTGATCCCTATCCAGCTGAATTCCTGAGAGGAGATGAAATCCAGGTCTCCTACTCCTCCGCCATCTTGCTCCGCCCCCAATATATTTCTCTTATTTGTTTTTTATACCAGAGAGGTCTGCAGTGAAATAAGTACAATATTCTTCCCCTATGATAATGCATATTCCCAATTAAAAAAAAAACAAACTAGCATTTTCCTTAAAGTGGCCTATTTTGATCCACTTTTTTTGTGCAATTTTATAAAAGTCACAAGGGAGGAATTCTATGGAGTTATTAACATCTTTTCCTGCTGTACTTTGAATTATAATATAGGGGCTGACTACATAATTTGTGGGGCCAGTAGAAATTGACAATGTGAGACTCCGTGTTCAAAAATCTAGAAAAAAGTGCGATTAAGCATACTAAAACATAAGGATTTTTCTTTAAAAATATTTCCTGATTTATAAAATTTAATAGGGGTGATAGTGATACGTGTATAGCAGTTCACATTGGTGTCTAATAAGAGTGCTAATTTTGGAACAGGGATTTGCTCTGTTTTAAAGTTAATTTTAAGAGGCAGTGGGGCTTTGGGGATTTATGGGTATCTAGAATGGAAAGGAATTGGCTCATAAAGAGAGCAAAGAGGGATGGTACTGGAAGAGCACAGGACAGGGGAAGAGGACAAGTGGGATAAAGGCTGTCATGGTCAAGTTATGATATAGGAGGTCTAAAATAGATGCATTTGAATTGTTTTATATTTTCCATGTGTCTTGGCTAAGAGCTCTTTTCAACAAACAGTTTTGGAATCTGAATTTATTTGGGGCATTTCTTCAAACAAACAAAAAGAATATGTTCAATGGATATTTTCAATTTTACTCCCTTTTTGTTTTAAGGTGCCTCTGGCATGAACAAGCTTGTTAATATTAAAAATTCCCCCAAATATCCACTATAGTTCTTAATTACGTTTTGTGTAATTATGCCATTTATAAAGAGAAGCACTAGAATTAGATTTATGGTGCAAAATCTTGCAAGAAACAAGATCTGGCCCAGAGCACGTATTAACTTAAATTGAGACAAGCCCATCAGTGTCTGCCAGTGGTTGGTAGAGTAAGTTACTCTGTACTTTGTGTCTTGGACTTCCAACTTAATAGTTGGCTCTTTCCAATTAGAGATTGACAAATGGCCATTTCTTTGTAGGTGGACTGTTGGAGAGTGGACTGAAGGGATCCCTTTTCAGAGCAACACTCTAATGAACAAAACAAGACAATATAGAGGAAAGTTTTTATAAGATATTGATAGGTGACCCAAGGCAATGTTTGTCCTATAAGGATGACAGCGTGATGAGTTCTTCTGACCTTGTGCATCTTTGGAGGCTGCTTGAGGGATGGACTTACCTGTTCTCTTCTCTATGAATGTCCCCAAATGGGCTTAACCACAAAAGATGATGAGGACAGATAAAGACAATAATGTTCTCAATAACAAGGCAGATTTCTACCAATGAAAAATATTTTAAAATTTGACAAGACAATAAAAGGATTTCTATACACGGTTCCTTATTTCTAAGAGATAAAATAAACTCGGAAGTTGAAGACCCAAAGAAAAAAATGTAAGAGTTCTGCTTATCTCCCCTTCACAGCTGGAAGGGGAGCATGCTGTTTCCAAGTCAAAGATCTTGAGCTGCCGTGGCATAGCAGTGGTGGTGATGGGAGTCTCAGTTGAATCTCAGGGGCATTTCTCAGACTCCCCAAATGACTGCTAAAGCATGTCAGTCCAACAGAGCTAATTTTCATAGATGTACTGCAATACGGGAAAGTTATTACCTTGACAGTCCTAGTAGTTTATCAAAAAGGAGAAATCAAGGGATAATGCTTATATAGCTTTAGGGTCTATGCTCAAGGAATTGATGATGGGATTTTCAAAGACAAGAACTGATTAGGATTGTGACATGATTTAGGATTGGTGAGTGAGATGAGGATCCTGAGTCAAGTTTTATTAAATAAACTCTTGGGTAAGCCACTTGCCCAGGTGAACAATTTGTTGTCCTGAGAGGAGAGATTTTGCTCAGATGAGCAAACTGTTTGCTTAGAGAAATTGGTTCAAGAATTTCTTGAAGTAAAAAGTAAAACTATTTACTTTTTTCTAATAACATAATTTTCCTCCCTTATCTGTCCAATCAGGCTTTGGAATATAGAACTGAGTCATACACCCAATATCTGTGAAACTGAGCAGTCATTTCAAGAGAAGCAGAGAGAATTAACAAACGGTGGATTATTTAGTGAGTAGTCATTGGCCATATATAACATGTACCATAATTGCATGTCCTCTTTAGTTTCTTTGCATCAGTCAAGGGGTATCTGAAATATATTTTAAAAAGTATTAATTCTATAATACTATAAATGTTAATTTTGTGATTGATCAGAAATAAATGGAATAAAAAGAGAAAACAGGACAAAGAAAGGGCTGAATAGATGAGTTGTAAAGCTTAAAAAACATTGATCTGGGGGCACCTGGGTGGCTCAGTTGGTTGGGCGACTGCCTTCGGCTCGGGTCATGATCCTGGAGTCCCGGGATCGAGTCCCATATCGGGCTCCCTGCTCAGCGGGGAGTCTGCTTCTCCCTCTCCCGCCGCCCCCCCATGCGCTCTCTCTCTCTCTCAAATAAATAAATAAAATCTTTAAAAAACCAAACCAAACCAAAACAAAAACATTGATTTGGATTCAAGCTAGAACAATAAGAAAGAAATCAGACTGTAACATATTTCCTCAGACCCAGAGCCCCAGGGACACTAATCAATAACACTGTTCTAGGTGTCAGTCTTACTTGCTCTAGGGACTCTCCAGGACTCCTAACACCTAATGCAGTAAGTTTTTTGTTTGTCTACAAGCCAAATTCTCTTGGTTATTAGGCGGTGTAATCGTCTGCTTTTATAGCTCCTGTTGCTGATGCCTACTAATGAGGCTCTACTACCCTTACTGCTGACACCCAGCGTGCGTGCGGGCACTGGTGGGACGCTCCACATCCTCCCCGCAGACCGTCAGTATGTAGTTCTGGTCAGGGCCACTTGCGGGTGGTTTAACTGATAAGCAAATGTCTTTCATCACCCTGCCTGTTTGTTCCTCTTAGCATCATGGGACTTAGCATTATAGTTATTAGTTAAAAACAATTATTTTAGGGCGCCTGGGTGGCTCAGTCGTTAAGCGTCTGCCTTCGGCTCAGGTCATGATCCCAGGGTCCTGGGATCGAGTTCCACATCGGGCTCCCTGCTCCGCGGGAAGCCTGCTTCTCCCTCTCCCACTCCCCCTGCTTGTGTTCCTGCTCTCACTATGTCTCTCTCTGTCAAATAAATAAATAAAATCTTAAAAAAAAACCCCAATTATTTTAGCTTTTATTCTCTCTAGGTTTAAAATGTGTCTATGGTGATCATGACTGGTCATGATTTTCTTTGCTGCCTGCGGGCTTGTTGGGTCATATTTGCTGCTTCACTTTCCTTTTTAAGATGTATTGTTTTCTAGGGGCACCTGGGTGGCTCAGTCGTTAGGCGTCTGCCTTCGGCTCAGGTCATGATCCCGGGGTCCTGGGATGGAGTCCCGCATCGGGCTCCCTGCTCCGCGGGAAGCCTGCTTCTCCCTCTCTCACTCCCCCTGCTTGTGTTCCTTCTCTCGCTTTGTCTCTCTCTGTCAAATAAATAAATAAATCTTTAAAAAAAAAAGGGTGTTTTCCAGAATTATCTTCGGCCCCTCAATCAGGTAGACATCTGGCAGGGTGCCCTACCTGCGCCTAGTCATGCTGAAATATATCTGAGTCCCAATGATGAACCAATAGCTGAAGCAGAGACTTGAGTGTCCAATTAAGAGTGGAGGATGCTTCTCTGGAAGGGGGGTGCCTAGGTCTAAGCTCATTCATGAGATTTCAGCAGATAGACCTGGGGGAAAGGAATGAAACATGATGTAATCCAGGGTTTCTGTAAAGAACAACTCTGATGGGGTATAGTGCCAGCAAATAGAGCTATTCTTTCCTGAAGACTAGAGTCTGTGGGAGACGAAGAAAAACTGAGGCAGAGTGAGAGCATATGTAACGGAGAATGAATTCTCAGGTATTAAAGCCTCTGAAAATATGGCATTGAAAAGAAGCTAGGTAGCTGTATGACTTTAGGCATATGGAAATGTTTCCTCATACTTATTTATTTATTTGTATTTGAAATGAAAGAGTTTGAATTAGGTACTCTCCTAATTCCCTTTCAGTTACAAATTTATACCTAGAAGAGAAACCAAATTAATATGACTAAACCAGGTCAGAGTCTAACTCTACCATGCATCTTATCTTCATGTCATTTATAATATAAAAATTCTCTGCTTCAATAAACTAGCTTTATTACTCAATACTCTGTTTGGTAGACTAGGTATATAATTGTTTGGATGATTCATAAGCAAGTGGTATTCTAAGAATTAAGGGTTCTGATTTATTTTCAATGACTTAAGTCTTAAAGATTGTAATTCCCTTAATATCTTAGGTGGTATAGCAAGAAGAACAGTGAATAAGAAGTCAGGCTGTTTTTTAGGGATATCTAAAACATTCATCAATGTATCAGAAAAGTCAGAGATATCTAAGGTCAAAATAGTTCTTATTCTTACTAGAGGAATTTTGTAGAAATGAAGTATATGCATTTTTCAGAGTGAAAACTGCGGCCAACTTAGTTTTGTGTCTGTGTGCTAAAAATTCTGGGACCAAATATACCTTCTACTGCCTGTGCAAAATAATACTGGGGCTAGGAAAAAATAACTTAGTTACTTGTTCCAGGAAATACTTTCTCCTGGAAGATAAAACTGTGAACCAGCTTAAAAAGCATAAGCCTTGTTTTAAGACCCCAGCTTTGCTGTATACTCCAATCCAAAGCTTTTTTGTTGTAAACGTTGTCCCATTCCAACCATTCTCTGTCCTGCATTATCTGCCTTAAAATCCCCTGGCCCAGACCCAGTGGATATCCTTTCTAATCACCACATTTTGAGACACTAGCAACACTGTTAAGGTGATGCTCTCCCTTTCTTCAGCAAGTCTAACAACTTAACTTTGATCAATAGATATTTCTGGTGCTGTTTTGGGATATCACAGTTCACATCACAAACTTTATTAGTTTATAAACTAAATGGTTAGTCTACATTATAACTTTATTATAGTTAGTGTTTCCATATCTAGAATGACACTCTTCTAAAAATCTGTATCTGTTATGTGAAGTGTTTAAACTCTTGGCCATGAAAATACCATTTTCATATATGAAGCTTTTTTAAAAAAAATGCTTCCAGCTCGGTTTATTTCTCAAAATGAAGATTCTCTAGTTTATTTGCCCTTAAGTTAAATAGGAAAGGGAAAAAAAAAAAAAAACCACAACAGAAAAAAAGCTTACTCTGTCAAATCTTCCTTACACATTTTGTCATTTCCCCTCTATTAACTCTGTCCTAGGGTCGAGAAGAAGTTGGCTTCCTGAACTTTCATTTACATACTGCGCTGAAGCTTGGCCTCGGTTGCAGCTTGTTAAATTTATTGACTAAAAATCTCTTGAGCTATTGAAGACTCTGGCTTACTGTGTTTGAAAGATGCCACTTGTAGCCAATTGAAGCTTTTTGCTTTCAACCATTTTCCTCATGAACAACTAATCTTTTCTTTTCTTTCTTTCTTTTTCTTTCTTTCTTTCTTTCTTTCTTTCTTTCTTTCTTTCTTTCTTTCTTTCTTTCCTTCCTTCCTTCCTTCCTTCCTTCCTTCCTTCCTTCCTTCCTTCTTCCCTTTCTTTCTTTCTTTCTCTTTCTTTCTTCTTTCTTTGTTTCTTTCTTTCCTTCTTTTCTTTCTTTCTTTCTTCTTTCTTTCTTTCTTTCTTTCTTTCTTTCTTTCTTTCTTTCTTTCTTTCTTCCTTCCTTCCTTCCTTCCTTCCTTCCTTCCTTGCTTCTTTCTTTCTTTCTTTTTAAAAAAACACTTATTCCAATCTACTGGTTGTTCATTTGCTTAAAATACACAAACATAAAGGAAAAAAATGACTCAGGAAAAAGCTCCAGGGATGCATCTATTACAAAGCCATCTGAGGGAATTAATCAAATGCTATAAATCTGGACAGATTTTTCTTTGGCTGCAATAAGCTCTGTACAGGGGCTAGTGAGTCAGCATGAGATTTGTTTTCTAACAATCTTAATACTTGTTTTCTAAAAGAAAGCCCTGAAGTTTAGAGGGTCAATCTATTTCTGAACCTGGATGTAAAATAAACAAGAAAGCAAAAGAATAACAGCAACAACAATGGAGCTTTCCCAGAATCCTGATTTATTTTTCCGCAATGCTTAGGAATATGGGTTTGTCACTGACTCTACTAATGTTAGAGTGTGCACTCCTAGGCTCCCAAGAAGAAGGTGGGGGACTCCGGGACTCGGGGGTACTCTCCCCTCATGATAAAGCTGCCTCTGCATTCTGTACTCTCAAGCACAAAGGAATGGTTGGATTAGCTTCTGCATAATGACAAAGCCCTGGGGGTAAGTAGAGGGGGGTCAGTAGCTGAGATAGGTATATATAACTTAGCTGCGTCTCTAGGCATTTTTTTTTTTAATATTAGTACATACAGAAGGAACCATACAAAATGAATTAAGACTAAGCTTCATACATGGAAAAACAAATTTTGCTTCCTTATTTTTTTGTGCTCCATCTGTGTTCCTCAGATAAATTATTTGTTTTTTCTTTATCCTAGTTGTATTTTTTTCCTTTTTTTATATTCTAGTTATCATTTATGACCTTGACATGTGGGTGCAAAAGAAAAAGTACATCAAGTCATGACTTCCCTGGCCAATTTAATTGGTAATTCTGCACCAAGTTCTTTTTTTTTCTTAAATATTTTATTGATTTATTTGAGAGAGAGAGTGAGAGAGAGCACAAGCTGGGGGAGGAGCAGAGGGACAGGGAGGAACAGACTCCTCACTGATCAGGGAGCCCTGATGTGGGACTTGATCCCAGGACCCTGGGATCATGACCTGAGTTGAAGGCAGACGCTTAACCAACTGAGACACCCAGGTGCCCTCTGCACCAAGTTCTAAGATTATTTTAACCAGGACCCCAAATTTTAAAATTTAAAATATTTATATAAAAATTTGAACTTCTGGCCTCTGTTAAAGGAAAATCAGATGATCTAAAAACACTGAGCTTATGTTCTCACATGGCAACAATTACCTGGACTGAGTAAGCTGATTTCTTAGAATGTGGCTTGTGTTAGCTACCATACCCATATTCCACTACTTCCTGTTTTCCTCTACAGCCCAACA
This sequence comes from Leptonychotes weddellii, assembly GCF_054177405.1. NCBI lineage: Eukaryota > Metazoa > Chordata > Mammalia > Carnivora > Phocidae > Leptonychotes > Leptonychotes weddellii. Next base: position 112,291,281 of record NC_138369.1, on the reverse strand, counting down.
GATTTGTTTTTTCTCTATCTACCTGGCCACTGAAAGTATTAGAATTTATGTTGCTTGATATAAGATAGTAAAGGAGCATCAAATGAGGCTGGTGAGATTAGTAGCAACCAGATCACATATGGGCTTAGATTTGGAATTTTGGGTTAATTTTTTTTTTTTTAAAGATTTTATTTATTTATTTGAGAGAGAATGAGAAACAGAGAGCACGAGAGGGAAGAGGGTCAGAGGGAGAAGCAGACTCCCCAGCTGAGCAGGGAGCCCGATGCGGGACTCGATCCCGGGACTCCAGGATCATGACCTGAGCCGAAGGCAGTTGCTTAATCAACTGAGCCACCCAGGCGCCCCTGGGTTAATGTTTTTAAAGAGAGGAAAGCAACCTCATGTAATCAACATAGTAGTGCCATGAAGTAGATTATTTTATAAATGAGAATGTTGACATTCAGAGAGCTGCCGAATCTTTTCCAATTTCGCTGAGTTACTGAGACTAGACTAGAGTTATGGGTTTCTGATTCCACACTTGATCTTAGCCAAAAGGCCGAGAAGCAATGGGTTTCTGATTCCAAAACACATAACTTTTACTTTGCTATCTTGACTAACGCAGTTCTCTGCGGTGAGACTAAGATTGTTTATCAGATTAAAATCCAACTAATGAATAAAGTGAATAGTGAATAGAAGTTGATGCTTATATGTGATGCTAGAACTCATTGTATTTCCTTTGGGTTGGGTTAGGAATAGAATAGGAAACCAGAGACAAGCAGAACCTGCCTCGGGAGATCGAGTGTACTTGGCACTATGATGAGAGGAAATGGAAAGTGACCAGGAATCAGGCTAGACCTTATAATAAAATGATAAAATCCATGAAATTTAATAATAAAAACCATCACAAGCCAGTGTGCCAATATCTTCATTTCCAACGATCAATAGATCTGTAAGAATGACTGAGTGATATTTTATGGTTAAGGTCAGATGCATTGGTCCAAAGAGAGTAAATGCTGTCAGGAAATTGAACTATAGGATAGAAGTTTGCATAGACAGTATAGACTTAGAATAATGGGGTTGCTTTAGATAGACTTCCTTCCTTCGTTCCCTCCCTCCCTCCCTCCTTCCCTCCTTCTCTCCCTCCCTCCCTCCTTCCTTCCCTTCCTTCCTCCCCCCCTTCTTCCTTTCTTCCTTCCTTCCCTCCTTCCTTCCTTCCTCCCTCCCTCCCTCTCCTCCTCCCTCCCTTTCTGCCTTTCAAAAATACATATTGAGGCTCTACTATGTCCATGATTTTCTGCTAGCATTGAGGATATAAGGGTATGCCAAACACATATTCACATATTTATGTCCACATAAATAAATATGTAAACTATGATAAGAACAAGAAGATAAACATATATAAGGTCTTATGAGAAATTAATAGTGTGATCTCACTTGGATAAACATATTAGATGACTCTCTTACAAAGTGACATTTGAGGTAAGTCTGAAAAGAAGACTTGTAGCTTGTCAGGTAAATATCTGACAGAAGAGCAATTCCTGTTAGTAGAAATAGTAGGAGTTACAGAAAGAAAGGGTGTGGCTCAGAAGGAAAGTTCTTGAAGCTGTTGTGGCTTGCATGCTGGAGCAAATCAGATAGTGGCAAGGCTAAGGTTGTAAGATAAAATGTAGGACACCCAGTAAATTTGAATTTCAGATAAACAATGGACTTTTCCTTATGTAAGTGTGAGACACACTGCTTATCTGAAAACCTAGGCATGCGCTGATACTGGAGAAGAAGAAAGCAGCCAGATGAAGCAGGAGCTTTAAGACTGCTCTAAGAACATTTACGTGTTTCATCCTCAGTTCAGTGAAAAGTTTGAGCAGGTGAGAGATATATAATTTATGCTTTAAAAATTTCACTCTGCTGCTCTGTGGGGAGTAGAGTAGAGGGGCAAGAATAGAACCAGAGAGAAAGTAATGTGGTTGTTGACAGAGTTCAGTTTAGAAAAGGAGGTATCTTGACCTATGATGGTGGCAGAAGGGGTGCAGGAAAGTGGTTTGAATCTAGGTATTTCCTGGAAATATGATCAGGAAGACTTGGATGAGTGCAGGTAGGAGATGAAGTTATCAAAGATAATTCAGGTAGGAGGATAGAAGGACCATATCCTAAAATGTCAGTATGCCAAACTTTGGAGAATGTTTTAAGAGGAATTTCAAAAAGTTAATATTTGTCCATGTTAAATTTGGGATGCTTTTAAGATGTTCAAGTATAGATGTCAAGTTGGCAGATGGATATGTAGGTCTGAGACTGAGAAAAGAGCTATGGGCTAAAAATATAAATATGTCTTCAGCCAGATTATAATAGAACAGAAGAAGTAGCAGAATTGATTGCTTCTTTGTTTGGCTTGCTTTAAAACACTCTCTTCCAGTTATTTCATTCTGAGAATATACCTTGTGCTTTTGATGGATAATTGGGAAACAATCTGGTTTAATCTGTAAAATATTTAAAGAGAAATTTCTTAGGGTGAGTTACTATAAAAATGACCATCTGTTATCTTTTGATTTTCATTTATTTGCATTTCCAAAGGTGATCACCTAAACTTAGCCTGTTTGGGAGAGAGTAGTGTTATGTGCTACCCCATTCTCAGCTACTGCGCACTGACCAGGGCATCAGGCTATTAATCCCTGGGGTAGTGTGCAAGGCTGCTTGAAGGAAAGAGAGAATAGAGATGGGAAATTTTCATATTTTTAGAAGATTTTTGCAAATCCGGGTCAGAGGTGATAAGAAAGTAAATGAAAGAATTTGAGAGCAATTTCAGGACCTCAAAGCTAATTGAAGATGAGCTATAGGGCAAAGGATAGTTGTACAATTTCTCTTACTGTGTTTTTCCTTTTCCATACATTCTAGAGCTAAAATACAGAAGCATTGCTTAAGTATTTCTACCATTAACTCAAGCAAAGAGGGTGGCTTACATTAATGGAATTTAGCAGAGGGAAAGCTAGGAATTTCTGAAAGTTCTAGATGTACTACTGGATCAGACTTATAATGGGATGCAGGGAACATTTTCTTATCTGACATATGGAGAGAGATGTCTCTGTGCACTGTTTTTTGGAAGGGTAGGAGGTGTTCTATTCATTAAGATCCCTTAGTCTAGGGATAATCATGGACATGAAAACATGATATTGAAGATTAGCACTAGTGGTAAAAACTGGTATTTTTCTTCTTTCTCTCTTTCCTCTGAGATTAAGCACTGAATTCCCACAAAGTTTACTTATGTAATTAATGACTGAAAATGTTATGAAAGACACTGATGTTTGTATATCTTAAAACAATTTTTTCTTAAGTACCTATTATCTTTATTAAATAGAAGTGTTTGGATTGTATATACACTGTAGGTTGTATATAATACAATTTCAATTTGAAGTAATTCCAGCATTCTTTTTTCACTTTTATTGAGTGTATGTGTAGCACATTATGTCAAAAGCTCTTTAAATTATTACTCTTCAAAATACCCTTTTGAGATAGGAAGATGGCAAGTTTTATATTGCAGAAATTTTCATGGTTATACTGTATAATGAATTAGTTACTTGATGTGACTTTTGTCCTCTCAACAGAAATAGTGTATCTCTTTGCAATAACATTAATAGGACTCCAAGTTAAGTTGAAGAAAGTAAACTATTAAAATGCAGATATTCAACAAAATAATACTTGTGCATTTCAAAAATGAGTAAATTAAACCTCAACTATATATAGCAGTGTTAATAATATTTTATGTGAATAATCTGTATGTTTTGGAGGATGAGGAACTATGACAACATGAACAAATCATATTGGCTTTGTAGAAGGGAGCACTTAACAGGAAAGAGGAAAATAATTTGACCTTCAACATCTTAAATCAAGATTAATAAATTCCATATGGTGGTTGTCTATTTTTAAAGTATCAAGCAGCACTTCAAATACTCTATTGAAGTTCATACTATAAAAAATACAGAAAACGAGCTGGTATTTGATTAATATATGCAACAATTTCCATTTTTTCCCCCTGTAGTTAGTCAAGATTTTACTTCCATAAGTGAAGATTGTTCAGTTTCTTGAATGTTCTGTGTATTTCATGTTGCACGTGTACATTTGGATAGAATTTATTATTAAGCCAAATAAAAATAATCATGAATCTTTTAATCACTTTCAAGGCTGTAGACTCCATTTGAAGTTGCTAGCTACCATACCATCAACCTTTTGACTCACCTTACATATCCGACATACATCTTCCCTTAAAAGGCTCAAGAATGACATACCAAATTAACCTTGCAAGTACTGCCACAATTATTTTAGATAAACAAGTGGCCCACTTTCTCTTCATTTGAGATGAAATAACTTGGATAAGTGTTTTTAGAATTCTTACAAATAGAGTTTGGGTTCCAACTCTTGGTTGGTGTGGCAGGATAGTAGGGTAAAGTTAAGAACTGACACAGTGAAGTAGCAAGTGGGAAGAGAAGATTCATTGTTGATTCTCTGAGAGGAACTCACGGGAACACAGTATTGTGTAATAACAATGATCATAGCAATAATGATGATAACAATGGTAGTGATAATGACAATAATGTAGAGGTTTTAACAGACTTTTATTCTAATCCAACTCTTACTAAACCTCTGTAATGTCCAAAATAATGGTATATACATTCTTATTTGATTCTCATTGTAAAATAGGGGTCTTGCCTTATCATTGAATTCAGACTAATTAAACCTTTAAAGATAGCTTATTTAGTTATTATTAGACTCAGAAATGGCAAGAACTTTCTGACTTCCTACCAACTCATAATTGTAGGTGATAATTGATTCAATATATTTGTTATGGGGCACAGAATTCAACATTTTATGAAACTCTATAGGTGTTTCTGTTGTATAGACAGTTTAGGTAAATTTATGTAAACTAAAAATAATGCAAAATCAGAATTGATTTCTTTTTATCAACTGTTGACCAGTTTCTGAGCGTTAATTGAATTGGCCCTATTTATGTATTTCATATCAAGGAGCAACAAATGTGGCATAAAGACCCATTATCAACAAATTTCTGGTGCTCTTTTAGATTGTATTAGTAGTAGTTTTCTGCATCATATCTCTTTGTAAAATATCTGCATCTAGAGTAATAATAAGTATGACAATAACTTATGTTGGAATAATAATGGTAAGTCATTTACTTATGGTTTTCTAGATTCTCTGAGCTGTTAATCCTCATAGTATTTTGCTCGATATGAATTATTACATTTTTACAGATGATTTTATATTGTAAGAAGACCCATCTAGTAAGTGGCAGAAGCCACAATTAGAACATATGTCTGTTCATCTCTATAGCCTGAGTTTTATTTTGTTTAGTTTTGCTTTTCTCTACACTAGCATTCTGCTTCTAATATAGGGCATACTTCTTTTATAGTTTGAGAATGAATTCATGATAAAAACAGATTACCTATTTTATCACAATAACATCAACGAGTTTATTTAAATGCCTTTCTCTAATTCAATATTCAGATTGCAGCTTAAATTCTGGGCCTCAAACATCTTTATATTCTTCCTGTAGACTAAGTGCCTCTTTTTCCAAGGGACTGGAAAAATAGAAAGATGTAGAAGTTGTACAGGCCTAATTAAGAGGCCCCAGCATGTTATAGGTTAGAGCTACACACTTGTAAGTATAATTAACAGTGTATGAAAATACTCATACAGACACTACAGGCAACAGAAGTTTAAAGAAGAGACACGTGTGTGTGTGTGTGTGTGTGTGTGTGTGTGTCTGTGTCTGTGTCTGTGTCTGTGTCTGTGTCTGTGATCAGAGAGGTGGGCCTTGAATTGAATCTTGAGAGAAAGGTAACATTTGAAAGATACAATGAATGGAGATTGGAAATTAGGTATAAGAAAAGAAATGAGCTATTCATACTTTCTGGATGTGTTGTCTGCCATAGTGGCCTTTATCTTTGATAATTCTCATTGGCAATTAAATTAAATTAAAAACAACCCATTTTTGACAGGATTCTCCAGTGAGATTTAGATACTCAGGTTTAGATATTTCCCAGAAATTTTGAGATAAGTTGTTTGTTTGTTTTCTTTTTCTGGACAATTTTTCTTTTGTAATTACATAGACAGTGATTTTTAAAGTATCTGCCAAAAGATTCAAAATAATTATTTACCTTTGTTTTTTATTGCCTGCTATGTAAATGTAATAGACTGCTTTCTGTAACATCCCAGGTCAATCACTCAGCATTTTAAAACTGTGAGTGTTTCATCAGAATTGCAAATTTCTTTATGTTAGACTTGCCTTCTTTTCCTTCCAGTGATTAAATTCTGCATTTTCAAAGTCTGAGCACCTTTTGTTCTTGACCCACCAGTAATTGTTGGGTGATGTTTCTCATCTTCTGGCAAGATGAGATTTTTTTTAATGTATATGGGGCTAGACTATACCTGTCATAAATTACATTTTAACAAATATGGGAATTTTTTAAAGCTTTATTCTTTTCACTCTTTCTCAGGTTTTTGAATTATAAGCACAGAAAAGTAATTTTTTATAATTATTTGAGCTATCAAGAAATCTGTTTGTATAGAAGGCCTCCCTCCAAAGAAAATTTACGAACTGTTTCTGAAGGAGCACATGTTAATTTTAGTTAGCATAAGTTATGGTAACAATAAACAACATTTTGAGATTGAATAAATTTACCTAGAATTACAATACCTTTATTTTATTTTGGATTATTCCACTTCAGATCTTGTCTTGTTCTCTCTTCCTCTTCTGCACTACATCTATCTACCCACCCACGCACACCCACACACACACATACAGTGAAAACACTCATGCCCTTGCTATTTTACTGCTGTTTTGTGATGCTTTTGACCATTTCTGTATTATCAGAAAAAAAAATTAATTCCTACACTTTCTTCATAATTGTCATTTTATTGTTTTGCTCTGCTAAATCGTTTGCCTATTATTGAGTAAGATATAAACTAGGCACATGTTTTCTTTTATTCCCAATTTTTTTCCCCCTTTGGTTGTGGCCTCTTTTCTGGTCTTTATTTGTGGTAGGTTTAAATAGGATGAAGAAAGAATAAAGCTTATCTAAAAAGGAATAATTAAGTAAGACACCTCTATTATGCCCAGGACCAAAACGGTGCAAGTACAGATACAGTATTCAATAGCACCACCTGTGAAAATTTCTAGGTCCCCATTTGTTTAATTTGCGGAAACCTGGTAGCAGAAAGCACATTGATCTTGAGATCAGTCGCCCTGAGCCTAAGTTCTGACTCTGCTGTGTCCAAGTTGTAGCTGGTTTGCGCATAATACATCACCTCTCTGGGTCTCAGTTACCTCATTCGTAAATTGAAGGGTTAGATTTCTAAAATGTCATGAATTTAAGATATAGACAAAGGAGTGAGCCGAGTCCCAAGTACCATATTTCTCTAAAAGAAACAAAAAAAGTGATTGGTTTTATGGTCTTTTTAATATGTCACTCTGGTTCTATATTAAGGAGAAAACAAAAACTAGGCTTGGGAGGATTTAGGGATGTTAGCAGATGATTGCTGCAGATTAAGAATCTGTAGAGAAGTTACATATAACTGTACACTCCATTAACATTTTAAATGGTGCGAAGAGGTCTCCCTGAATAGATATCAACTAAGAGAGGATGGATGGAGTAGAACAGGTTTATGGTTCTGCATAATAGTATTTCTAAATCGCATCTTGTCGACTAGCTAAAGGGAATAGTTTCCATTTCTTTTCAATACTATTGCATCTTAATTATGCTATTGTGAATCGAGAATCCTATCCTTCAAAGAGATGTCTGTAACTCCATTTTGGTAGTTTAAAAAAAATTACTGAAAGCGTGGTACTGAATTTGACAGAGGGACAGACGAATACATTTAATTGCATGAAACTCTTTTGTCCTAGGCTGGAAAAAGATGTGTTGGTCAGTTCCCTCCTATTTAATTCTCTCCTTCTCCTTATGAAATTCTGTTTGAGGTGAATTCTGTTAAAATCAATTAGTATGATGGGTTTGTGGAAGCTTTAAAAAAAGATTGGCTGGTGATTTTGCTGTGATTATTTGTTGTTTTATAACTCATGTCAAATTTTACATCTGGCACCCTCAAAAATTCGGAAGGTGAGAAACATGTGGGCAACTGATGTAGTGGGAAAAAGAATAGGAATTCCTGGATCTGTATGTGTGTGTGTATACATATATATATATACACACACACACACACACATACACATATATACGTAGGGAGAACTTTTCACCATTATTGATCAGCTTTTACCATGCCTGTTTGCATGAGGTGGTACACCTGCCAATAATAGTTATCCAAAAATCTCTCTTTTTTAAAAAGATAATAAATAACTATCTTTGTTACAGACACTAAATGTAAAAAGGGATTTCTTTTTCTTTTCTTTTTTTATGTGTATGCACATTTGAAAAGGGGATTTATTTTTTGATACAAGAATTGATCGTCATTTAACTTGAAAGACTATTCTGTACTGTGCTTGTGCTAAATATTTTTTATATCATCTCATTAAATACTGATGCTTGGAGAGGCTAATTCTTTGAGTGTCACACGACTATTAGATGGCAGATGTAGGATTTAAACACCTGTAGGTCTGGTTCCTGTGTTGTTGCTTTCATGTCCTGCAGAGTGCTGCTTCATGATTTGACCCCATCTTTATCCAGTAGTTTCTGTCTTGATACTGCAAACTACTTACCCTCCCTTTCCAAGATATTAATGGTGGTTTAGTGAATTGATAGTCTAAAACAGAAAACAGTTGCAGTAAAGACTGAAACAAACTCAAACACTAGGAACATATAGGATGGCCTCATTTTAGGTGGTAGACAAGAATACAATTATATAATTTGTATTTGTAGGGTAGGTGAGGCTTTAGCATATGTATAACACAAGGAATATCAATAAAAGGATATGCTTCTGGCAAAGGCTTAGTTATGGGCACGAGGGGCATCAGCGGAAGAAACCCTGGGTTGGGACCCCACAAAAGCTGTGTGGCTTTGCAAAAGTCATTTAGCCTCTCTGAACTGCTCATTTTGTTCATCTGTAAAATAAAGATTTAGAAATATTTCCTATATTATAGTGATTTTGGAAGATCTAAATGAGCTCATCTGAGCATAGGGGTCACAGTACCAATGAGTTAGAAAGATTTTAACGTAATAGGGAAATTGAATTTTTATGTTAAAATATTCTTGTAAACATTCTTTGATTCATTTTCAGATCTTGATTTAGATAACTTTGCCTTTGTTGTGTGTTGGTAGTGATGGTCCCGATTAAATGCTAGCGCTGGCATTTTTTTTTTTTTAATGTGTGCAAAGCATCTCTTTTGGAAAGAAAATTAAAATAATGGTTCAACTCCACCCAGAAATGTCATATTATAGCCATTAGCAAGCTATAGTAAAATGTTTGGAAGATATCAATAATGGATTACAATATAAATATTTATGGAGTGCTGTGAGGTAGTTAGTTTCCATCAAGCTAGGGACATGCAAAATTGAATAGATACTGACACTAAACAAGACTTTGAATAAGTGGTTGTGGTATAATCCTTTTCCAGTATTAAATACCATCTTTAACATTGTTTGAGGTAAACTGGGTTTTGGAATTTTGGTAGCTGCAGAAGTCTCCCTAAGAAAATACATGTTATTTTAATGGATTATGAATATAGTATGAGTTTGTAAATCTCTTTATTTTTTCTAAGTTTATACAGTGGGTAGAAAAAATAGGAAAATATGCCTATATAATAGTGCCCAGGTATTTTGGAAATAAAAAAGTAAGTTCCTCAACATTTGACCCCAACTATAAATGATTGTCGTATTAAGGCATTCAAATTGGTTTGAATCTTTCTCTCCTCGATTTTGCCACTTGACTTTTCCCTCTGGCGAACTTCATTAAGAAAGGCCAATGCTTCTAGAAAAGTATAGAAATTCTACTTTAGTTGGCTTTTAAGAATTAAATTGTGTGTATACAACAGTTGTAATAAGAGCTTAAGCACAAGCATACCCCTAAGCTGCTGTCTAAATTTCTTGTAACATAAAAGATGTCAACTCTGAATCAAAAGTCTTCTTATGGAATGGATCCACAACCAAACCATCCCTATGGTATCGCTAAAGAAATATTGCAGGCAAATGATATAAGGCCTTTTAGAATATCACAGAGATTCCATAGACCATATATTTTTGCTATAAAAGAGGTACGGGGTATTTTATTGAGCCCTGTGCCAGATACTTTTCTAAGTACTTTGCAAATATGAACTTACATAAAAATCATAGCAGAGCTGCTAAAAATTATTTATTCCACACTTGGAGATAGGGCAAAATGATTATTTCTTGATTTTAAAAATTTCATGCTAGATCATTTTTTAGTAAGCACATCTGAGCATCATCTGACAAATGCAGAGGATGGAACTTTGACTAGTAATCATGACTAACAAATGTGCATTTATTTTTTGTTCTTTTGAGGTTAGAGGTTGACCTGCAGATAGTAGTAAGTGCCCATAGTTTCATAGTCCCAGAGATAGATCAACTCCAAAGATGATATGATTTTATAGCTCTGTTGAAAGTGAATCTAGCAAACATTACATCCAATCTGCAATTTTATTTCAACATTCCTTCATAGGTATTTTCTGCTGATTTCTTCATAAACATGTTAGACAACACTTCAACAAGTGCTAACTAGTACTTTGTTGGAGAATTTTATCATTTTCACTATAACACTTAATAATAGTATTATCCATATTTTATAGATGATGAAATTGTGGCACAGCAAGCTTAAATTGCCCAAAGTCAAAAAGCTAGGGAAGGGGTATAGCTGGTATTCAGATCCATGTATTATGGCTTTAAAGTCTGTGTTCTTGAACATGAGCATTTTGGCCTTTCTTGTTTACCAAGATATTTATTTATTATACTCTGTCCCCACAACAAACAAATCCCTAGTCTACTCATGCAATACGCAGGGCATTAATTGTAGCCCTCTGTGTACAAATACTCACCCTGACTTACAGCCTTTTGCTCCTACAAAAGAACTTTGGAAAGCCAGTTCATGTCAAAATATTGAACTACCTTGTCCTACAAATTTAGTCTCAAGCACTTTTTGTATAGGTCCTACATCAGGAGAACAATTGTGTTATTAGTCATCAAAAAGATCTCTAACAGTGCTTGACATCGGGTGTTCTGCTTGATAGAAATGAGTTAATGATAACATATTTATACCTTTGAGTGGTTAAGGAATTGTTTCCAAGCTAAATCTTACTTGAAGTGATAGTTATAAAATATAAGGGCAAGGCTGTTTGTCCTGATAGGTGTTAGCTATTTGTGGGAGAGTGTGTCCTGAGTTTTGGTTTGATAAATCAGAGGTGAACAGGACCCCTGAACAATGATCAGTTGGTAATCATGACTTTGGTAGCTAAATGAAATGTCCTGGGGTTATTGGCATATAAACCTCAGGAGACTAGGACCAGTTTTCAGGAGGCTTTGGGAATTTTGGAGGATTGGGTCTCTGCAGCTGTGGGATTAAGTGCTCGTCTAGAGTAGGGGAGAATTGTCTTCTTCATTGACAGTGTCTGGGACACAAGAAATTTGGAGATAGTTTAGGAATTTTGTTGCCTCTATCAAACTGCTAAAGAATGAAGAGAATTAAAGTAAGAGAAATGGATCAGGTCATAAGATGCTGACTCTGATACTCCAAACTGACCACCTCTCAGAATATTCACTCTAGGTGGTGACGCAAGAAGCTCTTCAAATCAGAGATATGGTCAGACTCACCTTCAGTGGTTTAAGAAGTTTATCACTGTGACCTAAGTTCCTCCCTAGTTCTGAAGCAGAGGGTGGGGAAAAGACAATTTCTAGAAGGGGTTTTTACAACTCTCTAAAAGGCAACGATTAACAGTCTGTCTTACTGACCAAAGCTATAGGAAACTCATATCAATGAAAGGAATTCAAGGGTGGGTTATGCCAAGGTCAGGGACTGGAGAACAATGTGCATTTGAAGAGCACTTAATACCCAGGAGCATTGTTATAATTAAGGTGACTTAAGTGAATTAAACAAAGCACTGGGTAGACCTATTAGAAAAGAACAACTGCCCTGATTCTGATTTTCTTGCTATCACGACAGTTTGCAAATTATTTGAGATAAACTCTGTTTTGGCTGCTTCCTTGTGATTATAATATATGCCAAACACTAAATGCTTCTCATTTGAGTTTAAAAAGTTAGGCCTGTATATCCTAAATGTCAGATTCAAAAGTTAGGTCAGATTCAAAAGTTAAGTCACTTTCTTTTTAGATAAGCATTTTTTAAGTCTTCTAAAGAAATAGTCCAAAAACACATTGAATTTTTTTTAGATTCATGACCATACAAGAGAATTGGATCAACACCTATTTATTTATTATTTATTTATATACTACTTTTTATTTTGTAGTAAATTGCTGGGAAGTAAGGCATCCTTTCTTCCATTTTGTGGAGGTATAACCACTCCATCACATCAAAGACCCAGGGAATGTCCTGTTGAAGGACTCATAAATCAGCACTGAGGCTTTCTTGGTATATTTCTGTAAAGGAAAAAGGTATTTGTGTTTCATTAACACTAAGACTGTCATGTTTTTATGCATTTCAGAGAGACAGTGCTTCTGTCTTTTATTCCTAGTGACCTAAGCGTCAAAACCTTTTGTATGTGTTATTATGTAATGTACCATTATCTTCCATGAGAGCTGAGGCCTGTGAGGCATTTGCTTCTACTCTGTTCATTCTGTTATAACACATGTGCACAGAGGTGAAAGAGAAAGTGGTCTATGTTAAAAGTATACACAGAAGAACTCTTAGTTTTTCAGTTGAAAAAATGGGAGGGAACCCCAAACAGAAGACCACACATCCAAGCTGATACCAAAACATTTTCATTTTGAAATCCCCCAGATATCACTTAGCATGAATCAGAGTTTTGTTGTTGGAAACCTCTTTACTTTTGGTTGATTCATCTTTTCCATTTTAACCAACTGTGCAAATATGGGAAGGAAGAAATTTGGCTTAACAGCAATGCATTTAAGAAGATTTTAGCCTAGTTCATTGTATACCCTATGCGAGTAAATAGTGTGATGTAGTTATTCTTAATCTTTTACCAAGAATTTGTCCACAACAAGGGCAAAAGAACTGCTTTTCTTGGCACTTATCAAACTATTTTTTGTGCTTGGATCTGCATGTTAAGTGGGATATAAACACATTTAGAGGATGACGATAAGGGGATATGAAGCTCTCATATTAGGAGTAGTGGAGAGAACTGAAGATAGATTAGAGAAGATATGATTGCTATTTTCAATGATTTTAAGAGTTGTCATGGAGAAGAGGGATTAAACTTGTTATGTATAGCCCTCCAAAAGATTAGAGCTAAGAAAAATAAGTAGAAGCCATAGAGAGTTATGTTTGAGCTCAATAGAAGGGAAATAGCGAGTCCAGATTGTCTGAGGAAGGAACAGACTGCCTCTGCAGGGCATACATTCTGGATCAGTGCAAGAATATAAGTGCTCTCTTCTTCAGTCACTTGCAAAGGGTTCGCTACAATAGTGTGGAGTAGTGAGTAAGAAGTTGCAATGACTGAGTTTTTTGATTAGATAAAGTAGTTCTTTAGTCAATATTGGCCTAGTGAGTTTGATCAAAATTTGAGTCAGGGTTTATTTCAAATAAACACTATACAGTGATTTTCTTGGATACTTTAGTTCATTTGCTGCAAAAGAAATAAACAGGTAGGATAGTATGGTAATACAGAAGATACACCTGTCACTTACTGCCAAGTGTAGAATCACTGAATGTAACAAGTGGATGGAACTTAATTGGGTCCAACCTGATGATTTTACAAGTTAAGGAAAATCAGACTTAAGAAGTCATGTGACTGGCAAGGTTCACCAAATTAATGGTAAGGCTGGAATTAAAAGGCAGGCTTTCTGGGCGCCTGGGTGGCTCAGTTGGTTAAGCGACTGCCTTCGGCTCAGGTCACGATCCTGGAGTCCCGGGATCGAGTCCCGCATCGGGCTCCCTGCTCAGCAGGGAGTCTGCTTCTCCCTCTGACCCTCCCCCCTCTCATGCTCTCTCTATCTCATTCTCTCTCTCAAATAAATAAATAAAATCTTTAAAAAATAAATAAATAAAAGGCAGGATTTCTGATTGCCAGTTAGATTTTTTTACCTCAAGAGTTGAAAAGGATGTGTGCTCCCCATTGGAACGGTACCAACAACTACAAGTATTAAATCACACTAAGAAAGAGGCACCCTGACTCATTGTGTGTGTCTGTGTGTGCGTGCGCGCATGCGTGTGGGCTTGCTCACCTATGAACTAGAAGAATTTGGTCTCAGGGATTTGGCCCTAAGTGCTGTGACTGATGCTTGGATCTTTTCCATTTACATCGGGTTGTTCCTTAATTCTTAGCTCCAAGTGAGGTTTTACAGGACTTCTAGTTCTCCATCTATAGCATTAAACAAAAGCTTTTCATAGCTTTCCTGGAGTCAGGTATTATTTTCAATGAAGGTAGTATTTAAATATGCCAGGAAGTAGGATTTTTTTTTTTTTTGTCCAGGCTTGCTATGAATGTTGGTATGTCTCTCCAGCTATCTGCCCCTCGCAAATTCCCAAACACACATGCATATACACACAAACCCACATATACACAACTCTTTTTTTAACCAGGATGAACATTCAACTATAGTCTGAAAGCAAGACAATGTTTAAATATTGTTATTGCTAAAAAAGGAAGGGTTAAATTTGTCTCCTGTCAAAAGACATATTGAGTTATGACTCCAACACACCAGAATTCTAAAACAGCTCTGTCACATGGAGGCTTTGCTGCTGAGTAGACCAAATATTAATTTGTATCCCTGTTTTTTTCTCACTGTTTTGTGATTTTGTTGGTAAAATGTATACATAGCCAGAAGAGGTGGTCACACTTACCAATAATATTAAATATTAAAGAAAATGAAACTGTTCTGAAAGCCACAGTTTTATACAAAGAGATTTCTGTGAGCGAGAAATCTGCTGGTTTTATTTCCTCTCATCATAGTTATAATAGACCAAGCCAATATCAAGGTGTCCTCTCCTGTTTATTTCTCTGAGCATGTTATGGTTTTCTAAGTAGGTCAGAGCCAATTTTTTACATCTGCAACTTAAGGCTTGCCAAAATTTACCATTCAGTGGGTTCATTCACACTTTAATTGGCCACTTGCTTCTTTTTTCTGAGAACACAGGGGACCAATTGCACCTGCAATGAGCCTGATGGAGATTCAGAAAAAGGAATATTTTAACAATTCTATTTTGGTGTGCGACTCATCCTCTTTCACAGAAGTAAAAAAGTGACATTGTCACATTGTAATATGTAGCAATATATTTGTGATTATTTTACTTGTATTTGTAATGTAGATTTTGTTGCAAAATACAAGGTGATTTGACTCTTCAATAACTCTGTGAATTTGTTCTTTGAACTTAAAAAAGACTTCTCTAGGTTGGTAATGCAGACTCCTTGATATGCAAGTTTAACTTTGAATACTTGGAAAAATAACGAGACAACAAGAATAAAGCAATTAGTGTATACTTACTTATAAGAAAGGAGGAGCTGGTATAAATGCTGGAATAAAAAGCATGATTTTGATACTTAGGAAATATTATATATAAAGATTATGTAATCTTATTTAGATTATTATATAAGTTTTTTTTTTTTTCCTGGCTATGTAGGGTAGAGTAAGATACAGTACCTTTTGGTTAGAACTGTGACACTGTCCCGTTTGATATATTCATTAATCAAAAGGAGAGTGTGGTTTGGATTGTGCAAGTCTAAGGAGCATGCTTATTTTATAGAGAGATGAAAGGAAATAAACCAAGTTGAGATGTATAGGGGCTGCCATCATGTTTGCAAGTATATTTTAATTGCTAGATAGATCAGATTGTGGTACATTCTTCTGCTTAAAAATCCTTCTATAATGCTCCTTTGTTTAAAAGAGAACATCCAGGCTGCTACTTTGGCCTTCACGGCCCTCCATTCTTTGGCCGCTGCCCAAGTTTTCAGTATCCCCTCTCATCAGTCCCTCCAATGGGCTTTCACGATACAGAAGTGCCAAACTGTTCGCACAAACCTAGCTGTTCATCAGTTCTGTACCTTTGCATGCTGTTACAGTTATCCAAGGACTCCCAGGCTAGGAAGAGGCAAAGAAGGATTCTTCCCTAGAGCCTTTAGAGGGAGCATGGCCCTGCCAACACCTTGATTTTATACTTCTAGCATCCAGAACTGTGAGAAAATAAATTTTTGTTTAAGACCACCTAGCCCATGGTAAATTGTTATGGCATCCCTAAGAAACTAATGCAACTCCCATGTCTTTTGTGAAAGTTAATGGCTAATGAGAGCCACTAATAGCCTTAAAGGAAGGCCACAAATAACACAGGAATTTCATGAGTAAGGTTGTGAGGCACACAACCAAGCTGAGAATCATGGCAGGCTTAAAGACTAGTGAAAAGCAAAGGGTATTACAACCCCACCTTTGGTTTTTACCTTGAAGCTTTCTTTTACTGGAGAAACCTTGAATTTAGTCTTTTTCAAGGCATCAAAGTATAATGGTCACACCTTTGATTTGGTAGAAAATAACTTCATGTTTCAATCCTGAAATTAAGTAGGTTTCTATATGCTCACTAAATTTTGCTTACCATCTGGCTAGTTTCCTTATCACATTCCCCCCCTCTACCACCACCACCGCCCTGCTTTTCTCTCTCTCTCTCTCTCTCTCTCTCGTACTTTTTTACTCAAATGCAGCTGGTAAAACAAAACAAAGCAAACAAAACCATTCATGCATTTTCATCTTACCTGAGGTTCTCCTCCCCAATTCTACAAGTTTATTATATGCACACTCTACCTTTCACATCATCTCACACAATGTTTTTAGCAAGTATTTTTCCTCTCCGTAACATAGGTTGTCACTTGTTTAGCTTCTCTCCACAGTTCCCACCATTTTTCCAGCCTCCTATAATGGTTCCCTTGTTGACTGCTACCTGGTGCCACATCCACTGCCAGAGAGTTTAGTTTTTGTTTTTTTTTTTTAAGATTTTATTTATTTCTTTGACAGAGAGAGACACAGCGAGAGAGGGCTGGAGTGGGAAAAGCAGGCTTCCCGCACCAGGGAGCCTGATGCAGGGCTCGATCCCAGGACCTTGGGATCATGACCTGAGCCGAAGGCAGATGCTCAACGACTGAGCCACCCAGGCGCCCCGTAGTTTAGGTTTTTGTTACAGCAGCAACCCACTTCTAGTCAATGTGTATAGCAATTAGCTTTTGCCTCAATAATGTTATATAACAAAACAACCACAAAGCTTAGGGGCTTAAAAAACAATCATGTATTCTTGTGGGGTTGTCTGGGGAGGTCTGCTGATAAAGTCTGTACTGACTGGGTTTGGTCCAAGACATGTTGGGTACAAGTCTGCTGTCTCATATTCTCCTTTGTGTAGGTGGGCTAGCCTAGACATGTCCTTTCATGGAAAGAGGAAGCAATGAGAAGTCATGCCCAACTTTTCAATTATACTTTAAGTCTCTATTTGTGGACATGTCTGCTAATGTCCATTAGCCAAAACAAGTGATAGGGATTGTCCTCAAATAAAATACTCTGCCCATCATGAGACCAAAGGAAGACACACAGAGAATCCGAGCATCAATATGACAGGGAAGTATACTGCTCCCTTAGAGGTGAGGTTAATATTTGCAAAATCATCTATCCTATTCTTTCTTTTCTGGCTGTGTTTAAAATATCTTTTCGGTTTGGTGTTCAGAAATTTCTGTATTCTGTGCCTTGGTATCCATTTTCTTTTATAATTATGCCAGAAACACTTTAGGATTCCCAGAATCTGATGATTGGAGATTACAGCAATTATGGGATTTTTAAATTTTGCCTCACCTCATTCTCTTTGTTTCCTTTTGTACATCCAATTAGATGAATGTTCAAACTTCTCTCTTTTTCTTTCATGTCTCCTAAGATCTATTTACTGTTTTTCTGTTTCTTTATGTTAGTGTGCTTCTTTATGGGTAATTTCTTTATTACTATATTCTATTTCACTAATTCTCTCCTTGGATCTTCAAATTTTATGTTTAAAAATATTTGTTGAATTTCAACTTCATTTGGTATGGTTTTATTTTCATACTCTTTGTTTTATTATTTTTGAAACACATTTGGCCAATTTTTATAGTCTCTTGCCCCATAGTCATATATTTAAAATCGTCTTTTATTTGATTAAACATAGTCATCTTATATTCTGTAGCTGACAAAATATTTGAAACTTTTGAATGTGTGATTTTGTCACTGCTGCTGATCCCTTTCCCTGGTGGTTTGTTTCCAAGTATGTCTTGTGATTTGGAGCTCATTGGCCTTGGAACTTTATTCTGTGAGGCCTGTTTAAAAGTGTATTTCTCTGAAGAGATTCTAATGTTGCTTCTAACCAAATGGTTGGTGCCTGGTCAGGGACTACTTAAAATTAAATCTTTGTCTTGCAGTTTGTGAATCACTTGGGTAGTAGGAATGAAGGCCTAAAGCTAAGTGAGGGCTAGTTTGTAGTTAGGAGTTCACAGGAGAGACGTTTTCTTTGTGCTTTCTGCCCAGACTAAAGACCCAAACAGGTGTGTCCCTTACCTCACACATTGCAACAAGTTTTTGTTTTTTGTTTTTTTTTCTTTATTCTAATACAGAATTGAAGAATCTTGCATAAAACTTTTAGGTGATTTCTCCCTCTCCTTGTACAGGTCCTCATCCTTTTCCCCTCACACTTCCAGGACCAATAATTCAGTTCTACTATTACTTCTTCCAGCTATGTAATCAATTATAATTGCCTTAAAAATGGTTTAGTTGATATAGATCACAATACCCTCAAAAATGTTCTATATTGATTTGCTTACAAAATTTCAATGTAGGTATTAAACTATTTAAAATAAATAACTCTGCAGTTTTGCTGTTTCTTGATTTTAAGAAGTTTAATTACAATATTGAGAACCAAATTTCTGAGTTTGACTTACCACAGCAATTTCCTGGAAGTTGCTATCCCAAAGGAAGTTGGGAAAATTAGGTTACAATTTAATTCACTACTAAAGGTTGCTTGTTTCCTAAATTACCCTGAAAAATAGTTTAGAGTATGAACATCCTTATCTGAGTTTATTTGCAAATATCTCTGTAATAGCCTTTTTAATATATTTCAGGAGAGTAAATAACCCCTGAATCTGGTAACTTGAAAAAAAATCTTATTTTAGATGACAAGTTGAATACATTCTCTACATTTAATAGAACGTTTTCCTTTTTATTTGCTTTATATCATTTCCTTAGGAAAATGATTCAAATGTTCCTACATTTATAGCAAAGTGAGACAAATCGGAATTTAAAAAGCATCTTCCTTCATAATATAACCTTAGTTTTAGTAAATGGAAATACACTTTCAGGGGAATATGAATGAAGCCTAGTAAGTATTTCATGATCTAACTTTTGAAATGTTTTATATAGGTCTGCTGTAGCTGAGCTATGGTAAATTTTGCTTGATTTATTGAATTTCATATTTCCTAAAAGTAAACATAATGCTTAAGGGTTTTAATTAATAGATAATTTTTTAAGTCTCTGTAAAATGTGTAGAAAAGTTAGGCTTCTTAAAGGATACTCTAAATGTCTTATCTCTAAAGGTCTGACCAGGAGCTGTGGTGATACATGAAGAAAAAATATTACATCTGTTGCTTTATACAATACTCTTATACTTAATCATTAACCTATTCTGAGATGGAGAATGAATTTACATATATTTTTTCAAGTAGGTAAATTTGGTCTTTGAGGTCAATTATCTGAATCATACGTCAAAAACTGCTTCTTTGATTCAATTTTAAAAATTAGTTTGATTGAATTAGATTATTTGTATTAAGGTAAATGATGTCAGTCTTTGGCAGTGGGTTAAAAGGGAAGACTTAGCCAAAGAAGAAAGGAATGTATCGAGCTGAATTGAATTGACTTTTGCTTTTGCACCAGCAAATTTTATAAAAGAGAACATTTGAGTATTATGTGCACATGCTTTATGAATCATTAACAAAAATTAGTGACAATGCACCTGATAAGTATTTGGAGGCTAAAATATATGGTCATTTAAAAACAGTCATGTCTTAATCTAAGGAAACAATTCTAATAAGAGACCTAAATAAATATTACAATGATATATGTATTCATGTAACTGGAAATACATCTGGAAAGGATGTAAGAAATTAGGAGTCAAGAGAAACTTACAGAGTCATGTTATTGTAGGACATAAGAAGACAATTTTTTTTTCTTTACTGTGGGAATCAGATCTAGGCTTGGGAATTTTTCTCAACAATAACTCTCCTTATTAATCTTAAAAGATATATAATAATAATAGAATATTTGCAGTTTGTGCCTCAGTTCTTCAGAAATGTTTACCTTTATTTCAACCATTGGCTGCCAGGTGCCATGATATGAAAGACCTATAAAATCAACCAAGGTAATGATTAAAATCCCACCATTAGTGCTATACTCCTATGTATTAAAATTACTTTTGACTAATAATTCTATTTTAAAATCTAAGTGCTTTTGTGAAGATGAATACAATAAGCTCTTCACATTTCAGAGTGAATAGACATAACACAATTCTCTTTGGTCATTAGAGTATTTATTGCTTTGGATGAAGAAGAAGAACTCAAAGATGGGGGAAAATGCAGACAGAAAAGACTAGGGGATTAAGACAGACTTTGACCAAACTTGAAGATAATGATGAAAAAGAAAATTTCCATTTAGAAACTTTTACTGATTTAAGTAAGCACTTAACAATTTTTTCTAACTTAAAAATAATCCATTCATGTTGACAGATGACACTGAGTTCATTGATTTTAAGTTATATGCTCTACTTGTGGTAGATAGACTTTTTACTTAAGTAGAATCATTTTGTGGGACATTCACCGATCTGGATTTCAGTTCCTATTATTTAATAACCTCCAAGTAGTTAAGTCCAATGATCAATTCTTGCCACTCACTTTACTAGAACTATCAGCAACATTAGACATAATAGATCATTCTTTCTGACTTTCAAACACTTTACTCTATTGACTACTAAGATAAACATAACATCATGGTTTTTCACTCACTTTAGTGGCTGTTCCTCTTCATTAAGCTTTTCTATTTTTCTTTCTTTTTTAAGATTTTGTTTTTAAGTAATCTCTACACCCAACGATAGAGCTTGGGCTCACAACACAGAGATCAAGAGTCATATGCTATACTGACAGCAAACCAGGAACCCTAAAATAGCTTTACTATTTTTCTTTAATCCTTCTATTTTATAAATATTGGAATATCCTACAGTTTTCTTTATACCTTTTCTCTTCTTTAACTACATTTCTTTCAAATACTCTGTAGTTTTAAATATCATTTACATGCTGATGATTACCAAATATATATCTAAAGGACTCAAAAACCTTTCTTCTAAACTTTAGATTGTTATGTACAGCCATGAACTCAACCTATCTACTAAGAAATCTAATAGATAACTCTAAATTAATATTCTCAAAAATGAATACGCAATTTCTGTTCCTAGTTCTACAACTTGATTTTCCCTGTCTTTTCCTCTTAGTAAATTGCAACTCCTTTTTGTAGTTGTTCAAAGAACATGAAAAGCTGGAGTCCTTCAGGGTTCCCCTTATGATCATACCTCATATCAGAAATTCCTGTTGATGGGACACCTGGGTGGCTCAGTTGGTTAAGCATCTGACTTTGGCTCAGGTCATGATCTCAGGGTTCTGAAATCGAGACCCACATGGAGCCCCATGTGGAGCCTTACTTGGCCCTGTGCTTCACTTGGCTCTGTGCTCAGTGCTTGGTTCTGTGCTCAGCCAAGAATCTTTGTCTCTCTCCCTCTCCCTCTGCCCCTCTCCCCACTCATGCACATGCGCGCATGCTCTCTCTCTCTTTCAAATAAATAAAAATCTTTTAAAAAATTCCTATTGATTTTACATTCTAAGAATATCTAGAATGTGATTACTTCTTCCCACCCATTCAGCAAGCTCCCTAGTCAAAGCCACCATCATCACTGGCCTAAATTATTGAAATAGGAGCTGAACCCTCTCCACTCTTTTCCTTGTGAACTATTTACCTCAAATAGCAAGGATATGTTATCCTGTGTCTCCCCTACCTAAAAACTTTTGTTGAGTTTAGACAGGGCAATAAGGCAAGATAATAAATAAGAAATAAAAATTTTGAAAGGAAGAAAGAACACTGTCATTATTTGCAAATGACATGATTGTATAATAGAAAATCCGAAAGACATTACCAAAAAGCTATTAGAATATTAGGTGAATGGGACAACCATGTGGTTGAGCGGTTAAGTGTCTGCTTTTGGCTCAGGTCATGATTCTAGGGCCCTGGGATCAGGTCCCACATAGGGCTCCTTCCTGGGTGGGGAGCCTGCTTCTCCCTCTGCCTGCCACTCCCCCTGTTTGTTCTTGCTCTCTCTCTCTCATGAATAAATAAAATCTTTTTTTAAAAAAAAGAATTATTAGATGAATTAGCAAGATCAATATAAAAGAATCCAAATTGCGTGTACTCATATATACAAGGTCAGTATACAAAGGATACAAAGTCTGTGTACAAAAGTAAATAATCTTTCAGTATACAAACTACAGATCACAAAAAAATTAAAATATACTATGTACCATAGCATCAGAAACATCTTATTAAAGATATAGGAGACTTATACACTGAAAACTGCAAAATATTGTTGAGAGAAATTAATGACTCTGTAAGTATATGTATAGGTTTGCCACACTTATGGATTAAATGACTCAGTATTATTCAGGTGTCAGTGCTTCCCAAACTAAGCTGCAGACTCAGTATAATCCTGTAAAAATTCCAGCAGGTTTTCTTTCTTTGAGAGAGTTTGTGTTAACATGTGTGTGTATAAAATTTTAGAAATGGATTTTAAAATTTATATGGAAATGCAAAGGACACAGAATAGCCACAATGATCTTAAAGACAAACCAGTCAATGGATTCATATTGGTAAATTTTTGAGACTTATCACAAAAGAATGAAATTAAGATGCTGTGATGTTGGTGCAAGGATGAACAAATAGTGAAACAGAACAGAAATTCCATAAATATATTCATTTGATATACAACAAAGTGCCATTGCTCTTCAACTGAGAAAGAATGTTTTTCAACAAATAATGCTGGATCAATTGGATATCCATATGGAAACAAATGAACCTTAACCATTCTCAACCCATAAATAAAACTCAATCACTAGATTATATAAATATGTAAAGTAAATAATAAAGCTTTTATAAAAATAGAGTACCTCTGAAACTCCAGAGTAGGCATAACCTCCTCAAATAGGACCCAAAAGCACGAACCATAAGAATAAAAAAATCGATAAATTGGACTTAATTAAAAATAGAAATTTCTATTTACTAAAATACACCATTAAGAAAGTGAAAAAGCAAGGCACATACTGAGAGAAGTTACTGGAAATGTATACCTCAAAAAGGATTTACATATAGAATAAATGAAGAGCTTCTACAACTCAACTTTTTTATAAAGATTTATTTATTTATTTGAGGGAGAGAGAGAGAGAGACAGAGAGCGACAGAGATAGTGAGAGAGAAAGAGTAGGGAGGAAGGGAGAGGCAGGATCCTTGCTGAGCAGGGAGCCCAACATGGGCTCGATCCCAGGACCCTGGGATCATGACCTGAACAGAAGGCAGACACTTAACTGACTGAGCCACTCAGGTGCCCCTCTACAACTCAATTTTTAAAAACAACCAACCAAATGAAAAAAAAAAAATTAATAAAAGTGAGCAAAAATTCTTGAACAGACACTTCAAAACAGAAGATGATCAAATGGCTAGGTGCTCAACTTTGTTAGTCATCAAGAAAATACAAATTAAACTATAATGCAATACTAATATACTCTTAAAATAATGACTCAGATTAAAGAGCCTGATAATATTGAGTGTTAGCTAGGACATTATATATTTACACATTATACATATGTGGTACATTCTGGTTAGAGTATAAATTGGTGTATTCACTTTAGAAAATTCTTTAGTGGTTTTTACCAAATCCAAATATACTTACCCTATGATCCAACAATTCCACTTCTAGTTATACACCCAATAAAAAATGAGTGCATATGTACAAAAGAAGACATGTACAAGAATATTCATGGCAGTTTTATTCACAATAGTCTCAAATTAGAAACCACCTAAATGCCCAACAATTGAAGAATGGATAAATTGTGATACATTCATATGATCTTGGCAATCTCAAAAAAATCTGTATGTGCAAAACATGGAAAGTATCAAAGATATGACAAAAGAAAATTGAAGCAAAAACTGCCTATTTTATCTTCTCTACAAAGTTCAAAACCAGGAGAAACTAGTCTCCTTAATAGAAGTCAAATTAGTGGTTACATCTGAGGGGAGAAGGGATATTAAATGGGAACAGACTGTTGGATTTCTAGAAGTGTGGTATACTTGATCAGGGTGGTAGTTACATGGTGCTTGCATATATATATGTGTGTGGGGAGGTAAATGTACAATTCATCAAGCTACAGGCATACTTTACTCGCTTCTTGTGTTAAAGACCAAAAGCAAATAAACCAAAAGAACAAAACATCCAGTGGCTTTCTATTTTACTCAGAATAATCTAGAATTTTTAGTAGGGCTCACAAAGTTCATGGCTGCCTCTCTGACCTGTTATCCCTCTCTAATTTGCAGAGTGCTCCAGCTAAATTTACCTCATTGAGGTTCCTCAAAATATCCTCCTCTTTTAATACATCACATGAAAGCCAGGGACAAGTAAGTTTGGGACTAGAACCAGTCCTGGAAAATTTGGGCAGGGCAGCACTTTTAGTTTATTTATGGAATTGATTGGTCTTTTTGCACCCATCCCTTTTTTCCCTCTTTCCTTAGGCCAGTTTTTCAGCTTCTTTACCTATATTCACTAGCCCAATGCCTGTAGTTTGTTCCATTTCTGAATTCCTGGAAGAAAGAATTTAATTGGCCCAGTCCAGCCTCTAGATAGTTTCTAGTGGTTAGGTGTCCACTCCGTGCCCAATAAGCTATGGCCATGGAGAGTCACATAGTATAAGGATCTCAGGGTCCTACCTCTGAGGCAAAGGCTGTTCTCATAGAAGAGAATAAGGAGGAGAAGGCACATATATTACCTATAGATTAAAAATCGATGCCTATGGTGCTCTAAATTTTCCATTTTGACCATTGCATCAATATATAGATTCTCCCTTCCACTCTCACCTTCACACCCTCCTTAGGTGTATTGATGTGCCCTGAGGGCACCTTCCATTAGCACAGCTCGTTCATTTCAAGTGATAATGATCATTCCTATCCCTCATCAGACTGCCCCCAAATCCATGAAAAAAGCCTTTTATTAATTATTATGTTTGCTTGAAAGAAGCACAAAGCTAAACAACACAAGGGTCCTGTCCTTGAGGTGCTCACCATGTGGTGGACAGACAAGTGAAATCACAATTGCAATGTGGTGTGTAAAGGAATTGAAATAACTGTGTTCTTATCTCCAAATGCCACTTACCTGATGGCAAAGCAAAGGGGAAAAGTAAAAAGTGGAACCAAATTTCTTAGGCATCTTATAAAGCTATATAACACAATTACTTGACACAAACAAATTACTTGTTTCTGTATTTTTATTTTATAGAAGTTGGCTTGATTTTTATCTAAGAGATAATGTTTGATTTCTGTCTAAAAGCACAATTAACTGTGTAGATAAGCAGTATATGAAATAAACAATACCTGTAGTTCTTATTGTGTATATATGTAAAGTTTTTTAATTATAGGGTATTTTAATGTCCTATAATGTTAGTAAATGATATTTTTTTATTGCATTTGTAACAAACAAACTTTTCTAGTTGGGTTTACAGAACAAAGAACATTTTTTTCTGTTCCATTTGAGATTAATTTGACAGCCTAATGCCCTATAACACTCAAATACTTTAGTCATACAAACAAGACCAGTATTTAATAGTACTTAGTATTATTTAGAAGTAGTATACTATTATTCATATACATATATATACTATATATATAGTATATTTAGTATTGTGTCCTACAAACAAGGACATTCTCTTAAATAACCATAACATAACCCTCAAAACCAGAAAGTTAGCACTGATATATTTTACCAGGTTCTATTCCAATTGTGCCAATTTCCCTAATAATGTAATTTATAAATGATGAAGAGGTCTAGTTCAGAATCACTCATGCATTTAGTTGTTAGTTTTCTTTATTCTGCAACAGTTCCTTAAGCTTACCTTCATTTCATGACCTTGACATATTAGAGGATTAAAGTCTAGTTGTCTTGTGGAATAACTTTCAAATTGTAGCTATCTGATGTTTCCTTATATTTAGAGTCAAGCTATTCCTCTTTGGCAGGAATGTTACAGAAATGATGCTATGCTTCTTTCATTGTTCCTTATCTGGTGATGCATGGTTTCAGCTTGTCCCATTACTGATGATGTTCACTTGGATCACTTTTTAAAAGTGATTATCTATCAGATGACTCAATTTTAAAGTTACCCTTTTTAATCTTTGAAATTAATAAGTACTATTTAGAGGGTTACTCTAACTCTATAAAAATACCCCTTTTCAAACTTTTAATTTATTTATTTATGTTTTTATAGCATATGGATTCATGGTTTCCTTTTTTTGTTCAAAGGGCTATAATCTGCTGCTATTATCATTTATTTTGATGTTCAGATTGTTCCTGGATTTGGCCAATTTGAGCTTATTCAAGCTGGCTACTCTGTCTTTTTGACATGTTCCCATTGTTTTTTGAGCACTTCCTTATTTTCTAAAATAAAAATATGTTCCAGGCTCCTCATGTACTTTCCCTGTCCAAACCTGGACTAAGCCATTTGTTCAAGGAGCTCTTATTCTTTCATTAATCAGTCTTCTTCTATGTATCCAGTCTCCCATCTCTGTTTTCACTTCTTCCCCTGGGTGGATGCTATCCTGCTCAGGCTCTATTTCTATATTCCTGGATACTCATCTTCCCAATTCCAAGAGGTCATTCTTCACCTTACTTGGGCTCCAACATTGTTTGAACTCTGACTCCTCAAATCTTGCTGTCCTTTCGTCGGTGATAGGATCTTCAGTCTGTATAGACTCCAACACTCTGCTCTGGACCATTGAGACAACCCCTCACATCCCCCACTATAGACTGTTTATCCAACTGAGAGCTTTAGAATTGAAATGCTCAGAACAGGAAGACACCTATACTCTATTTTTAATTGGTCAATGAGAATTGTGTGGGTCTTTTAGGAGAAGAAAATTCTTTGCTGGCACAGTGTAAAGGAAAAAGAAGTGGAAGACAGGATTTTTATTCTCAAGGAGATTTTCAGGGTAATTGGAGAGATAAGACAACTCATTTTATCTTTAGAATAATTCTGTAAGGCATAGATTAGTATCCTTATCTGAGCACAGCTATTAAGAATATGAACTTATTTTCTTTGAGGGGATAATTTCTCAGCAGTTTTGGAATACTATAAATGGAACTGAAAAGAAAAAGCTGATGTAAAGAATTGGGATGCTAAGCAAATTCTGGAAAGTCACAATGACAAATTATACTTTTTCCCTGACTTGTTTTGGCTTAGAGTGAATGAATAGCATAGATGATATCCTCTAGGGAAATAAAATCATATTAATTTACATCATTATAATGCTACTGGGAACCCCACAAACCAAGAAAAAATAACCATAACCTTCTAGCATGGTAATTCCACAAATAGGCCAAATGTTTTCAATTTACAAACAGGACATCAAGCCATGTTGGTGCCTTTCTTTTAGGTATTAGATAATTTTTTTCTGATTATGAATGTTTAAAACCTGCTATAGTATCTAAGATAAATCTCATGTATTTATAATTCAAGTGGGCATGAGAGTAGGTAGAAAGGAATATGAGTATAAAGCTAACCTCTCAGTTGAGGGAGGCTTCAAGCTGTGATTAGGACACACTTGCTGCTGGTAACAAACAACCTGAAACCTCTTAGGAAACTGAAGGGTATGTTGGCTTATGTAACCAGAAATTGCAGAAATATAAATGGAAATGACTAGAAGCAGAACCCTCATGTCATTAGGACTTTTTTTTTTTTTTTTTTTTTTTGTCTTTCTTCCATTTCTGGTCTTTCTGTTACATTACATTAATGCTCCTCTACCACTGACCATTTTTCCACATGATCGTGGGGGGACTACTGGAAGCTCTAGGCTTAGCTTTTTACAGCTTCATTACCAAAAAAGAAGAGGCTTTTACCCTCAGCAACACTTCGAAAAAAATTCAGAGAATGAACTCCGGGTACACACTGCTTATTCCAATTTCTGCAACACAGTATTGTGGTAGAGATGCTAATGTTTATCCAGACTGGGTCTTGTGCTTGTTTCTAGATCATGGGTAATTCAGAGTATCATTCTGTAAGCCCATATTACAAACAATGATTTAATGTATGAGTGAAGTAGTTCCCCTTAGACAGGGAGAATAGCATAGACCTGGCTGCTGGGGAATTATGGCAAGCCAGGAAGTCATGCCAACTTGTATTTACTATAATTTCTATGTAGATTGCAGTGAACTCAACCTGAACAAAGATATTCTAATTTAACGGGTAAGACATCATTTTTGGGCTCTAGGTAGCATGAATACTCAGCTACTCAGGGAGTGGATTCATAATAGTTAGTGTCTAGTCTATTGGAATACTTGTCCAACTAGCAGCTGGGGATATGGATAAGCAAGCATACTGTATACTCCCTTAATATACAGATTTTCCTCTACTCACAAGGGGGTTATGTCCTGATAAACCCATCAGAAGTTGAAAATGTCATAAGCCAAAAATGCATTAATATACCTAACCTACTGAACATTGTAGCTAGCTTAGCCTTACTTAAATGTGCTTAGAACATGTACGTTAGCCTACGGTTGGGCAAAATCATCTGACACAAAGCCTAGTTTATAATAAAGTGTTGAATATCTCATGTGATTTATTGAATACTGAAAGTGATTGAGAGGCTGACTGGGAGCTGAGGCTTGCTGCTACTGCCCAGCGTCATGAGAGAGCACTGTACCACACAGCCCTTGCCCAGGAACGATCAAAATTTGAAGTGAAATTTTTATTGAATCCCTATCACTTCTGCACCATCATAAAATTGAAAAATTGTCAGTTGAACCATCATAAGTTGGGGACTGTCTGTACATGTATAGTGAAGAAGAGTGCTCAATGGGCGCCTGGGTGGCTCAGTTGGTTAAGCGACTGCCTTCGGCTCAGGTCATGATCCTGGAGTCCCTGGATCGAGTCCCGCATCAGGCTCCCTGCTCGGCAGGGAGTCTGCTTCTCCCTCTGACCCTCCCGACCCTCCCCCCTCTCATGCTCTCTCTCTCTCAGTCTCTCTCTCAAATAAATAAATAAAATCTTTAAAAAAAAAGAAGAGTGCTCAATAGGAAAAATATAAAAGATATAGGAAACCTATCAACTCCAATTAAGTGACAAAGTTAGCAGAAATAAGGAAAAAAAGTATAAAGGTATATTATATAGTGAAATGTTTTTAATATGCCTTTTGTGCCAGGTGGGAAGGAATTAAAATGTAAAAATAATAAAAATATGGGAAAATTGGAAAGTCAAACTCAACATTAAAGAAAGTTAGCCACAGGCTGTGTGCGATACCAGATTCAATCAGTTGTAAGAATTAAACAGTGATGTGTCGTGAATCCAGAAAAGACCAAT
The DNA here is from genome assembly GCF_054177405.1 of Leptonychotes weddellii. NCBI lineage: Eukaryota > Metazoa > Chordata > Mammalia > Carnivora > Phocidae > Leptonychotes > Leptonychotes weddellii. Next base: position 112,261,514 of record NC_138369.1, on the reverse strand, counting down.
CACCTGTAAGGACCTCAATGTGTCAGTCTTTGCAATGAGAAAAATCACTGAATAACCACAGCTTTGAGTCTTTGCCCTTGTTCAAATATTCAGTGTGTAAATTTAGCTGCTGAAACGATAATTCCAACATGTTTGGGTTAATGAAAGTATTTCCTAGTGAGTTCTTGTTTCACCCGGAAAGGTTCAGACTTATGTTTAGAGATAATAAAGTATATTAAGCCTATTTTACTACAAATCTTTTGTTAAGTTCAGAAAATATGAGTATGATTCTTACTTAAATATTTTAAATATTTAAGACACCTCGGCATATTATACAACAGAATAATCTTATGTTTCCCATTAAAATATATAAGTAATTTTATTGTTAGAAGTTTTAATTCAAAATATAAAAGATGACTTGGATGTGTTTGTAAACATTAGGAAAATTAAAGTAATTTAATATTAGAATAATTTAAGTATTGGCCAACATTTTGATTACTAGATATATTTGAATTTGGTAAAAGGAAAAAAAAAACTCTGAATGTATTAAATTTATAAATGCAGCTTTTATTATTTAAGAAATTCAATTTGCTAAGCTAAAAAAATCTTAAAAGTAATTTTTAGAATTTATTAGAATAAAACAGAGTACCATAATTTGTAAATTAAACTTAAAAACTTAAGGAGAGACTTCTGATTCTGGGAAGATAAAATAGACATACATTCCTCTATTCCCTTCACTAAGTACAGTGAAGAAACCTGTATTTATATATGAAACAAACATCAGAAAACTCTGACAGGTGGGTAAAGGTAAGCGGACTGGCTAGGGACTTTGGGGCCCGAGAAAGGACCCTGTGTTTTCTCTGTTTTTTTTTCTCATATATGCTTGGAGATGAAGAGGCTGGCAACCTGGAAAGATCAACAGGTATGGACAAAAATGTCCTCCCCAAAGCCTGTTCTATCTAGCCAAAGGATCAAGAAAGGATCTCACAAGACAGAAAACATTTTATTTTATTTTATTTTATTTTATTATGCTATGTTAATCGCCATACATTACATCATTAGTTTTTGATGTAGTGTTCCATGATCCATTGTTTGCGTATAACACCCAGTGCTCCATGCAGTACGTGCCCTCTTTAATACCCAACACCAGGCTAACCCATCCCCGCACCCCCCTCCCCTCTAGAACCCTCAGTTTGTTTCTCAGAGTCCATAGTCTCTCATGGTTCGTCTCCCCCTCCGATTTCACCCCCCTTCATTTTTCCCTTCCTACTATCTTCTTCTTTTTTTTTTTTTTAACATATCATGTGTTATTTGTTTCAGAGGTACAGGTCTGCGATTCAACGGTCTTACACAATTCACACGCTCACCATAGCACATACCCTCCCCAATAAGACAGAAAACTTTTAAGCAATAACTGTTCTACTCCAGACAAACAACATAGAAAAAAATCTTACCTCATTTCTACCCCCACCAACAAAGGCAAGTGGGGCACCTAAACGTCCATATTTGCCAGGCTGTACCAAGGAGCTCTAACACCTCTACCAGGTATGTTTAGAGAGAGCCAAGCAAGGACCTGACCTGTAAGGAGTGCTCCTACCCCTCCCCAGTCAAATAAATGGAAACATTTGGGGATCTTTGACTTCAATTTCCACCTGGTAGTATTGAGGCACCTCTACTCCTCCTGCTGTGCTGGGTTCAGAGGAGGCTGAGAGGAGTTAGGACTCTCATCAGCACCCAGCAGTAATGATGCTACCCCCACTGTGGCATCAATGAGAACCACTTAGAAAGCCAGAACTTCCACCCATTCCAGCAATAACAAGGAGCCCCCTTCCCAAGAAGGGGAATCTGGACTTCTACTTCCACTTGGTAGTAATGAGGCAGCACCCCTCTTTGCATGCCAGAATAGTGTCAAGAAAAGCCAACTAAAACAGAAGTATCCTATAACTTAATCCAAAAATATCCACATTTTAATGAAAAATCCCTTGTCATACCAAGAAAATGTAAATTTCTAATGGAATGAGAAAAAGGGCAATTAATAGATGCCAAAACCCAGATGGCAAGATGTTGGAATTATTTAACAAGCATCCTAAAGAACTCATGATAAAATTGCATCAACAAGCAATTACTAAATGCTTACAATAAATTAAAAAATACTACCCCTGAGCAAGGAAATAGAAGCTGTAAAGAATAACCAAAAGGTGAGTTTAGAACTGAAAAATATAATAACCAAAATAAAAAGCTCAGTAAATAATCTCAATAGGAATGGAGAGAATAGAGGAAAGAATCAACAAATTCTGAGATAGAACAATAGAAATTAATCTGAAAAACAGAGGAAGTAGATGAAAAATAGATGAGCAGATTCAGAGACTTGATGGGCTCTAACAACAGAGCTAACATTCGTGTCATGAGAGTCCCAAAAGAGGAAGATAAAAAGTGCAGGGCTGAAAAAGTAATTAAAAAAAATAATGGTTAAAATCTTCCCAAGTTTGTGAAAAGAGAAAAAAGAAATTATAAATTTAAGAAGCTGGGAAAATCCCAAACAGAATAAATCCAAACAAATCCATGCCAAGGCCAATTATAAAGTTCTGAAAACTAAAGACAAAGAAAAAAATCTAAAAAGTAGCCAGAAAGAAAAAAAAATGACACCTAACTTATAGTGGAAAAACAAAAAGACACTGACATTCTCATCTGAAACCACCTAGGTCAGAAATGTTTAACACTAGGACAGCTGGGTGGCTCAGTCAGTTAAGCATCTGCCTTCGGCTCAGGTCATGATCCCAGGGTCCTGGGATTGAGTGCTGCATCAGGTTCCCTGCTCAGCAGGGAGTCTTCTCCTCTCTCTCCCTCTGCCCCTACCCTCCACTCATGCCTTCTTTCTCTCTCTCTCTCTCTCCCCCCCCCTCTCAAATAAAGAAAATCTTAAAAAAAAAAAGAAATGTTTAACACTGATTCATGTTAAAAACTATCAGTGCACTAAATATAGAGGTGGACTTCCTCAAAGAAAGGTGACAGCACTTGGAGGTGGAGGGATCACAGCCTCATGCCATTCCCATTGCTCTTAGGGTAAAGTTCAAATTGCCTAATGCGGCTGACTAGGTCTGGCATAAGCAGGTCTGTCTCACTAGCTTCCTGTGGGACTACTCATTTTCTCCAGCCAGGCTGACCACCATCTTTCAGTCCTTCTAATACGGCATTCTCCTTTCCCCAAGGACTTTGAAATGGCATAATTATAAAAATAATTTAGTTCAAATGAAGTCACTAGGATGGGCCCTAATCCAATATAACTGGTGTCCTTATAAGAGGAAATGAAGACACAGACACACACCAGAGGGAAGACCATATCAAGACCCAGCGAGGAGATGATCATGTACAAACCAAGAAGCAGCCCTGCTGAAACCTTGATCTTGTACTTCTAACCTCCAGAAACACAAGAAAATAAATTTCTGTTGTTTAAGCCACCCAGTCTGTGGTTTGTTGCTTGACAACCCTTGCAACACAATACTCAAAACTCAATAGTAACAAACAATCCAATTATAACATGGTCAACATAGACTTTTCACTAAGAAGATATACAGATTGCAAGTAAGCACATGAAAAATGTTCAATATCATAAACCACTGGGAAAGTGCTAATTAAAACTCCAATGAGGTATTGCTACACACCTATCAGAATGGCTAAAATAAAAAAATATTGACAATGCCAAATGCTGACATGGATGTAGAACAACTCAATCACTCATACGTTGCTGTATGTTGGGGATATAAAATGGTATGGTCATTGTGGGAAACTCTTTTTCACTTTCTTAATAAATTAAACATCTAATTACCATAAAATCCAGTAATGCACTTCTGAGTACTTATTCCAGAGAAATAAAGAATTATGTTCACACAAGAAGCCTTTACACAAAGTTTGTAGGAGCTTTTCTCATAGCAGCCCCAAATTGGATACAACCCAATTGCCCTTCAATCAATGAAATGTTAAAACTGGTACATTCATACAATGGAAGCTGCTCAACAATAAAAATGGACAAAATGACTAATCTGTGCAACAATCTGAATGAATTCCCAGAAAATTTTTGAGTGAAAAAAGCCTATGATTCCATTTTGTAATATACTTGAAATAGCAAAATTATAGAGATGGAAAAATTATCAGTGGTTGCCAGGCTAAGTAGGCGGGGAAAGTGAGAGAGAAATGGGTGTGGTTATAAAAGGGTTATAAAAGTGGTGATGGAAGTGTCCTGTATCTTGGTGTATTAATGTCAATATCCTGGTTGAGATATTCTGCTTTTGTTTGGAAGATGTTAACATTGAGAAAACCACCTTTTCTGTCTCACAGGCCTTTTTCTGTTTTTATTTTGAGACACTTGCAGATTTATGATTAGGCATGTTCCCTATTGCAATAGTCCCTGATAAAGTCTCTCCTTATCTAAGTGCATGTTTGCTTTTATTTTACAGCCATTTTGACAGTTGAAGAATCTCACTTTCAGAAAGACAGAGGAGATAGCTCAGATAATATCCTGGCATTATGTTTGTTGGGAGATTTTGATATGGAAATTATTTAACCAGTTTCCATCTCTTATTTACTTAAAGTTATCATCTGGCCCCAAATACTTAAAATTGTTACCTTGTTCCACTTAAAGTAATCAAGTTATGGAGGGCCAGGAAAGGGAAACCATTTCAAATTTTGGCAGGTTTTGATAGCATATCAAGCTGGAAACAGAGCCCTAAGCCAAGTTTTATATATTGTAATTTTAGTGGGCACATCCTCAAACCCACTGCACATTAATTCTTGATCTCAGCTGCTATTCCAAATTAATTTCCAAATATTTTCTTTGATTCGGTCAGGATTGGCTGGGAGTCAGAATAGGCTTCACCTTTAGGGAAAAATCTTCAATCTCCTGTATTTGAGCCAGCTGGGAGATTAATACAGACACTAAGCTAAAAAATGCTAAATTTTAGAAGAAAGCAATTCCATGAAAATGCACACACTGGTCATCTCCTATATATGCAATCTTAAATCTATCAATATCAGCATATTTATTATTAGAAGCACACCCATTTGTCATCTCCAGGGGCACTGTAATTGTTCATCAGTTTTGATGATCATGTGAAATATCATCAAGGCACTGAAAGTTGGTGAAAATTCCTGTGGACACATGCAGACTATGGGGAGTTTCTGTTTCCATTCCTGAGTCTTGTAGTTTCTTCTGGCAATTCCATGGATGCCATTTGAAGGAAATTATGTTCAGAGAAGGTCTATTCACTGAAGGTTCACTATGTTCAGCTTTTCTTGACCAACTTCAAAGAACCCGGAAATATTTCAAGGCCTTTCTAGAGATTACATTCTATACAACAAGGTGATCTGATACAGGTCATCATTTCTAACATCCAAATTGAAGTAGCTTGTTCTCTATAAATCCTTCTGCACTTCACTAAGTCCTTCCTTCAAAGGTTTTTTCCTCCATTTTTTTCCTCACCTTGTAGGGCACAAGTAAAATGTTATTATGCATGCAGGACTGCAGAGGGCAGATCACCAAGGAAATCATATCATGATGTATTGTAATTGCTTGTCTTCCCCACAATCAGGAGTCATCACAGACCCAACAGCTGTGTGGTCCCAGGCACACAGTAAGTCAGTTAATATTTATTGAATGGGAGAGCACGTAGCAGAAGAGGAGGTGTACTCCGGGATCTGGAGGCTGAAACTCTTTCTGTATACTTGTTACTCTACCCTGCAGACTCCTAACCTATAGATTTGTGGCTTCTTACTTCTTATTTGTTGGTTGAATTAGTCATTTGTTTTGTTTTATTTATAGATTTAAATTCTTGGGTTTTGTAAAATCAGTACATGAATACTTTGTCCTTATAAAAATTGATGAATAATAGTGATAGTAGATATCTAAACCTAAAGTATTCTTTCAATAGCACTCCCCGACCCCCACCACCAAAGTCTTATTCTTTCTCTGGAAGTCTGCACATAGAGTAATGCTATTATTTGCTTCATATGTATCCTTTTAGAGGGCTTTACAAATGTATTTATTTAGGGATAGGTGATAGACAGGGAGGGAGAATAGGAGAAGGAAAATATAAGAACATATAGCAGATATTCTCTTATACATAGTAAAGCTTTGAGTATTTTTGCTGCCATTTTACTTGGAGTGCTAATATTTCATATATTTTGCTGCAGCCTGCTTTTTTCACTTAGCAGGATTTTAGTGACTCTCTCATTCATGGCTGTGTTAGTTCTACAACATCTGGCTTTTTCCACAACTTGTCTCACTAACTCCCATAATCTCTCTTAGTTTCCAGATACAGTTCCTGTCTCAGACTTTACTCAGGGCCATGACCTTATTGTCTAGTGACCTTGATTTATTTCTTGTCTTCATCACTCCACCAGTAGACTTCCCATACCTTTTGCAATAATACAGAATGTTTGCAGGGTATATGTTTTAGCTTCTTCTCTTGTATTATAAATATATAATGAGAAAGTAAATACCTTTTTTAAGGAAATAAATGTCAAGACCTTTAGAGCATTCATGTACTAAAACAATTGCTGAGTCATAATGTCTATTCCATTTTTCTCCTTTTGATTATATTCAACTGGAAATTCCCATGAAATTTTAAGTAACTTTATAAAATAGATGAAATTCTCAAAGAAACTGGTTTTCATATATACAGCATTCATTTGGGTGCTGAGAAAATGTCACAACAAGAATGGAGAGCTTTTTAAACCTAAATTGACAGTTATGACTTTCTATACAAAGATCTTAAAGTAGATCCCCCCCTTTTTAGTTTTTATCGTGTTTTTAAGTAAGAAAGCTAAAAAAAAATTATTGTCCTTTGCTATCCCAAATATTGTGGATAAAACTTATATCAGACATTCTTTTAGATATTAGACCACTCTGATCAATTATTTAAAACTGAGTTATTAATTTCAAAGGTCAGAACATTCCAATAAGCTTGGCATTTCTAGACTATATTAGAAAACTAAGATGTGAAAAATAAAATCCAGTGAAATAGAGTTTCAAATAATCAGCTTCTCAAAAGATAGATCCTATACAATTAAAAATATATAAGTACATTTTTTTTTATATGTTCCTTGGTTTTTTTTTTTTTATTCTTATGTTAATCCCCATACATTACATCATTAGTTCTAGATGAAGTGTTCCATTATAAGTACATTTTTATGCAGAAAATAAACCAATATGGCTGACATCTCACTGTCTAGTTGCAGTTCTGAATGATTGTTACTCAAACTTGATTTTTTATTTTTAATAAACAAATATTTTAGCATTGTTTTATTTTGTGATCTATTTTGACTGTCTTTTACAAGAGTATGGTAAGTACTGAAGTATTATGATATGAGTGGATTGCATAAGATCTGCTATAGACTAGATACATGCATGTAAAACTGTTAGAAGGGCACCAGGAGTCCCTTCCTGCCCACAAAATCTCTCCTGCCGATGTTCCATGAAGTCTAATAAGCCCATTGTCAGCATTGTGCTTTAAAGTAAAAGCCTAGTCTCAAGAGGACTGTTGTGGGAGATACGTTTTCCTGGGCCAAGCAGCAATTGTACATTTACATATATTATTAGAGGTTAGATTAATTTTATTTCCTCCTGTGGAAAGTAGACTTGGTCCTGAGAGAATGGAATACAGAATTGACGACCTTTATTGACAGGAAGGGCAGGAGGAGTTTGACATAGTGTTTGACTCATGGAGGACTGGCTCAGCAGGATTCCTCCATGGGTACAGGCCTGGAGAACATAGGATACCTGGTAGTAAAGTCGAGTGTGTGTGTGTGGGGGGGGGGGCAGCCAGAGAGCATGGCAGAAATAAGGGCTTGGAGGCACTGATGATCCATTTCAGTATATCACAGTTTGTCCTTGGATTGACACTAGATTTCACTAAATGTTTTCATAGGAAAATGAAATATTTATTTCAATCTAGTGCTTGGATGGAGCAATGGGAGCAGAAGCCTAAAGGGCATAAATGGACCCAAAGGTATTGTCAAAGATGTGGGGTAAAAAGGATATTACAGTGACTCAAAATGCATTTTTAAAATAGAGGCATTCAACTAAATAATTTAGGCATTTAGGTTTTAAATCTTCATAGAGACACAAAATAGCTAGAATAGTAATATTTGATTTTTTTTTTTTTGGTAGTAAAATTCACCTCTAAATGTTGAGTTGAATTTTGTTACATGCTTTTCTATTTCTACAAAATCAATGCCAGGTGGCAAATACTCATTGCAACCTGTTTGCAAATTCATTGATGGAATTGCATAGTTGTGCAAAGGTTTAATTAAAAATGATTTTTTAATAAAACCATTCATTCTATTAAGATGTAGAAAGTAAAATTAGGTTAATAAAAGAGAATTATGCTTTAAATTAAAAGTTTTTAATTTTCTTTAAATCTCTTTGACTTGCGAACTCAAACTTGTAATTTTTAATTACTTCAGAATCTAGAGATTTTTAAGCACCATGCAGGTGGTGGCTCTTATTTTTAAATTATTTTTGGAATTCCTGTATTATAGCAATACATATATGTGTAAAAAGTACACATATGAATTCTTTATAGCTGGCAGAGTTTTCACAAACTGCACACACCTATGTAACCAGGACCCAGTGGAAAACATTCCTGTCACCCCAGAACCACCTTTTTCCTTACTCTCCATGCCACTTCCAGTAACTTCTGACTTGCCCAAACAGAATCACCATGTTGGCTTCCAACAGCATAGGTTAGTATTGCTTATTTTTATGCTTTATATAAACAAAATTATACAATATGTATTCTTTTGTGCCTGGCCTCTTTATCTCAATATTATGTGTGTGAGATTCTCTCTCTTTTTTTTTTTTTGCACGTGGTTGTAGTTTATTCACTCTCATTGCTCTCAAGTTGAGTGAATATACAATTTATTTTATCTATTCTGCTATTGATGGGTATTTGAGTAGGTTTGATTTCGGGACTATTTTAATTTGTGCTGCTATAAATACTCTAGTACCTGTCTTTAGGAAAACATGCATTTCTGTTGGTTATGTACCTGTAAGTAGAATTGTTGGGCCATAGCTTATACATATCTGCAGCTTTAGTAGATAACACCAAATATTTCTTTAAAGATATTGTATCAATATAAGTATTGTACCGATACATATATACTGTAACTATCATATGAGAAATGTAGTTGGTCCATAGTTTTCTAAGAGAATTTTGGAATTTTTTGCCCCCTTCATTTTAGCCATTTGGCATGTATATGGTGGTTG
>NC_138369.1:112228676-112251773 GCF_054177405.1 Leptonychotes weddellii | reverse complement strand
AATATCATAAAAGCCATCTATGAAAAACCCACAGAGAATATCATTCTCAATGGGGAAAAACTGAGAGCTTTTCCCCTAAGGTCAGGAACACAGCAAGGATGTCCACTATCACCACTGCTATTCAACATAGTATTAGAAGTCCTAGCCACAGCAATCAGACAACAAAAAGAAATAAATCTGGATCAGCAAAGAAGAAGTCAAACTCTCACTGTTTGCAGATGATATGATACTTTATGTGGAAAACCTAAAAGACTCCACTCCAAAACTGCTAGAACTCATACAAGAATTCAATAAAGTGGCAGGATATAAAATCAATGCACAGAAATCTGTGGCATTGCTATACACCAACAACAAGACAGAAGAAAGAGAAATTAAGGAGTTGACCCCATTTACAATTGCACCCAAAACCATAAGGTACCTAGGAATAAATCTAACCAAAGAGGCAAAGAATCTGTACTCAGAAAACTATAAAATATACTCATGAAAGAAATTGAGGAAGACACAAAGAAATGGAAAAATGTTCCATGGTTATGGATCGGAAGAACAAATATTGTGAAGATGTCAGTGCTCCCTACAGCAATCTACACATTTAATGCAATCCCTATCAACATACCATCCACTTTTTTTTAAAGAAATGGAATAAATAATCCTAAAATTTGTATAGAACCAGAAAAGACCCCGAATAGCCAGAGGAATGTTGAAAAAGAAAAGCAAAGTTGGTGGCATCATGATTCCAGACTTCAAGCTCTATTACAAAGCTGTCATCATCAAGACAGTATGGTACTGGCACAAAAACAGACACATAGATCAATGGAACAGAACAGAGAGCCCAGAAATGAACCCTCAACTCTACGGTCAACTAATCTTTGACAAAGCAGGAAAGAATGTCCAATGGAAAAAAGACAGTCTCTTCAACAAATGGTGTTGGGAAAAATGGACAGCCACATGCAGAAGAATGAAACTGGACCATTTCCTTACACCACACACAAAAATAGACTCCAAATGGTTGAAAGACCTCAATGTGAGACAGGAATCCATCAAAATCCTAAAGGAGAACACAGGCAGCAACCTCTCTGACCTCAGCTACAGCAACTTCTTCCTAGAATCATCGCCAAAAGCAAGGGAAGCAAGGGCAAAAATGAACTATTGGGACTTCATCACGATTCCATTCTTTTTTATGGCTGAAAAATATCCCATTGTGTGTATATACAGCATCTTCTTTATCCACTCTTCTATGGATGGACACTGGGCTACTTCCGTATCTTGGCTATTGTAAATAATGCTGCAGTAAACACAGAGGTGCATATATCTTTTCAAATTAATGTTTTTGTTTTCTTTGGGTAAACACCGAGTAGTGGAATTACTGGATCATATAGTAATTCTATTTTTTAAGTTTTTGAGGAAACTTCTTATTGTATTTCACAATGGCAGCACCAGTTTATATTGCCACCAACAGTGCATGGAGTTTCTTTTTTTCTACATTCTCGCCAAGACTTGTTGTTTCTTGTGTTTTTAATTTTGGCCATTTTGAAAAGTGTAAAGTAATATCTTAGCTAAGTTCATACTCAGTGGTAAAAAACAGAGCTTTTTCTCTAAGATCTGGAATAAGACAAAATGTCTACACTCACCACTTTTATTCAACATAGTACTAGAAGTCCTAGCCATAGCAATCAGACAAGAAAAAGAAATAAAAAGCATGTAAATTGGTAAGGAAGAAGTAAAACTTCCACTATTTGCAGATGACATGATATTCTATATAAAAAACCATAAAGATTCCACCAAAAAATTACTAGAACTGATAAATGAATTTAATAAAGTCACAGGACACAAAATTAATATGTAGAAATCTGTTGCATTTCTATACAATAATAATGAAGTAGCAGAAAAAGAAATTAAGAATGCAATTCCATTTACAATTGTACCAAAAAGAATAAAATATCTAGGCATAAACTTAACAAAGGAGGTAAAAGACCTATACTCCAAGAAGTGTAAAACACCTATGAAAGAAACTGAAGATAACACAAACAAATGTAAAGATATTCCATGCTCATGAAACCAACATTGTTAAAATGTCCATACTACCTGAGCCAATCTACAGATTTAATGCAATCTTGATAAAAATATCAATAACATTTTTCACAGAGCTAGAACAAATAATCCTAAAATTTTCATGGAACCACAGACTTGAAAAGGCAAAGCAATCTTGGAAAAGAAGAACAAAACTAGAAGTATCACAATCCCAGATTTCAAGATATATTGCAAAGCTGAAAAATGGTGTTGGCATAAAAATAGACACAAAAATCAATGGAACAGAATAGTGAGTCCAGAAATAAACCCATACTTACATGGTCAATTAATCTACAACAAAGGAGGCAAGAATGTATGATGGGGAAAAGACAGTCTCTTCAACAAATGGTGTTAGGAAAACTGGACAAAATGCAAAACTCATTCATGCAACAGAATGAAACTGGACCACTTTCTTATACTCTATACAAAAATAAACTGAAAATGGATTAAATTTCTAAATGTGAGCCCTAAAACCATAAAATTCCTAGAAGAAAACAAAGCCACTAATTTCTTTGACATTGGCCATAGAAATATTTTTCTATCTGTGTCTCCTCTGGCAAGAGAAACAAAAGTAAAATTAAACTATTAGGACTATATCAAAAGAAAAATTTTTTCACAGCAAAGGAAACCATCAATAAAACTTTATAAGGCAACCAATTGAATGGGAGAAGAAATTTGCAAATGATATATCCAATAAAGGGTTAATATCCAAAATATATAAAGAACTTATATGACAGCACCAAAAAAAAAAAAAAAAAGAAAAGAAAAAAGAAAAAAGAAAAAAAACCCCACAAATAATCCACAGAGAGGAGAGGAAGATGGCCATGGAATAGGAGAACCTTAGGCTTATCTCATCCCATGAACACAACTAGGTAACTATCAAATCATCCTAAATACCCCAGAAGATGACCTGAAGATGAACAGAAGAAATTCCACAAAGAAAGGGAGACAAGAGGCCACACTGAGGAAGAAAGGAAGTGCACAGATGTGGTTTAGGGGAGAAACTGAAGTGTTGCAAGAGGAGAGGGAGCTGTGGTCATGGAGAAGGGTGAGAGAAAGAGAGGGGTACACAGGGGAATGCACAAGGAGAACATTTTCCCAAAGCCATTGACCTGAAAATTGAGAGGGGCTGAATTTCATGAGTTCTTGCAACCAGCGGGGCCTAAAGCCTGGAGTTTTAAAAGTCAGTGAGCTTGGCTGGGATAAAGCCTAGAGGGCACTGCCCTGCTCCTAGAGAGAAGTCAGGCAAACAACCTGGGGACAGATAGTGTGAAAAGAGTGATCTGAAAAACGCCTGGGGCACATAGTGGGGAGATTGTTCGCTCCTCTTAGAGTGTGTCCCTGAGAAGCAGCATTCATGGAGATGCTTCTCCAGGAACTAAGGAGCTGTCTGGAAACTTTTCCTTCCCTGTCCCTCAGCTTAAACACAGAGCTACCTGAGGGAAATTAGTTCAGCACCAACACTGGTTGCCTAACTTGCTTACACCAAGCCCCACCACTTGTGCTCTGGTGGGGCTGTCCTGCTCAGTCAAGTTTGCCTCAGTCCCATTGTGGTTAGGCCCTCCCCAAGAAGACCAGCACAAACCCCTCCCCACACTGCTTCTCCAGACCAGAGAGCTCTGCAGGATCTCAGTTCTTGGATTTGGTGTCAGATCTCATTTCACAAGCAGAACAGAGCACACCTAGTTAAAACACACCACGTTCAGGCCAGGAACCAAACAGTGCCCAACAGCAGATGAGCGGAGTCTCTGCAGATGCCTGACCTGAAGGATACAAAATACGACAGCAGAGCATATGTGGTACACAACAGAGACACTCCCTGAAACACCAGGCCCTGGGCACTACTTGACATCTCCTACGTTAGGCTATTACTTTCAGGAGCAGGAGACATAATGGTCTTTTCTAACACAGAGAAGAAGGCAGAGACTTAGACAAAATGCCAAGATGGAGGAATTAATCCCAAATGAAAAAAACAAGATAAGACCATGGCTAGAGATCTAAGTGAAATATATATATATATTATATATATTATATATATACATATATATATATGTAACATGCCTGATGGAGAATTTGGGAAAAGTTTTCAATTAGCAATAATCGCGCCTCGGATAAACCTCATTGGCTATGATACTGCCACTGTGCAAAGCTCCTGATGGAGAATTTAAAGCAACAATCATAAATATATGCACTGGGCTTGAGAAAACAATAAAAGACATCAGTGAGACCCTTACCACAGAGATAAAAGAGTTAAAAAATAATCAATCATAGATGAAGAATGCAACAAATGAATTTGGAAACAGGTTTGATGTAATGCATAGCAGGCTGGAAGAAGCAGAGGAATGAATTAGTGACCTAGAAAACAAAATAATGAAAAATAATGAAGCTGAACAAAGGAAAGAAAGAAGAATTACGCAACATATGACTAGACTTAGGGAACTCAGTGACCCCATCAAACATAATAATATTCATGTTATAGAAGTCCCAGAGGAGGAAGAGAGAGAAAAGGGGGCAGAAAATTTATTTGAGGAAATAATAGCTGAAAACTTCCCTAATCTGGGGAAGGAAACAGACATCCAGATCCAGGAGGCACAGAGAACTCCTATCAAAATCAACAAAAGCAGGCCAACACCAAGATACATTGTAATTAAATTTGCAAAATATAGTGAAAAAAAAGTCTTAAAAGGAGCAAGACAAAAGGAATCCTTAACTTTCAAAGGATACATGCAGCCTGATATTTATAGCAGCATTATTTGCTATAGCCAAATTATGGAAACAGCCCAAATGTCCAGCAATAGATAAATGGACAAGGAAGATGTCATATATATGTGTATACACACACACACACACACACACACACACAAGGAAATATTACTCAGCCATAAAAAGAATGAAATCTCTCCATTTGTGTGATGTGAACAGAGCTAGAGAATATTATGCTAAGCGAAATAAGTCAGTCAGAGAAAGTCAAATACCATATGATCTCACTCATATGTGGAATTTAAGAAACAAAACAAATGAGCAAAGGAAAAAAAAAAAGGAGAGAGAGAGAGGCACAATAAGAAACAAATTCTTAACTATAGAGAACAAAATGATGGTTACCAGAGGGGAGGTGGATATGGGGATGGGTTAAATAGGTGATGGGGTTTAAGGAGTGCACTTGTTGTGATGAGCACAGGATGTTATATGGAAGTGTTAAATTACTATATTGTACACCTGAAACTAATATATCACTATATGTTAACTAACTGAAATAAAATAAAAACTTAAAAAATGCACAGAGGACATGAATAGACCTTTTTCCAAAGAAGATGGCTGACAGACACATGAAAAGATGTTCAATATCACTAATCATCAGGGAAATGCAAATCAAAACCACAATGAGCATTTCCCTATCAAAATGGCTAAAATAAAAAACAAGAAATAACAAGTTTTTATGAGCATGGGGAGTAAAGAAATCCTTGTGCACTGTTGGTAGGAATATAAACTGGTGCTGCCACTGTGGAAAGCAATATGGAGGTTCATCAAAAAAATTAAAAATAGAATTACTGTATGATCAAGTAATTCCACTACTGGGTTTTTATCCAAAGAAAACAAAACACTAATTTGAGAAGATATATGCACCTGTATGTTTACTGCAGCATTATTTCAATAGCCAAGATATGGAAGCACAATGTCCCTCCATAGATGAATGGATAAAGAAGATGTGGTGTAAATATAAACAGTGGAATATTATTCAACAACAAAAGACTGAAAAAAGAATTTTAGAAACATTTTTTCCTGTCCTTATGTGTTATCTGACTTTGCCATCCTTAATGCAAATCTTACGTTGGCTTGTTTTTAGGCAGAGTTCAAGAATAGAAGAACAGATGTTTAAACCTCTCTTGCTTATAGTAGCAATTAAATAATTAAGTTATTGCTGCCTTTCAGTTCTAGAAAAAACAGTTTTTCAGTAATGAAGTTTAAAGAACAACTGAGAAAGTCTTCTCATCATAAAATATTTTGTTTTTTATGTCATCCAAAAAGATTATTCAAAGAGAAAAAATATTAACTTTAATAACAATAGGAGTTATATATAAAATGAGGAACACTTGAAAAACTAGACAAACTAAGAATATATTTTTTTGTCACCAAAATATCAAATGAGAAAACTGTGTTCTATTGAACTTTAAATCCTATCCATCCAAACAAATTCTATAAAAATATGATATTCTGCAATTCAACGACAGATTATTATGCGACCTGGGAATAGAAGGCAATTTTTTTCTGGGAACAATTTTTCTGCATAAAAGTTGCATAAATCCTAGCTATCCATGAAATAGCTATTGTGTGTCCTCTTTGTCTTTTCATTTTATGGGCTATTCTGGCTTGTGGAACTACATACTATGTTTTATTTCTTTAAGCAAATGTTTGCCCATTTTTTTAAAAACCTTCTGAAGAATGAATGAATTTAATAAGGTGGGCATTTCGTTTAAAGGTATAATATTGACAGTGTGGAAAATATATTTAGCAATTTTCCCTTAGACGTGTGCTCCTCTTAGTGACATAGATGCTCTTTGCTAAATGAAAGGTAACACATAGTTTCCATTCTAGTATTTACTGGATTTTTTTGTTTAAAAGGCAGAAATCCACAAAATTGATTTCATAATGAAATGTAACCTAAAACTGCCTGTGCATTGTATGCAAGTTTAAGTATCTTTTCTTTTTGAAAGTCATTAATTTGTACTTTCATCTTTTTTTTTTTTAAGGTTTTATTTATTCACTTGAGACACAGAGATACAGAGAGGGAGAGAGAGAGCATGAGCAGGGAGAGAGGGGGAGGGAGAGGGAGAAGCAGGCTCCCCGCTGAGCCAGGAGCCTGATGTGGGGCTCGATCCCAGGACCCTGGGATCATGACCTGAGCCAAAGACAGACGCTTAACCATCTGAGCCACCCAGGCACCCCAGCCTGTACTTTCGTGTTGGTACAAATAGAACTTTTAACACATGGGGACTCATGGGAAGCCTTGTAAATTATTAATTTTGAAAGAAAAAATTCTGTATGTGTAGATGAATAGCAAAAAATGTGGTAATGAAATAAACTCCATCAGAAAATCAGAAATTTAAAAAAATGATGGTAGTGTAGTCAGAGACTTTGAATTCTAGCAAACTCAAACTTCTTTATTCTATACTAGTTGTAATATTATACCTTATGGTCATATTCTATTAGGTCACATTCTGTAGTTCCTGGTACATAATAGAGGCTCAATATACAATTGTCAAAGAATTTTAAATAATCTGTTGAAAAAGAATGAAATGCAAGTCCTTAAGCCTATTTTCCTGTGAGGAAAGCAGTACTCAGTGCACCTTGTAACATATTTGGCCCCCTAAGTGATTTGCAACTTTACCCTTTTCTTTAATAAGAATCTTACTTGTGTGGGGCTCCTGGGTGGCTAAGTTGGTTGAGTGTGGGACTCTTGTTTTTGGCTCAGGTCGTGATCTCAGGGTCTTGAGATTGAGCCCTGCATGGGGTTCCGTGCTCAGTGGGGAGTTTGTTTGAGATTCTCTCTCCCTCTTCTTCTGCCCCTCCACCCCTCCTGGGGCTCTCCTTCTCTCCAAAATCAATCAGTCAATCAATCAATCAATCTTAAAAAAAAGAATCTTGTGTAATAATAATACAAAGAATTCCTATGGACTTGTTACCTTCTTTTCCGCAATGGTAACATCTTGTGAAACTATAGCACAATGCCACAACCAGGATACTGGTATTGTTACTGCAGTCAAGATACAGAATATTTCCATCCCCACAAAGCCTCTCATGCTGCCCTTTTATCACTATACCCTCATAGTCATTCCTCACCTGACACCTCGACAACCCCTAATCTGTCCTCCTTTCTATAATTTTGTGATTTCAAAGAGTACTTTATTAACACAATTGTACAGTATATATCCTCTGTCTCTTTTACTTAGCATGATTCCCTGGAGATTTGCCATGTTGTTGTTTGTATCAAAAGTTTATTCCTTTTTATTACTGAATAATTTTTCAGAGTGTGGATGTGCCGCAGTTTGTCTAAACACACATCCATTGAAGGACATCTGTGTTGTTTCTAGTTTTTTACTATTACGACTAGGCAGCTATAAATATCCATGTGTACAGGCTTTTTCTGTCAACATTAGTTTTCATTTCTTTAAAATAAATGCCCAGGAGGGCAATAGTTGTATAGTATGGTAATGACATGTTTAGATTTTTAAGTAATTTCTATTTTCCAGAGTAGCTATACCAACTTACATCCCAACTGCAGTGTATGAGTCATAGAGTTGCTGTGCATTCATGTCAGCATTTGGTATTGTCAGTATTTTTTATTTTTGTCATTTTGATATATATGTAGTGATATCCCATTGAGGATTTAACTAGCATTTCCCTAAGGGCTAATGATGTTAAGCATCTTTTCATTTGCTTACTTCACATCTGTATATCCTCTTTTATGAAATAACTATTCACATATTTCTAATTGGATTTTTCTAACTGGGGAATGTGTGGAGTTTTTTACTGTGCATTTTGAGGGTTTATTATATATTCTAAATTCTAGTCCTTTGTGAGATATGTGCTTTGCAAATATTCTCGCTCAGTCTGTAAGTTTCTCTTTCCTTCCTCTTAGTAAAGTCTTTCACAGAACAATTTTGTGCAATTCCAGTTCATCAATTTTTTCTTTTTTTTTAAGATCTTATTTTTAAGTAATCTCTACACCCAATGTGGGGCTTGAATTTACAACCCTGAGATCAAGAGTCACGTTCTCTACCAACTGAGCCAGCCAGGTGCCAAGTTCATCGTTTTTTTCTTTTATAGATTATGTGTTTGGTGACAAGTCTAAGAACTCTTCACCTAGCCCTATATCCCAAAGATTTTCTCCAGTTCTTTCCCTGAAAGTTTTATAATTTTATGTTTTGCGTCTAAGTTTGTGATTAATTTTTATATAGATTTGAGATCTAGATTATATATTTTACATATATATGTCAATATATGTCATATATACATATATGTGTGTGTGTGTGTGTGTGTGTGTGTGTGTATATATGAGAAGTCCATGGATGTCCAGTTGCTCCAGTACCACTTGTTTAAAGGGCTATCTTTCTTCTATTGAATTGCTTATTCATTTTCATCAAAAACCATATTTGTGTGACTCTATTTCTGGGTTCTCTGTTCTGTTGCACTGATTGGTGTGTCTATCTCCCTACCAATACCATAGTGTCTTTATTATAGCTATATAATAAACCCTGAAATTGAGTAGAATGATTCCTACGACTTTATTTTTCTTTTCCAAAATTGTGTTAGCTATTCTAGTTATTCACCTTCCATATACATATTAGAATAACCTTTTCTATATCTACAGAAAATCTTGCTGGGAGTTTGAAAGTACATTAAATTTGTATAGCAATTTGGTGATAATTGACATCTTAACTATACTGAGTCTTCCTCCTCATGAGTATGATGTATTTACCTAGTTTTTTTTTTTAATTTTTTCATTAGCATTTGTAGATATAGTATACAGATCTTGTGCATGTTTTGTTAGACATCCATCTCAGTATTTCTTTTTTTTTTTGAGTGATTACAAATGAAATTACATTTTTAATTTTGGTTTTTATGTCTGTGTTCATTTGGGGTATACATAAATACAGTTGATTTTTAAAAATATTTATCTTATATCCTGCCACCTTGCTTAACTCACTTATTAGTTATAGGGTTTTTTGTAGATTTCTTAGAATTTTAGGACAAAATTCTAAGGACAAAATTTCTAACAAAATTAGGACAATTAAGTCATCTGCAAATAAGGACACTTTTATTTCTTCCTTCCTGAAGTACAGGTTCTTCTTTTCTTCTTTACCTTACTTCTGTGGTTTGAACTTCAGGCTTTATATTGAATGAGAGTGGTGAAAGCAAAAATCCATGAATTGTTCCCAATCTTAGGGAGAAAACATTAAGTTTTTCTGCATTAAATGTAATGTTAGTGTTTTTGTTTGTACGTGTTTTTTATTAAGTTGAGGAAATTTTCCTTTATTATTATCATAAATGGGTATTGAATTTTGCCAATTGCTTTTTTTACATGGATTTATAAGGTCATGTGATTTTTCTTCTTTAGCCTATTAATCTGGCAAATTATAGTCCTTAATTTTCAGATATTGAACTGGTTTTGCATCTTTGGAATAAACATCACTTGGTCATAGTGTATAGTTCCTTTTTACAATGCTGAATTCTACTTGCTAATATTTAGTTAAGAAAATTTTCTTCTGTACTCATAATGGTTATTCAAGTCTTCACCATTCTGTTTTCTGAAGGTAACTGTGTAGAATCAGTGATAATTCTTTAAATGTTTGGTAGAATTCTTCAGTGAAATCTTCTGAGCATGGAGATTTCTTTTTCTGGGGGTTTTTAAATTATGACTTCAATTTTTTAATTGTTAGAAAGTTATTTAAATTATTTCATAATGGGTATGTTGTTGTTTGTATTTTGAGGAATTGGCCCATTTTACCAAAATTGTCAAATTTATTTGTATAGAGTTGTTCATAGCATTTTGCTATTATCTTTTTTGATATTGTTACTATCTCTTTTATATAGAGAGAGTATGTAGTGATCCTGTTTTATTTCTGGTATTGGTAATTTGTATCTTCTCTCTTTTGTTCTCTATCAGTCTTGCTAAAAGTTTGCCAATTATTGATTTGTTCAAAGTATCAACTATTATTTTCATTAATTTTCTTATTGTTGTTTTGTTTTCAATTTCATTGATAACCTATTTTTATTTCCTTCCTTCTGGTTGTTTTGGGTTTATTTTGGTTTCATTTTTCTAGGTTCTGGAAGTGAGAGTTTAAATTATTGACTTGAGACTTTTCTTCTTTCTAATGTATATGTTTAGTGATATAAATTTTTCTCCAACACTGCTTTAGCTGTTTCTCTCAAATTTTGATTTGCTATTTTTTCATATTAATTCAGCTCAATGGGGTTTTCAACTTATATTGAGATTTGCTTTTTAAACAATGAATTTTTAGAAATTTGTTGTCTAGTTTCTAAGTTTTTAGAAAATTTTCTGTTCTGGTTCTGTTATTGATGTCTGTTTTGACTCCATTTTGGTAGAGGAACATACTCTGATTTCATTTCTTTTAAGCTTTTGGAGATTTGTTTTATAGTCCAGGACTTGGTCTAGTTTGGTGTATGTTTTGTGGACACTTGAAGAGAATGTGTGTTATACACTTATTGGGTAGACTGCTCTATAAGAATTGATTAGATACTGTTGCTTGATGGTGCTTTTAAGATGTTCTATACCCTTGCTGATGTTATGTTTAGTTGTTCCTTTAATTGTTGGGTGAGGGGTGTTCAAGTCTCCAATAATAATTTCTTCTTTCAGTTCTATACATTTACTTCATATTTTTGTAGCTCTCTTCTTTGGTGCACACACATTTAGGATTGCTTTGTCTTCTTGGTGGATTGACCATTTTATCTATGTAATGTTCCTTTCCATCTCTTTCCCTTGCCTGAAGTCTTCATTATTAGACATTAATAGTCATTTCTACTATCTTTGATTGTTTATATGATATATCTATTTCCATCCTTTACTACCATTTTTGATTGTTTATATGATATATCTATTTCCATCCTTTACTTTTAAACCTGCCTAAATTGTTATATTTGCAATGAGTTTCTTATAGACAACAGACAGGTGGTTCATGTTTATTAATTCACTCTGCCAATTTCTTTTATTTGATGTACTTAGATAATTTACATTTAATGTGATTATTGATATATAAAGCCTATAGTTTGCCGTGTTGTTATTTTGTTGTTGTTTTTCTGTTTGTTCACCAGGTTTTTTTTTGTGTCTTTTTCCTATCCTCCTAAGGGTTACTTGAACAATTTTTTAGAATTTCATTCTTATCTATCTTTAATGTTTTTGAGTATATTTCTTTTTATAGTTTTTTTGGTGGTTGATGTAGATTTCACAATATATATACATAACTCATCAAAGCCTGCTGTTGATGTAATTTCACCTAATAGAGCAAAATGTAGAAAACTTAGCTCCTTTTATATCTTTATTCTCCCTATTTAGAATATAATTGTCCACATCTAGATATATATCAGTGTTATAGTGTTTGCTTTAATCTGCAAATATTATTTAGAACACTCAAGATGAAAAGGTTCATCTATTGCTTCTGCTCACATTTTTGTTTTCCATGACCTTTCTTCCCTTTTATGTTCTAAGGTTTCTTCTTTTATAGCTTCCTCACTACTTGTAGAACTTCCTTTAACCATTTATTAGATATACTGGCAACACATTCTATGAATATTTCTGAAATTGAAAGTGTCACTATTGGGACACCTGGGTGGCTAGGTCGGTTAAGCATTTGCCTTTGGCTCAGGTCATGATCCCAGGGTCCTGGGATCGAGCCCTGCATTGGGCTCCATGCTCAGCAGGGAGCCTTCTTCTCCCTCTGCCTACCGCCCCCCCTGCTTGTACTCTCGTGCACTCTCTCTCTAGCAAATGAATAAGTAAAATCTTAAAAAAAAAGAAAAAGAAAGTGTCACTATTTCCCCTTCATCCTAAGGAATATTTTCACTAGATATAGGATTCTAGGTTGACAGTTCTTTTCTTTCAGCACTTAACACATTTTATAACACTTTCTTCTGGTCTCAATAGTTTCCAGTGAGAAATTTAGTATAATTTGAATTGTTTTTTCCCCTACAGGTAAGGTGTCATTTCTCTCTCACTGCTTTCAAGATTTTTTCCCCTTCATCCATAGTTTTCAAGAGTTTAACTATTATGTGTATTAGTATGCATTTCTTTGAGACAGGGTTTGATTGGGCTTTTTTTTTCTGCCTCTATCTATTGGCATTTTGGGTAACTGGTTCTCTTAGCTCTAAATCTGGGATATATTATGAGACAAAAAGAAAACCAGTGGAACCTCTTATTTCTTGGGTCCCAAGGTCCCTAATTGATCTACTTTCTCTCCCCCTTTCAGGGTCTTTTATGTCTGCCTTATATGTAATGTTTATGGTTTTTAATTGTCTTTAGTTTTTTAGTTGTTTTAATAGCAAGTGGAATAAAAAAAAAATACACCCACTACTCCATTTTCCTGGAACTAGAAGTACTTCTGTAATATTGTTTTGAAAGTGATACCCTTGAATATCTATGTTATTCCAGGGACCTATTACAGAACAGTCTGAAAATAGTAAATGTACTAAAAAAAACATGTTTTGTTGTTAGATTAACTGTAATAATTAGTGTATATGTGACCACTTTAGATTTTATTATTTTAACAGCTGTACCTTCTTAAGACATGTGATTAGAAAAACAAGCAAACAAAAATAAAATTTATTCTAAAATACTAGATTTATTCTATATAATGGTATAAGGCTTCTGCTAATTTTTTGATAAGGTAATTATCCTTATATATATTATGGCATTTCTCTCATGCATATTATATCTTCCCTTTCATGGGATTTTTTTTTTATCTTTTTTTGTTTGGTATCATTTTGTTAACAATTATGTCTTTTAATGCTGGTTATTTAAATGAACACATTTATGGCTTATTGCTTTCTCTGGCTTCTTTGCATCTGTAACCAGCATCTTGCCATGGATCTCTTTTTCCTATAGAGAAAGAATGATATGGGCTTTAGAATCAAACTGATTGGGGATTAGAATTCTTGCTCATAATCTGTATTGTGTAAACTTGAGCAAATCATTAGTTTTTCTGAGCCTGGTGCCTCATGTAAAATGCCAACAATAATAAAATTATGAAATTACATGGTGTAAGAAAACTGTGAAAGCATTGAACCAGTGCCAACAACATACTAGATGCCATATAAATGTTAGTTTTCTTTTTTTAAATCTCTCTTGACTAATTAAATTAATGTAAGTAAATGAAAAGTAGCTTTCTTGTATGTACATGTTTTAGGTTATAAACCTACCTATTTTTTCCCCATCATTTTTTTACCCTTAAAACCCTTATACTGGAGGATCCCTACAGTTCTATTTTGTTTCCTATTATTAGTTTCTGCATTTCATCTCCAGTTTCTTCTCTTTTTTATAACAGTTTAATATCCAATTTATCTAAAATCTCTTCTACTTACTTTGCTACCTAGATAGGAAGATATGACAGTATTAATTAAATCCCACAGTTGTAATATGTTTATACATTTCATACAAAGACAGTAATATGTGATATAGTAGAAAGAACAAGTGATTTAAAGGATTAAAAATTCTATGTATATTATAACTATGTCATAAAAAAGGCAGCACTAAAACTCGATAGATCAAAACTTATCAGTGGTTCTCTTTTCTAAACTTTCTACTGCATTAGATGGGAGAAAAAAAGGAAAGTTGTTAGTATTTCAGCATAGAATATTAGAATTTATCAAAATAATGTTTCATAACAATGGATATTTATGCAAAAGTATTTTTGTAGAATATTAGTAATAATTATACATTCTTCCCACACACAGGGTATATGTTCATCTGTGCATAAGCATGAGAGTTAAATGAATTAATTTCACAAATAAGAGTGATGCCTTCCATTAATGACAACTAGTCATTAGAACTCTAGTGCCCAAGGACTATTTTATAAAATTTAAATATGTTTTTGATGGCAAGACAAAAAAACTGACAGATGATGAAAGGCAGAATACTTTGTTACTTACAGCTCCAAACAAGAGAAAGCTATCAGTCAGGGCCAAATGGAGTTGTGCAGGGAGAGGGTAACAGCAAACTGGAGTTATGGGGGAAGTCTATGTATGGCAAGTGGGATGAGGTTAACCAGGTTTCTTGAGCTCCTTTCTGATTGCCTAATTTGAATAATTTCTTGGGCTGTAGGGCATAGAGACTGTCTTTAGTTGTCTGATACTGGCCTTGGGGTGATTAAGGCAGGCAGGTGCACAGTGGCCTGGAGTATGATAAAAAAGTGGTTGGAATGAGTAAGTCATGGATATAAAAGGGGAGCATAAAGAATATAGTCAATGATATTGTAATAGCTTTGTATGATGACATATGGTAGCTACACTTATGATGAGTATAGCATAATGTATAAACTTGTCCAATCACTGTTGTACACCTGAAAGTAATGTAACATTGTGTCAACTATACTAAAAAAAAAAAAAAAAAGAAGTGGTTGGGTGTATACTTAATCAGCGGCTCAAGAAGAGAAACTGCCCAACTCTAGCCAGGGCTTCAAAACTAGTTAAAGACAGCATTAATATATATATATTACAAGGACCTATCTGGCTCAATAGCAGGGAATGATTTCCAGTTAGTTGTTGTGATTTCCAGCTGAAAATACCATTGTATACATGATAATATTCAGTAGAGCTGGCTATTATAAATAAAATTTCAGGCTTATTTACTTATCTATTTATTTATTTATTTGTACTCACTGTTGCTTGGTCTTTTTGTGATAATGTATCTTTATATACTGGTGAAAGATTGAGTTTAATTTCTCCCTCTGCCCCCAAGCTTACCAGAAATATAATAGTCACAGCTTAAATAGGAAACTTAGTTATAAAGAAAGCTTTTGATGAAGTCAGGTATGCTTTGAAGGGCATTCACATTAAAGTTGAAAGTAAAATTAAAATATTTTATTATTTGAATGTTTCAATTGTCACACTTCTTGACTCTTGCTAAATAATGATAGTTCTTCACTGAATAGCTTCCACCTATGCAAACCTCCTGAAATGCTAAGTTTGAATTATTACAAGACTTGTTGTTTTCCTTGTTTTGCATTGAGTATTTGGAAAATAAATTTAAGTGAAAAGTTCTCCAACTGCTACTCTCTTATCTGTGTTATTAAAATGGCTATAGTTTAGAAAAGATGGTCTGGTCATTTCAGTAGTCTTTATTCACAAATCTGTTGACCATACAGTAACTCTAAGAGAATGATATACAGTTGATTGAGCTGCTGGTCAGAGAAAGCAGATCAATTGCACAGGTGTCCAAAGCATTGGTGGTTGCAGGTGTGGCTTTTGATTATGTCTCTATAATTGTTGGATTGACCTTGCATTTCAGGTGCTATTTTTTTTTTCAATTATGAAGCTCATAAAGCTTTGTATTTGGCTACTCATTGTTGAAATACCTCATACAAAGTTGTGAAGGCCAAAAGTGCTGATGTGGGCCAAAATTATGGGTAGCTGCCTGAATGAAGATTCTTTTATATAATTATGAAGTATATGGCATGTAAGAGATAAGGGAAAGGGATTTAAAAATGCCAAGAAAATGTTGAGAATAAATGCTAGTATTGCTTTCTTTCTGCTCACCTTTTCCCTCTCATTACTCTTTGCCTTCCTACAACCAATTTCCTAATAAATGATGATGATGATGATGATAACAATGGTAATGCATTAAAATGAAAAAGTATGTAATCCTGTATAATAACATTTTAGTTATCAGGTGGATTAAATATAGAATTTATATAGAGATATTTTCTATTGACTTCAGGAGATGGATAAAATAGATTTCTCTGAGTGGTACAGAAATCTGATATTATGCTGAAAAAGAAAGTCTGTACCATACCATTGCAAATGTTCTTCATTATTTTGTCCAGGCAATTAGATTTTTTTTTTTTTAAGAATTAGATTTTTCTGATGTAAAGCCCATTGCTGGAGAAAGCTACACCAGGGATCACTTCTGCTGACGGAATAAGATGAGTTTATGGAAAAATTTGAAACTCGATTAAAGGATTTGTCTGCAGTGTGCAGTGTCTGATATTAAAAACTTTATAGTTGAAATTCACATAATACACATTAGTTATACAAAATGTAGATGTACTAAACAAGAAATGTAGATTTAAATAATGTCATTTTTGTTCCAAATATAATAAAGATAGACAAACTAATTATTATTCCTTAAATGTAATACTTTCTAAGCATCTATATCTTTTATTTTTGATTTTCAAAACTATATTAATTTCTAGAGGGAACTAATACCTATTCCTTTCTTCTCCTACAAGTCGTGAAATGTAACCATGTGATTAAGTGACCTTCTATGTAAGATTGTAATGTTAATGAATAGGACTCTTTCTCATTAAGTTATAAATGTCCCTGGTTGCCTTAGCATGCATCTTTTCTCAATATACTTACATAATGATTCAGTTAGGAACCTGTTTAAATTGGATAAACTTTTTTCTACTTAGCTATCCAGTTAAATATCTTGAAGGGGAAAGTCCCTGGAAATTTCTGTTAGCTCTTCTAAGATCCAATTTAAGAATAAGTTTATTCCGGTGTTTCCCCACAAATTACTATAAAATTTGAAAAAACAATTGGCTTTGCCTCAGAGACATAGGCAATTACATTCTCTCCTTTAAGCCCTAATGAAACTCTAGTCAAGGAAAAATCTTTGATATTATAGCCTCTCTTGCCATTTTTAAAGAAATGGTTTAGATGAATAAGTCAGGTTTGATCTCTTTGCAATGCTGTGGCTTCTTCATGTAAATCTGACTGAAAATATGCATTTTGCCGGTAATTCCTTCTGGTATTTAAATTCGATCATGTTGAGTGTGGGTGTGCATCATTGATCAGAGTTGGGATGAAATTGATTGAATTCTCACTAAACTTCAAATTTCAAGGCCAGATAGCCATTGCATTTCTTGGCATTATATTTACCACCTAACGTATATTTCTGCCTTTGGAGAAATGCCCAATAATCATTTGTATTTCAATGAAGATGGGTTATATCCAACTTTGGTGATTGGTACCATAAACTGCAAATAACTAGCACTTGGATCTCCCAGCCAAACTTCTTGCAATATGTCAATGTTTTTAAGAGTCAGGAAATGAAGAATCCTAAAATAGAAACCAAATTGCTCAAATCTATTGAGAAATTGATTTTGGGGTTTCGGTAGCTTTTCAGTGAAGACTTAGAATGCTTTTAACTTAAGAGGCAATATAGTTTAGAGACAGAATATGACTTTCATATTCAAATCAGAATATGATTTTCATTATAAAATCAGGAAGTCTTCTAAAACCACAGTGACATTAGGGCTTTATGTTTTAGACAAAATAACTACAGGAATCTGTGTGTTGGATTCACAATCCTGGGTGAAATTTACTCAGAAAAGAAAATTACCAGATGGCTTAAATAATTTGCCATCGTTTTAGAAGTAGGAAGGCATCCTTATGTAGTGTAATATGAGAAGTGTGAAGAAAATTCCAAAAATTTAACATGAGCTTCTGTATATATAAGAAATGGAGTGATACGGGATTATCTAACTAGAAGGCTATATTGAAACACCTTTGTATGCTTGGTGGAGAGGTTAAAATATTACAAGTTATTTATATATACTAATAAACGTATTATTTAAATCTGTATCTGCCCACACATTCACCACACGATAAACAGAAAGAAAAGGAGCTATCACTGTGAACTACCTTCCTCTTTCATGGAAATCCACATTTGTTGCATTGCAATGTTCAACTTTATCTGATACCATAGGGACATATTTTGATGGAAAGCTCTAAAGATGTGAAAATGTTACACAGTAAAATTTAAATCAAGTTATTTATTTGGTTTTATCTGCAGAATGAGCCGGTAACTAGTGACTCAATGTCTGAAATTCAATATGATGAAAAAATAATATAAAAATCTTCAAAATAAACTCAAGGTGTAAGGATATCCATTTTTTGCTCTTCTACTTTTGTTTATTATCAAGAAACTACAAGGCTAAATTAGAGCTGCATTTGTCTCCTGAGAATTGCTTTGTTGAAACACTTGAATATGTATTCTACCCGATTTTAAGAATTATAAAGATTGCTGTATTAGTCATTTTAAGGGTGATATAAAGCCTGCATAATATAATTATTAAGATTAATGATCTGAAAAGGTAGGAATTACTAAAAAATTCCTTGTCACCATGCAGGAATAACATATTGGTTTGTCTTTAATGTTACTCAACATTTAAAATTTTATACTATCTTTTTGAATGTTAAAAGAATAAAATACAAGTTTGAGTCTAAACACAAT
The DNA here is from genome assembly GCF_054177405.1 of Leptonychotes weddellii. Taxonomy (NCBI): domain Eukaryota; kingdom Metazoa; phylum Chordata; class Mammalia; order Carnivora; family Phocidae; genus Leptonychotes; species Leptonychotes weddellii. The sequence goes on along the minus strand of NC_138369.1, from coordinate 112,232,740 downwards.
ACTTAGAGTTTCAAGCATAGCTAAATTATTTCACAGCCACGAGAGCAGTGCATTACAATAGCATATTTCCAAAACTATCCAGGAACTATTTTGCTGTCTCAATCTGAATTGCATTTGTAATTGAAAAGCAAATACTAAAACAAATAAAGTCAGTTGTGCCTTTTATAATGTGGAGCCAGACTCTTCCAGGGTTTAAGCTATTCTAAGGGAACAAATGCTTGCCTATACCAAGCTCTTTGTATATTTTGGATACTAACCCTTTAAGAGATATGTCACTTGCAAATATCTTCTCCCATTCCATAGGCTGCCTTTTAGTTTTGTTGATTGTTTCCTTTGCTGTGCAGAAGCTTTTTATTGTGATGAAGCCCCAATAGTTTATCTTTGCTTTTTTTTCCCTTGCCTCCAGAGACATATCTAGAAAGAATTTTCTATGGCTGACATCAAAGAGGCTACTGTTTTCCTGTCAGAATTTTATGATTTCATGTCTATACATTTAATGCAATCCCTATCAAAATACCAATAGCATTTTTCACAGAGCTAGAACAAAAAATTCTAAAATTTGTATGGAAACACAAAAGACCCCAAAAAGCCAAAGCAATATTGAAAAAGAAAAGCAAAGCTGGAGGCATCACAATTCTGGACTTTAACTTATATTACAAAGCTGTCATCATCAAGACAGTATGGTACTGGTACAAAAATAGACACATAGATCAGTGGAACAGAATAGAAAGCCCAGAAATGAACCCACAGCTACATGGTCAATTAATCTTCGACAAAACGGATAAGAATATGCAATGGGAAAGAGTCTCTTCAACAAATTGTGTTGGGAGAACTGGATAGCACCATGCAGAAGAATGAAACTGGACCACTTTCTTATACCATATACAAAAGTAAATTCAAAATTCAAAAATTAAAGACTTAAATGTGAGACATGAAACCATGGGAATTTTTTAATGTGGCTTTTAGTAATTCTCTAGTTGCTGAGGTTTTACCTCCACTTCAGCCTTTGATGGGTGACTGAAATCCTTGCTTACAACACTATGAAGAGGGACAATTTTGCTTCCATGGGTTTGGAAATTTAATTCCAAACTATATTTGGCTCAGACTGTTTTGTTAGCTACTACTCCTATGTTTCTTGTTTATATGATACACAGTGAAATGGAAAGGGATGTGGTTACTGTGGGATAACATTGCTACTGAAAAATTCAGGCAGGAAGGCATAAGGCATAAATATCAACACCACCACAGTAAGTGTAACCTTGATGCTCCAGGTTTAGTAGAACTTACAAACGTGAGAAGATACAAAAGCATGTCATACAATTTTTTAGATACCGATGAATATTTTTTTAAAAAATGTTACGCACACCTCTTATTACTTAATACTGCCAAACAAAATTTCCCCATCATTGGTTTTATCATGTTACTTCCTAAATCAAACGTCACTAATTCTTCTCCTGTAAAGCAGGACTACTCTGTATCACTGTAGAAAGAGCAGGATTGTGGGATCTAATAAAATAGTATTCTAGTTTGAACTCTAGCACTTAATAGGTATTTGATGTTTCACAACATACAAGGTCTGCAAGCCTCCTTTTTCTTATTTATAAAATAGGGCAAATGCTATACTACTTACCCAGAGGGTTTTGGTTAAGGACTAAACTAGATAATACTGTAAATGTCCTTAGTAGTGTGGCCCCACAGAGCATTAAAAGCATAGGATTACATTATTGCAATTTCCATTTTACTCTGTTTTACCCAATGTCTTTGACCAATTCAAAGGCCAAAAAGTCATATCACTATTGCTTTAATTTACATTTATTTAACTCTGGTGAGTGTTGTTTTCTCTTTTTCATGTTTACTATTTATATTTTTCTTTAATTGCTTGTCTGTGATTTCCTCTATTCTTCTAATATGATTTGTTATTATAGGTGTTAATCTGTCCTTTATTTTACCAAGTCCCTTTTCATTTTATTTGGATATATTTTACTGAAAACATCTTAAGATGTAAAATAGTCAACTCTATATTATTCATTTCTTTGTTATATCTGCTTATAGTTTCATCCTTAGGAAGGAATTTCCATCCCCAAATGTTATATAAGTATATGAATAATTTTATACAATTATGAATTTTTTTTTCTTGTTCTTTCATAGACTTTCATATGTTTAATTATTTAAACACTTGGAATGTATTTGAGTATATGGTGTATGCTAGGTCTTTTTTTGATTTTTTTTTTTTTTCATTTTCACAATGCTTAGTCAGTTTGCTTGCTGAATAATTTGCTTTTCATCTTTGACTGTAATAACTTTTATCATACACTAAAATCCTACATGGCTGATGTGATAGCTTCGTTTGGCTATCTATCACACAAGATGTCTGATGTAACCTCTAGGTAAGGAGCAAATAGCACTACTGTTGCTTTTTCCCCATCTGGGTTATCATTGACTGGTACATGCTTCTTCCTTCCCAGTAGACTGCAGTGTTGCTGCTGACCGGACCGTCAGTGGTGAGGGAAGAGCATAATACTCCTTTTCCACATCTTCTGAAAGCTATTTCCTTTACTATCATAAGGAATTATATAGTGGCCACCAAAGAATGTTTAAGCAAGTTCTTTACAAAAGGAGTGAAAGTATTAAAATTGTACAGTGCTGGGACTAGAGATTGGCAGTGCCTTGGACTAAGTACTTCACTCCTTCTTACTGATAAGGGTTAAGGTCTCCAGGCTAGACTGTTGACGGAAATCTCACAGACACCCCTATGGTGTCTCATCTATACAGTTTCCTTAGTTACTATTCTTTTCCCTTCCCTTCCCCTCTATGATCTCTTCTGTTTTGCTCCTCAGTTTTTACTTCTCTAATTTCCTATGACAGATCACCCCTCCCTAAAAGAATAGTGAAATCCCAATATCTTTTTGAGTCTTGAAAATTTTATTGACCCAAGTTATGAATTTCAGTTGTTTTTCTCCTTAGCCTTATCTCCCTTCAGAAGAGAGAGACATTTGTATAAGGAGTAGAAGGCAAAGAGGCAATCTTCAAACTCTTGAATAGATGGAGCTTTTTCACTATGGCATGGTTTTCTTTCATATTAAATTTAAAATAAAAAACATATTACCATTGCAATAATTTCCTCCAGGAACCAACCCCATCCATATCACAAAAGTTGGTAAGGACAACTTTTACTTTTATTTGTGGTGCCCAACTGTTATTCAATGGAACATGAGAAAAATATTGTCCCATGATATCAGCTAAAGGAGGAAAAATTTTTGGTAAAATCTAACAGACAGAGGTCAGCAAGGAAAAGTGCTAAGGGGTCCTGCATCTCTTCATCACCCATGAGGCTTAATAATCTCATAGAGAGACATGCTCAGATCCAGTGAACTTGTGTTTCTGTGACAGGTCATTGCCCATTGACCTCCTCTCCTATCAGTCCCCCTTCTCTTTTTTTTTTAAGATTTATTTATTTATTTTAGAGGGAAGGAGGGAGCATGTGAGCAGGGGGAGGGGCAGAAGGAGAGGGAAAGAGAGAATCCTTTACAGACTCCCTGCTGAGCACCGAGCCCAATATAGGGCTTGATCCCAGAACCCTGAGATCATGACCTGAACCAAAATCAAGAGTTGGCCGCTTGACTGAGTGAGCCACCCAGGCACTCCAATCTCTCTTCTCGTTTTATAGGGCAGGTGTAAGAGTAAGCTTATCATTGGGTGAATAAAGACAATTCTGTCTTTCAGCAGCACCTTCTATTGGTAAAACATCCATTCCAGTGGGCTCATTTCAAGGAAGCAGAGTAAAGCCCTGGTGCACATACAAAATCAGTTGCATTTCTATACACTAAAAACAAACTATTTGAAAGGGAATTAGGAAAACAATCTCATTTACAATAGCACCAAAAAAGAATAAAATACTTAGGAATAAACTTAACTAAGAGAAAGACTTGTACAGTGAAAACTACAAAATATTGATTAAAGAAATTAAAGAAGACACAAACAAATGGAAAAAATATTTTGTGTTCTTGGTTTGGAAGACTTAATGTTGTTAAAATGTCCATTTTACCCAAAGTGGTCTACAGATT
>NC_138369.1:112206230-112228176 GCF_054177405.1 Leptonychotes weddellii | reverse complement strand
AACATGAAGAATTGTAGGTGGGCAGCTGTGGAGTGGTTTATATCACTTTTATCCCATACCTTTCTCTTGAACCCAGTCACATCAATTCACCCAACTAAAGAGAGGGTGGGAGATGTAGTCTTGCCATGTGCCCAGGAAGAAAAGAGAAATGGAATTGGAAAACACTTAGCTGGTTTCTGCCTTAGTCACCCTTTTGTTTCACTAATCCTCCCTTACAGATAATTACAGTTCTTTAGCAGCTCAGCTGTGAAAAAGTTTATGTAGTCAAAGGTAGGTACTATATATTTAATTAAGCAAAATCATGTTCTAATTACATTGGTAGGATGAGTGAAATGGCAGAAGGAAATGTGTGCATTAGAGTGTGTGGGAGTTAAGGCAATAAGAGAGCTAATTTCTTATGTTTTACACTTGGGAGCCTGTAACAAATATATAAAAGTAAAAAAATTCAAGAAATATTTGTATAAATGTGTCACTTAGAATGAAAGTAAAAGCCAGGAGGAACAGCTAGAAGGAGTTGAAAGTAATTGTCTTGATGTAGTAAGAATCATGGGTAAAGAAGGATGAGTCAGTGTCTTGCTGTTGTACTTTGTAAAGCTATTAATCTAACTTGACTTTTTAGCCTTTTTGACCATGTTCATGTGCTTTCTTGATTCAATCAGAAATAAATACAATATATAGAACCAATAAAACTGGAAAACCATTTGAGGTCATCAGATTAACATATGTCAGTCGGCATGAAACTTGGAGACACGTAGGTGATAAAGATTTAAACTCTTGTGACTAGATCAGAGAGGAAAGAAAGGAAGTAGAATGTGAGATGTGTTCAGATACACAACAATGACTGGGTTTTTGAGACTTTAGGAGATGCCCTAATCATGCAAGATGGAGAACTTTGTGGGGATGGTAATGCCTTTATTTCTTCATGTGGTATGATTACATGGAATAAATAAATAGAGCTTCAGAGTCCAAGTTGTGACAAGTGTTCTGCCAGTTGAATTCTATTCTGGAATATTATGCTGATTATTCTTCTGTTGGCTTTTGTGAATTGTTTCAGGTTCTAGCATTTGTAGCTGCCTTGACTGTGTTTGTTAACTTTGGCTGCTTTTAGAGCATTGACCTTGCCAATGGGGAAAATACAGAAGGTAAACATTTTCTAAATTTATTTTTTTTATAATTAGAGGAAAAACATTCATTACATGAACACTTATTTGGAAGAATTTCAAATGTGTTTAATATAGCTATCAAGGTTTAGGAAAATACTGAAAATGATTTTTTAAAAAGCAAAAAACTTGGTACTTGAAGAAGCCAAACAATCTTGCCAAGGTCATAGTTCTCAGACCAGCTGATTCTTAGAGTTTTGTTTTTTTTTTTTAACAAAGTCAGATATTGCAACTACAGAGGGTCAGGTAATTAAAAGACTCACGAGATGCCACAGAGCATACAAACATAAAGCTTTAATAAAGACAAGGAATACAATATAAAGGAAAGAATGCATTAGGTGGGTCCAAGGCACCCAAGTATATCTTCCAGAGTCCTTGCTCAGTCACATGGGATAAGCTTCATCTCTAGACCATAATCACCAAGATAAGTGCAAGAGGTCTTAGTCTCAGGGAAACCCAAGAAAGTGTTTACTGAGAGGTCATTGATACTACACTGACTACTGAGCCAGGCAAGGCTATATGACCACAAAAATTAGGTTTAGACCATCATGCTATACATTTATAATAAACAATTTAGACAGTCTAGTACCGAACACTTCTAGAGGAATTTTTATCTTAGCAAATCACAAATCATTAGCTCAAAAACTTCATTGCTGTCTTGCCCAAGAAGCAATATTATGGTTCCAGACACCTTTAGGGACAAGCACAGAGCTACCACAAATGATCTGTAAGTAAAATCTATATCTATGTAGTCAAAATTAGTCCTAAGATACTTTTAAAGGAAGAACAGCCTACTAAAGGCGTAATCACAAACCTATGTTCTAGACTTGTGGTATTTCCATAAACCAATCTGAAGCTTCAGTTTAACAAGGTTTTTTGTGTATTTCTATTGTTGTTGCTGTTGCTGTTTTGTTTTGCTTTTAAAATTTCCTCTATGAATTTAGAACACTGCAGTACTAAACTAAGGGAAGAAAAACACCTGTAAAATATAGTCACAGATGGACATTAGGAGGGAAAGGAGGTCATGTAAACACATTAAAAAGTTTTCTTTTGCCTTGAAGCATATAATATTCTATATCAGTTTTAAAGATACCTTGCCATATTTTATAGATATAAAAATATGATTCAAAGAACTGTCCATGAAATAGTTTCTGAGAACAAAAAAACAATAGTCAGTGTTCCTAGAAAAACACAATGGCAGCTCTAAGATAGCCCAATAGAAAATGGAAGTTTTGTTTCTTTCAAATTTTGTTTTAATTATACAGTATTTTTTCTGTTACAGTTATACTGTAGTTATGTTCTAATGACATAATCATCCAAAACTCTGATTTTGTTTAGGCATTCTAAAAAGATGCACAGTGTGTCACCTAACTCAAAGCTAATAATAATAATAAACTTTGGTTCTGTAATCTAATGACTTAGAGGAGTACTCCAGTCCCTTGAATGGCAAAGCAAGGGCCAGCATTTCCTTTTAATGAAAAATACATAAATAACAGTCCTTTCATCTGATCAGTAGAGAGACAACAACTAAAAGGTTTAAAGTAACTGTATTAGTTTTCCATTACTGCTGTAACAAGCTACAACCAACTTGGTTTAAAACAAAATAAGTTTCTTATCTTATAATTCTGTAAGTCAGTAGTCTGACATGAGTTCCATTGGGCTCATATGAAGATGTCTACAAGGCTGCATTCCTTTCAGGAGTCTCAGGAGAGAATCTGTGTCCTCGTTTTCTTCCAGCTTCAAGTGGCTGCCTGCATTCTTTTGATCATGGCCTCTTCCTCTGTCTTCAAAGCCAGCAACTGTAAGCACAGTCCTTCTTACATCGTATCACTCTGACTTCCTCTTCTGCCTTCCTGTTCCACTTGTAAGGATCCTTGTGATTACACTGGACCTACCACTCTCCCCCCAAATCCCAAATAATCACTTTTTTTTAAGGTCAGGTGATTCACAGCCTTAACCCCATCTGCAACTTAAATTCCTCCTTTGCCATGTAAGGAAATATAGTCACAAGTTCCAGGGATTTGGACGTGGATATTTATGTAGGGCCATTACCCTGCCTTCCACAGCAGCTAATGTCGTACCACTGCTTGCTTTTAATGTGTAAAAATTTACAGGCATTTAAAAATTGTTGTTCTTTTTTAGTTTATTTTTTTAAAGATCTTATTTATTTTTAGAGAGAGAGAGAGCACACATGATCAGGGGAAGGGCTGAGGGAGGGACGGAGAGAATGTCAAGCAGACTCCTCGCTGAGCGTGGAGCCCAACATGGGGCTCGATCTCATGACCCTGGGATCATGACCTGAGCTGAAATCAAGAGTCAGATGTTTAAACCACTGAGCCACCCCGGTGCCCCACTTTTATTCTTTTTATTACCATTAAGCAATTTACACTGTTCTACTTCAACACAATGTAACATGAAGGTACATTTGCTAGGAAAGGATTACATTTAATGATTTATCACGTATTTCTTGGATGTTTACTATTAAGTAGACTCTGTTTCTAGGTGCTGAGGATATAGCAGTGAAAAAGAAATGATAAACTTCTACAATGGAGCTTACATTCTAATGGAAAGACAAACAAAAAGATAAGTAAAATGTATATTAAAGAAATTCTGTAAAGAGTATATGAAGCACTTCACATGTATGTGGATAATGAGGGTGAGGGATAGAAGGGAAGATGCCATGGGTTTTTTACATTGACATTTACATGGCTCTCTAGCCTATTGACTGTGGTATAGATCTCACTTTGGTTAAAATGACAATCAGATACAATCACCCTGAATTGGGCACCTCATCAGTGCGGCAAAAGCAGGTGGAAAGCTGTAATTCTAAGCGAGGTGATTTGTGATGCAGCAGAAACCAGTCAGCCAGGCCAGCCTTTATACAGTACCTAATCAATAAGTCCAGATATCACCAGCAATGAGTGACACTCAAAAGATGTGGCTATCAAAAATGAGACAGAGAGACCTTTGTGGCTTTAAAAGGCCTATCCCATTTCCACTCCCCAGACTTCATCCTCTACACTGGATTGCTTTTCCTACCAGGAAGTACAAAACTTCTGCTCAGTATCCATTCTTTAACAACAGAGAGGCCAGTGAGGTGACATTTTAGTTTAAAACGTAATCCTGACAGAAAAAGAGCATTCAAAATGACCTTGAGCTTGTTGCTTTAAGCAGCTAGAGGCAAATACGTTCCATTTACTGGTTTAGGAAAGGTTTTGAGGAGTAGATTTAGGGAAAACTTTAGGCGTTTGTGTTGGCTTTGAGTTTCCTAGCTGCCAGAGAAATAAAGAAGACATGATAAAATATATGACTTAAGGCATCCAAACAAAATTTTTTTCAGGAAAGTAAAATCTTTCTGTTAAAAGTGGCTTCTTTGCCACTGGTAATATCCATGAGGAAAGATTTTATCTTAAGCAGACATCTGGTCGCTCTATGAATCTTTTCTGTTTCTTTAGCATGTAGAATGACTTGTCTTATTATTTTGGAAAAAAAATAATTAGGTATGCGTGGCTCCACCGTGCTTCCTTGAGTGAATGTGGGAGTAGCATTTGGAAATCTTTTGCTTTTTTAAGAAAAGCTAGATTCTGGATTATTTTATGTGAAATCTTCCAGTTTTTAAAGAGGATAGTTAATTAAAATTAAAAAAAAAAACTGTTCAAGCTAAAAATCGAACAACCGTATTCTGAATTAAGCCCATTCTCTGTCCCCTTTTGTGACTTTCATCCTACACCTAAACTTAGACATCATAGTACAAATTACTGCTTACACAGCAGATGGTATACTAAGCCAAACAAATTTAGCTACCAATATGTCAGCAGTATTTTTATTCATTAGGTGAAAGAAAATACTTGTAACATTTTACAAAAATATTACTTATTTTAACTCAATAATGGGCCAATTAAATCTGTGCAGTTGGTATTTCTGTTAATGAAAAATAAATTGTAGGAAAACCATATCGAATCTCTAGAGACAGGCAACACTGTATCTGTTTATATGGCATATACAACTAATCCACCCAAATGAAATGTAATAGCTAGAGGTAGATGTTTATTTCCTCTGAAATTTGTTTTTCGTATTTATGTTCATGCTATGTTTCATTACATCAAAACTAGGCAAAAATTGCAGTGACAGTATGTTTTATAAAAATGCTTGCTTCATTCTCTTATAAATTATTCCTTCTCAATGTATTATTATTTAATAAAATTGAATTAATAAAAAAGAAACATCACTATAACCTCTGTATTCCAATAGCAATTTGTCAACTCTTGTTATTAATACAAAAATTAGCATGCAAATTACACCATATAAACTTGAAGAAAGAGTAAGTGGCAAATAATTTTTAACTGTTGATATGCTAATAAATATCCCATTATCATCCAATATTATGAATAGCTTTTACACACTAAGACAGATTTCTTCCCTTTAATTAAACTACACAAGCACTGTGGTGTTGGTGGATCTGTAAATGTGCAGATATTGATGAGTACATGTAGTAGACAAACCTAGGAAGGCCTTCCCAGGAAACGATGGCTTAAATGGAGATTCTGAGGGTTAGGTCATCTTGATTTGTGCTGGCAGTTACACCTTGTCTTTTAATTTGCTATTTGCTTAATTAAAAGTGCTTGAGATAACTTATGAAACACAGGTACAAACTAAAAATAGAAAACAAAACCAAATAAAAGGAAAGATTGAGAATTATGTATAACATAGTGAATGATGTAAAAGAACAAAGAGTTGCTTTTCTTGCTGTTTAATAATAAGAAAAATCCATGCTGATGTAGAGAAATAATTTTTTCCAAAGGCTGAATTACAGTTCCTGCCTTCCGATCACCAGTATTAATGGCATAGTCCCACCACTGGAGGAGTTCATAGTCCTCATTAATTAGTTCTGATACAGGTCAAGAATATGCAAATTCAAAATACTAAAATTGAGCCTTAGTTCTAGAATGTGGAGCTTTTATTAGGGGCAGTTTAAATGGGCAGAGATTGAAGCAAATGCTTCCTTCTCTGTTTGTCCTTTCTTGTGTCTTCTTGATAAAGGATGGTGAAATTCAAAGAGGAGGATCAGAATGCAGACTTTACAGACAAAGGGCAAGAGGTGTAATTTCTCAACATTGAGTTTATGTCATGGCTTCTCAGCCCCGGCTCCACCCTGAACCAATTATATAAGAACCTTTGGAGTGGGGTTTTGGCATCAATCTTTTTTAAACATTACCCAAGTGATTCTGCTATGATGCCAGAAAGATAACCACTGATCTAGGCTAGATGTGGTAGGTATGCTGTAGCACAATCCATCAGGTAGATTATTTCGTCACTCTCTGGAAGTTTACAATCAAAATACACATATACTGTGGCCGTCCTGAGCCTTGTGGGCAAGGCAAAAAGGCTAGAGCTTTCAGGGAATCAAAATTTTGACATAATTAACCAACAGAATATGCAATGGTCTTAAAGAAAATTATATGAATGCAAATATATATACATACAGATACATACATATATGTATATAATAAACATATATATATATATATATAAACCAAAAAAGGATGATAGGATGAAGAGTACAAGAGGTTTGTTGGGAGAGGAAATGCCCAAGAAAAATAAAAGTGAGAGGAAGTAGGATTAATAAGGCAAGTCTTCAGACCATATTGTAGGTCTGATACCTGCAAAAAGAATGGGGAAAGAAAAAAGAGGATTGGGCAAAGGGAATTTCCATGCACCCCTGACTAAATCTTGGCCAGTCAAGTTGGGAGCAGTAAGGATTGCCAGTTGGAGAGAGGTCCTGCAGTGGGTTGAATGAGCCTGGCCCATTTACCACCATTATGCTCAGTTATTGGCTGTGGGCTGACCAGAAACACCTTACTGCCATCAGGAAGGCCGAAGAGGATCCTGAAGCTTCTATGAGCTGGAATGGTAGGCAAATATACTCCTTACTGCTGGATGGCAAGTACTTTCTTGAAAGAAGCTCAAAGTGCCATGTCTTAATATTTTTAGCTTCTTCCAATTAGCATCCTCAACTCATAAACCATTGGTGAGATGTTATCTCCTGGCAAAGATATTCAGCCTCCAAATCCAGAGGAAGGGGTAGAAACTTGCAATTTCCATATATTTCAACTTAATGTTTGCCCACATCCCTGTCCCTTGGTTAATCATAAGGTTTTTTTGTTTTGTTTTGTTTTTTGTTTGTTTGCTTTCTATTTTAATACAAACTTTATGAACGTCTCAGTCTTATAGTAACCTAGTAAGAGAGAGCCTGGAATATAATTCCAGGTAGAACTGATGGGAAAACCTACCATTTTGGTGATCATAAAAACTTTCTATACTAAGTCCTCAGGTATCCAGCCAGTCTTGAGAATGTTGTTGTGCAGATAAAAAAAATTTCAATATTTAGAATGAATACATTATCCTTTCAACTATTTTTTAATGTTCCTAGATTGTATTACATATTCCCTGACTAAATAGTTTTAGTGCAAATTGATTTATCTTTTCTTTAGGAACATGGATTTTGACCTGACTCAATTACTGTACTATGGTATGGTTATAGATGAATCCAAATATTGTGCTTAGTTTACTGGATCAATTTATGTCATGGTATATACACACAAACACATTTCAAAGCATTTTTTTATTCTATTCTTTCATTGGTATGTTGTATAATAGACTGACCTCTTCAAATGGGTAGCAAATCTTCAAAAGTAGTTATTGAATGCAAGGTTAAGCAGCATTCTCACAAGTTCTATTGCTGTCCTCAAAAATCATATCTTTAAAAAAATATCAGTGCCTTTTCACTTTTCAATGACATTCAAAAGATTATTTAATACAACCACCCACTTTATTCCCCAATTATATTCAATCATCTATTTTAATCACATCAAGTTCTTAAAAAGTATCACTTTTTGTGAAATTCCAAGGTTGATTTTCTTTTCCAACACAAAAAGTTCTTGACTTACTGCTATCCTGCCTTACTCTTAACAATTAAATACAAGTTGCTATAAGCACAATGAAACACAGTACAACGTAGTGTCTAGCACTCTCTCACTTCAGGAGTAAAGTAGCTAATCTGAAAAGCACTATTATGGTCAGCATGCAAGCAAATAATCTCTAGGCAGAATTATTTTTCAGGCAGAACAAGACAAAACATCATTCCAGAAACTTTTTTCCCCGAATTAAGCAGACCAAACACATTTTGGAACTTATGTTCTAATCAAAGCTAGTCACTGATGTAATGTTAAATTTACCAAAGGTATTGTTAGAATAAAATCTATACATACTTTAAAATACAAATGATGAAAAATATTAGCTATTCTTGTTTAATAAAAATGAATTATATTTTTATGCTTTTTTTAAGTTAGGGAACAACTTCTGCCTACATTTTCTGGTAAGAGGTTAGATTAGATCTTAATATAATTTTTTCCATTTGTTTTATTTATTTGCTTAATTTTTTTTATTTTTTATTATGTTCAGTTAACCAACATATAATACATCATTAGTTTTTTTTTTTTAATATTTTATTTATTTGTCAGAGAGAGAAAGCACAAGCAGGGGGAGTGGCAGGACAGGGAGAAGCAGGCTCTTGCTGACTATAGAGCCCAACATGGGGTTCGATCCCAGAACCCTGGGATCATGACCCAAGCTGAAGGCAGACGCTTAACCGACTGAGCCACCCAGGTGCCCCAATACATCTTTAGTTTTTGTGGGTTTTTTTGTTTTTGTTTTGTTTTGTTTTTTATTTTATTACATCATTACTTTTTGATGTAGAGTTCAACGATTCATTAGTTGCGTATAACAATTGTCACCACTAGAACAACACTAAAAGACAAAAGAGGGGAAAAACTTCAAGTTTGCAATTTATTATTTTGGATTAATATTTTAATATTTATTCTTTCATTCAACAAATATTTGTTGAGTCACTCATTAATGACAGGCACTATTCTTTGATATTAAAATACTGCATTGAACAAAACAAAGCTTCAGCACTCATGTAATTTACATTGTAGTATGTTTCTGAGGACCCAGTAAACAGATGATAAACAAAGGAAATAAATAGAAACAATAAGTCCAAACTGTAATAAGTACTGTAAAGTAAAATAAGGCAAAGTTAAAAAGACAAAGCTAAAAGTGGAGATGGAATGTTATTTTGGGCAGGTAAATGGTAACACTATCTTTGCAATTGCCCCCACCTAATTACAAATGGTATAAAAATTAGTGAAAGAAGGAAGAGGTAATAAAATATGATTTACTCTCACGTCCCAGAGGTTTCTTTTTGTCTATTATTATGGTAAGAAAAAAATTTATTCATTTATATTTTTTCTGATAATAATATAATTGGATCAAGAAAAGAGAAATGGTTAAGATGTAGAATTTTTATAAGTAATATCAGTCTATTGTATTTTAAGATAAAATATATTTTGCTATGATTTTAAAGAATTTTTATATTTAGGGGCACCTGGGTGATACAGTCAATTAAGTGTCTGGCTCTTGGCTTTGGTTCAGGTTCTGATCTCAGTGTCATGAGATGGAGCCCCAGGTGTGAGTCTGCTTGAGATTCTCTCTCCCTCTCCCTCTGCCCCTCCTGCTCGTGCTCTCTCTCTCTCTCAAATAAATAAATGAATCTTCTAAAAAAAAGAATTTATATATTTAAGTCCTTTAATAATCATCACTATTTATTTGAATGTTAATCATTTCTTTGATTTAAATATTGAATTGTTATTAAATTTAAATACAGAAGATTAACATTAGTGGGACTAAATACACAATGGGGTAAGTGTTTCAAGATCTTTGTCTTTTGTTTGTTTTTTTTTTCACAAAGAAATATTTTAAGTTATTTTTATTTTTTATTGAAAAATATGTATACAAATAAACTCAAATTTCATACCAGTAATAGTGTTAGCTACATTTCTGCCACTTAGCCCATGTTCACAGCAGCCACACACACACTGAGTGAGGTTTAACACTATCCTGACTTCTAACCACTTAGATTAGCTTTCCTGTTTTTATTCTGATGTAAATAGAATCATAGCATCTATACTCTTTGTGCCTGGCCTCTTGCAATCACCATTATATCTGTGAGATTTATACAAATTGTATGTATTTGTAAATTGCTCATTTTCATTATTATGTGATTGCAGCACATTTCATTTTCCCATATTGGAATAATAGATGGATATTTAGTTTGGGCTATTTTCAATAATACTATATGAACATTCAACTCCACATATTTCTGTTGGACATTTACAAGAAACTGATGAATCACAGAGTCTATACGTGCTCAGCCTTAGCACATGCTGGCCAAAGGTTTTCTAAAGGCTTCTTATCAATTTATATTACATCAGCAATTTATTAGTGTTCCAAATGCTTTAGATCCTTGCTAACACTAGGTATATTTTTGTTTGTTTTTTAATTTATTTTGTTTGCAGTTCAGCCATTCTGGGAAGTGTGTAGTGGTATCCCATTGTGGTTTTAATTTGCATTTCCCTGATGACTAAGGAAATTGAGCACCTCTTCAAGTGTCAACTGGCCATTTGGCTATCACTTTTTAGAAAGTGTTCATATTTTTTATCATGCTTTCTATTGCTTTGTCTTTTTCTTACTGATTAGTAGAAGCCTTTCATATATTCTAAATATGAGTTCTGTTTTGGGAAGATGTATCACAAGTGTTTTCTCGCACTTGGATTGCCTTTTCACACTCCTAAGGATGTCTTATTTATGTTATTCGGAGAGGCCACCAAAAGCATGAACCGCCATCGTAAAAATGAGTAAACTGGAGTTAACAAAAATTCTAAATTTCTGATTTTATGAAACACTGTTAAGAAAATGAAAGAGCAGGCCACAGATGGGGAGGAGCAATATTTGCTACACACATGTCTGATAAAGTAATAGTGTCCAGAATATATAAAATCTTACAACTCAACAATAAAAAGGTAAATAACCTAACCAAAAAAAAAATGGCAACAATTTTATAAATACACTTCATAGAAGACATCTTAAAATGGCATCTAACAGCATAACAACATACCCAACATCATCAGTTATCAGAGAAATGCAAACTAAAACCACAAAGAGATACCAATATATACCCATGAGAATGGCTAACATAAAAAAGACTGATAATATCAAGTGTGGCAAGGATGCAGAACAGCTAGACAGTTCATGTATCACTAATATAAATCCGAAGTGGTATAGTATTTTGGAAAACAATTTGGAACTTCTTAGAAAGCTTGATTCACACTTACTACATAGACCATTAACCTTATTCCTAGGTGTTTCTTCAAAAGAAGTGAAAAATCGTGTCCACACAGAGACACCTTTACAAATATTCACAGCAATTTTATTCACAGTTGCCAAAAACAAGACACAAGCCAGGCTTCTCTTTTCTTCTGTTAGGCAGGCTATATAAGCATCTGGGAGTTAAACCCGGTGCGATTCTGGTTCTTCCTTGACCTCAGGCATTTCCTTCCCATGCTTTTAATAAGAGCCTGGCTATTTTTAATTCCTCACGCAGTGTTTGGAAGAGATTTGATCCTTCCTTCTGTGGTTTTGAGCTTTGCTCTTTGGCTTACTGTACTGCTTTAAAGTTTGGTAAGTATTTTGAAGAGGTGACTAGCCATGTGTGTTTGAGGCAGGCACCATTCCTGAAGTGGGACTTTGTTTCTTAATTTTGGGAGACTATGGCAAATTCCAAGTCCACTTTCTAGAAGCGCCCTGCATATTCCCTGATCCAGACTGCAGCAAATGTATAATGGGAAAAACTTGGCCTTGCTTAGGGATCCAAAACTGTCCATATTGTGCTCAGCCCACAGCGGACCCAGAGTCAGTTTCCTTTCCCCCAGTAACATTGCTCTGCGTGGGCAAGCTCAATTGTCAGCTTGATTGGAACCCAGGAATGACCCTAGACAAGGAAATGACTGGCTTTCCCTTTCATTTAATCCTCTCTGCTTTAACAGATCTCCAATGCTTTAAAACCATGTATTTTTTTTGCAATAAATCTGGCTTTATTTTGTCATAATGGTATTTTGTTTTTAATGTAATGGATATGACCCATAGCAACTTAATATTGCTATCTTAGCTTTTTTTTATTGTTTCTTCTATATATTTTAATGTCAATGTTCAGTTTCCCAAGAAATGCTTTAACATATTCTCCTAAATTAAAACATAGATTTTTTAAGTTTCATTAAGCTATTAAATTTATGAACTGATAAGTATTCTCTTTGAAGTTTTTACTTAAATTCTAGTTAGTTAACATATAATGTAATACTGGTTTAGGAATTGAATTTATGATTCATCACTTACATATAACACTCAGTGCTCATCACAACATGGGAAATATTCTTAAGTTAAAAAATAAATGTAGAATATTTAATACAAAAATTATTCTGATGTTCTAATACTTATTCACCCTTTTGAAATTTGTCATTGGATTTACTATCCTAAATACTTATACAAACTGTCACTATATTATTTTTCTAAAATACAGATTGAATCACAACCTTTAATTTGTCTCTTTCTTTTAAAGAATAAAATTTTAATTTCTTTGATGGTGCTTAATACTTCTCATGATTTTATTGTGATTACTTTCTTGGTGGCTATCTCTCACTGCATCTAAATTTACTCATCTGCAGTGACCATTTACACTTAACTTATTCTCCAGATATTCCATGCACTCACATACTTCTGAGATCTATTGTTTCTAAGTGGAACATAACACCCAGCCTTTCTGTCTGTCAAAATATTACTTTTCAAAGGGTTAACTCACAGGACCCCTCTTCATTGAGGCTTACCCTAATTAAAAGTATACTCATCTTCCTCAAATTTCAATCATTGCTTATATCTCTACTCAGCATTTAGTTTTTCCTATCGTTTTTCTTTATACTAAGTTGTTTTTATATCTTTCTCATGTTGGTATACAACCCTTGAAGGGGAACTAAATATTGGTATGTGTGCATTTCTTACATACTATGCATGAAGCTTATTCAAGAATATGTTTTGAGTGAATATGACCATTGATTTTTTTATTACATCAATATGGTTCATTCATAGGAAACAGCTCTAATATTTTATAGTTGGGATCCATTACCTTAAAATGGACATTTCATCTAGTTGACTTTGTAGCCAATTATCCACTTTTAAAATAGCTAAAAATATACATTTTAGATTACTAAAATATGCTTATTTTTTCCTTTAAAAGCTAATTTTTAACTCTCACCTTTTCTGAAGTGTTTTCCTTACTGCATCTTTTGAAACAACTTTTTGCACAAAGCCAAGCTCAACACAGGGAAAATTTGAGTGATTTCTATATTTCAATATATTGAGGTTGGAAAATTTTTTTATTTAAATTCAATTAGCCCACATATAGTACATCATTAGTTTTTTGGTGTAGTGTTCAATGACAGATGAATGGATAAAAAAAGATGTGGTTCATATATACAATGGAATATTACTCAGCCATCAGAAAGGATGAATACCTACCATTTACATCGACATGGATGGAACTGGAGGGTATTATGCTAAGTGAAATAAGTCAATCAGAGAAAGACAACCATCATATAGTTTCACTCATATGTGGAATATAAGAAATAGAGCAGAAGATCATACGGGAAGGGAGGAAAAACTAAATGGGAAGAAATCAGAGAGAGAGCCAAAGCCTGAGAGACTCTTGACTCTGGGAAACAAACTGAGCATTGTGGAAAGGGATGTGGGTTGGGGGGGATGCGGTAACTGGATGATGGGCATTAAGGAGGGCATGTGATGTGTTGAGGTTGGAATTTAAGACAAAAATCATTAAGTAAACATAAGCATTTCCCAACTTGCAAAATATTTTCATGAATGCCTTAATGTTATGTGATATGTTGCAAACTTTATTCAGACTACTTAGATACAAAACATGAATTGTTCAGTTTGAACATCAATATTGTTCTCTAAGGTGGGGAATAACAGTAGTTTTTGATTGAAAGAAAATTATAGTCTTTCCTATACTGTAAATATCTAAGACATCATAAGGCAGGCGGATAGTTGTAAAATGTCCATCTTTCGGTAGCTGGACAATAAAGAGAAAAATGAACATCATCATGGGTGTTAATGTGCACAGAAAACAAAATGTTCAATAAAAATTATTAATTATGTCTAGTTTCTCACTTTTCTTATTTATGCCGGCAATATATTTCAAATGATTTTTGTACCTTTGGAGATGAAAATATAAAGAAAAGCATGACAAGGAAAGAGCCATACAGTAAATCAAGATACTTTTTGCTTGGTTGTTCATAGTAGGGAGATTAAAATAATCTCAACAGTTTCTTGATTTCTTAAGGCTTAACAAGTCAGGTTCTCTGTTAGGAAATGTTACTGGGAATCAGTAATCCCAACTGACTGCGCAATTTGAGGAAAAAGCAACCTCTCTTTGAGATGTAAAGTTGAGCATGTGAGTAGAAATAAATCTCTCTGTATTTTTTTAAATGTTGCTCCTTAAATAATAGAATTACAAACTTATGCTCCTTAAAGAGCCCTGGGAGGCAGACCAACATTAACTTGCATTTAAAGAATGAAAAAGATGAGACAAAAGTAAAGTGACTTGTCCATAGTCATAAAACCTATTTTATCAGAATACAGATTAGAGACTCCTTCTAAACAGAACTAGGACCCAATCTTCTATCCACATTTCTACATAGTAATTTGTTTTCTTTTCTTTTCATCTGATTAGATCAACTGAAACTTCTTTGTCTATAAATATTTTCAAAAGGTAAGAAAAAAATCAAAATGAGTTGATTTAGTTTCATATATCCAAATCGTTTCATTTATTCTTTTTCATACACAAAGTTCCTATAGCCTGTAAGGTTGAATATAAACATAAACCAAAAATTTGAACTCTAAAAAATTTTATTTTCAATATTTCCATTTCAAAGACAAAGAGTAACTTGACTTCAAAAGTTCAATTGGAAGTAGAACAAGTTTGACCTTGTCTGCCTTTATTTGTAGAGATTACTGATCAAAATGGCCACATTTTACAAATGACATCTGGAATTTGGCTTAGATTCTTAGTTCAGTCTGTCTTTATAGCTACCTATTTTCCTCGTTACTTCCTTGCTGACCATGAAATCCCTGCAAACGCCTACCTATAGAGACAAAACATATGTCTCTGGTCCTTTCTAGCCCCCATAAGCACCACTGAGTCCTCCCATTTCAGGCAAGTTCCAGGGTAAACCTGATGCTTATTTCATTCCAGATCTCCTGCCATTCCAGTGTCTGTGCTCAAGCAGCTGATGGACATGAGTTTCTCCATTACTGTCTGCAAAGGGAGTAAAAATTCTGGTCTTAACCACTCTGACCATCTCTCTCCAAGAACAGCTATTAGCAACCTTTGGAGCTATCATCAATGTAAGCATGTCATTCCACTCACAGAGAAGGACTGGCTTATATAAGATTCCTTGCCGCTGTCACTAACAGATTCTCAACATAAGAAACCTTACGCATTCTGACTTTATAGCAAGTCTGGTAATGAAATTCCTGGCAAAAGTGCATTAGGCAGCAGAATGACTACAGCAGTTCATTTTCTACTCCCTCAAGCCATACTCCTTCGTGCAGATGTGTGGTCCCTGGAATGTCCACCTCTTACACAACATTTTGTGATTGCTTACTATTGTTTGTATCCTGGCCTCTATCTGCTTTGAATCCCAAAATTGGTTAACAAACCAACAAACATTTCTTAAGTAAACAGTACATTCTAAGTAACATACTACACATCAGGAATAAATAGGTAAATAAGATATATCCAACCCTCAAAGAGCTCATGGTTCAATTAGAGAGATATTCAAAATAAGAAATTTTAATAATATGATAATTTTTAGGGCAGAAATGTATTCAAAGCATTATGGAAATACAGAATGACAAATTCAGGATGAAATAGTGATTTCTTATGAGATATTGATAATATTTGTTTTGAAATGTCATTGGCTGATTTTTTAAACATAAATTAGTAATATCTGCAGACAGTTTGACTTTGAACATTATCTGGATATAGTATGCCTCTAAACGATCATGTAAATAAGACTAGATTGTTGTGGCATCCCAAGGTATTCAAATAAACCTGTCAGAAGTGTAGGAATGCTTGAGAATCAAGAAAAATTAAAGACCTTTCAATGAGATGATGGGCTCAACTACAGGGTAATTGCAAAAGAGGCAATGATGCTATTCTAATTTTAAAACATATAAATTACGCAAGTGATTTCAACAGCAGGGGTGTTATTTGTCCTAATGTGGAGATGTTGCAAATCTCATGAATTTCAAAACCTTAAATTAAGAACAAAGGATTTACAGTTTAGTTAGAAGCAAATGAAACACAAGTAATGCCAAAGGAGGTCAATGCTATGGCTCACTCTTACCTCTAGAGATTGTTCATTCAAACTCTTTCCCCATTCCATTCCAGTGGAGGAAAAGTACTGATAGGATCAAGTCCAAGGACATAGGTGACAGAGGTGACAGTGCTCTGAATATTTAGAGATCATTTTTTTAAAAAGGTCAAAAACTCTTGCATCTGCTTGTTGTGATGTTTCAGATTCTGCCCATTGGATTCCTCCTTCTGGTCATTTTCTTTTCGGTTTGCCTTTGTTTTTATTTGTTTGTTTGTCTTGTTTTGTTTTTTTCCCAAGTAGCTAGTGAAGTAAGAGGCATCTGCTCTAAGTTTAGGACAGGTGAGGCCAATTATTTGTGTTAACAGGTCATACTATAGTTCTGCAAGGAACTCAAATGTATTTTCCTGTTTATTTCCAATGTGTTTTCCATAACATCACCTATTATGATATATTTAAATTTCATTCATTCACAATGTGCCAGAAAACTAAATAATTAATTTTGTTTTATTTTTTATAGAACTAAAAATAGCAAGTAAAATACCACAACTACTGTGTTGGCCTGGTTTCTTCCAATTACTACACTATCAGTTCTACCAATTGAATCAGCTATTTCAGACTGCCAAAGAAAAGAAAAAAGTATTGACCCAAAAGAAGGTCAATCCAATATTCACATAGATATTACATATTCGATACCATATGCTTTTCTGCACTTGCATTTTCCCTCATATTTCACTTCAGCAGATTCTAATATACCACAGCTAAGCAGATAGAACAAGAATGGTTCAATTGCATTAGCAGACTGTATTTTAGACATTTGCCAAGTGGGCAAGTTCAGTAACAAAGTCAAAGTCCTGAAACAACTGGAATTTGATGCAGATGAATGCTGAATCAATAAGCTCTTAGAGCACTAAAAAGTTGGGAAATGGCAGGTGAAACTGAAGTGGTTCTTTGTTTGAATTCTTTATCATTTTATGTTTCTCCTTAGCTAAAGCCTTTCTGAAAATTACTTCACCAATGTGCTCTTTTTGAAGAGAAAGAAAATACAAATATATGCTTTGCTTTTTTTTAAAGATTTTTTTTTTTTAATTTGAGAGAGAGAATGAGAGAGAGAGAGCACGAGAGGGGGGGTGGTCAGAGGGAGAAGCAGACTCCCCGCTGAGCACGGAGCCTGATGCGGGACTTGATCCCCGGACTCTAGGATCATGACCTGAGCCGAAGGCAGTTGCTTAACCAACTGAGCCACCCAGGTGCCCCAAATATATGCTTTGTAATTCATCATATTCTTAGGAAATTTTGATTAAAATATTTTTTGGCACATGTAAGTTTCTGTAATCCTGTGTTTTATTAGTTTTGCTTTAATAGATATTTTTTAAAAGATGTTATAACAAAAAGAAATGGAATTATGTGTATTATGCCAAAAATTATGGGATAGTTTGTTTCAATTAGTTTTTTCTTTTTCCTATGAGATGTTATTTACCATGGCCATATTCTTTGTTTTAGCATCACTACAATGCCTTTTTTTTTTTTAAGATTTTTATTTATTTACTTGACAGAGAGAGACACAGTGAGAGAGGGAACACAAGCAGGGGGAGTGGGAGAGGGAGAAGCAGGCTTCCCGCGGAGCAGGGAACCCGATGCAGGGCTCGATCCCAGGACGCTGGGATCATGACCTGAGCTGAAGGCAGACGCTTAACAACTGAGCCACCCAGGCGCCCCTTCACTACAATGTTTTTTATCAGCACATTGCAATAGACCAACTTTACCTTAATTTTATCCCCTTGCTTGTAAATTTTGAGAGCAATAAAAACAAGTTTCTGGTAGATCAAATACTTTTAGCAACAATTTATCACTACTGAAAAAATTAGTGCTTCCAATTTTTAATATAATATTTTATGAAAATAGCCAAAACTACTTGCAATGGCTTAAGCCAAATAAAGGATAGAACAGCGATATACAAAGTTATCTTCAAAAGTCTTATGATTTTAGTTAAAACATTCACTAAAGTTCCCATCACTTTGACTTAATTTGACTTTCTTCATTTTCTGCTGTGACAAGTCATCTTTTTTGGCACATCTTCTGCTGGCTTCTTGCTCACTTTGTTGTTCTTCTTTTCTCTTTATTTATAGACTGAAAATTCATCTTCCTTAGGAAAAACTTTATAAATCCATGTTTAAATCTTTGACACATATAAAATATGAGAACGACTGGGCTGTATGTTAAATCTTAGTAAGTCAATGTCTTAGAAACTACCACCTTCACCCACAAACTCCATTAGAATGCTTTATGTTACTGCTCAAACTGGGGGATTTCCCTTTGAGTTTGTTATTCTTAATTGATTTTTATAAATGCAATGAAGTGTCAGGATACCAAGAGACAAAGATCAGTCAGAAGTTGTTTATTTCTGTTTCCTTTCCCTCTAAACAAATCATCATTAAGCAACAGAGACACATCTTCAGCACTGATTTTTTGGGGGTGTGCTGCAAACACTTCTTTTTCTTAGAATTTGGAACCCATTAAATTGAAGGAACAGATCAAAAAATGTCATCCTACACCCAAAGCCAAATGCAGTGGGCATGACTGGGTAACTATCTCAAACAAGAGATGGATTCTGACCCTTTTTATAAGGGTCTGAAAGATGGGCGGTGATGATATTCTATCACAAACTTCCTTTCATTATATTGCAATTATCAAATAAAAACATTTGGAAAGCAACAATTTTTAACTTTTATATTTCCTCACTCTTAGTACCTCAATACATTTGACAAGAAGGTATGACCTAACTTCAAGCAATTTGAGGACATCATACCTTTGATCAAAAAGTGATTACCTCGGGGCACCTGGGTGGCTCAGTCGTTAAGTGTCTGCTTTAGGCTCAGGTCATGATCCCAGGGTCTTGGGATGGAGCCCCGCATCGGGCTCCCTGCTCAGCGGAAAGCCTGCTTCTCCCTCTCTCTCTGCCTGCTTATGTTCCCTCTCTTGCTGTGTCTCTCTCTGTCAAATAAATAAATAAAATCTTTAAAAAAAAGTGGTAACATCAAGTAGGAATATTCATCTTAACTCAATTTAAATTTGACTGATTGAAAAAAAAAGAATGAAATTCTCTGTTTGAAATATAAGTGCATATGTACATTAAACATCCTGCTGAGCATTGCTGATTTACAAAGAAAAATTCTATTAAGATTTGAAAAACTTAGGTTCTGTTATCAGAAGGCCTGGTTTTAATTCCTAGTCAATTATTAGCAAATGTAAAAAAGGGCAAATCAAATACTATCTTTGAGCCTCAGTTTTTACACCTGTAATAATAATATTTAACAGAGTTGTTTAAAGGAGCACCTGAGAATGTAGGTAAAGTTTTATTTATATGTGCTCTATATTTTGTTCACATGTATTCAGAAACCCCTAGAAGCTAGGTACTAAATCAAGAACTGGGGGAGAGGAGTTGATGAAGCCTATATCCTTTAAGCCTGAATCCTGGTTGAAAGAGATGGATGTATTAAATATCAATATAATATGCAACACTATAATTAAGGGAAAAGATCAAAAATTTGTTGGGCCTCTAGGTAGGGAGAAATCAGTTCTGCCTTTGGATGTCAGAAAATTTTTGTAGGAGACAGTATTTGAGCTGAGGCTTGAGAGAAAAGAGTTTACCATGGAGAGGATTCACCAAGGAATAAAAACCACATGTACACATAGGGCATGGAAGGGTAACACCAAATGGTGCTTAAGAAATTTGTGACACCTGGGTGGTTGGAACATAGAGTCTGTGGGAGAATGGCAGCTGATGAGGCTTGAAAACTTATTAAATAGGGACAGATTGTGAAGGTTCCTGAAACATAAAGACTTTCAGATTTGATGTGAAAGATACTAATGTGGCTATGAAATCATAGTGCTTTAGGAAAACTAGTCTAGCTGTAGCATGAAGAATAGTTTGTTATTCTCAAGACTAGAGTCTTGGAGACCAAATAACACCCATTGTAGCAATTCAGGTGTAGGGTGATGAGGTCAGGGATATAGGACAGAGGCCAGTATTTGCAACTAGATGACGTGTTTGGTTTGGGGTATGCTTTTTTTTTTTTTTTTAAAGATTTTATTTATTTATTTGAGACAGAGAGAATGAGAGAGAGAGAGAGCACATGAGAGGGGGGAGGGTCAGAGGCAGAAGCAGGCTCCCTGCCGAGCAGGGAGCCTGATGCGGGACTCGATCCAGGGACTCCAGGATCATGACCTGAGCCGAAGGCAGTCGCTTAACCAACTGAGCCACCCAGGCGCCCCAAGGTTTGGGGTATGCTTAAGGTCAATGATTATATTACGTATGTTGAGGAGAGAGCAGTTGGGGTAATAGATGCTTGCTCCACTGAAACTTTTATGTCACAGTCAAATTTTTTCAATATTTACTGTCTTCCTGTTGCTGTAGGAAAAAAAAAAAAAAAGCTCTGCATACAAGGCATTCCATAACATCTATTTCTTTTTTTTTAAAGATTTTATTTCTTTATTTGACAGAGAGAGACACAGTGAGAGAGGGAACACAAGCAGGGGGAGTGGGAGAGGGAGAAGCAGGCTTCCCACTGAGCAGGGAGCTTGATGCGGGGCTCGATCCCAGGACCCTAGGATCATGACCTGAGCCAAAGGCAGATGCTTAATGACTGAGCCACCCAGGCGCCCCCCATAACATCTATTTCTGCAGCATCATCTCCAATTGATATCTAGGTGTCAATAATCTAGTAACAATTCCCCAAATGCATGCTACTCTCTTTAGGCTCTGTACTTTGCATACTCTGCTTCCTATGCTTAAATTCTTGAATTTCTTTTTCATACACTCATTATTGGGTGATTCACTTGTAAAAAAATTTTTAAAAATTAGTAATAATGATATAAACTCTATTTGACTAGTTTCTACATTTGTTTTCCTCTCTAGCACATGTTAGGACAAAAGGAAATTTTATTGAATAAATGAACATATAAATGAGGTATGAGCATTATACTGGAGCAACTTTGCATGATGAAAGTCTGTCTTGTGACAAATTTTCTTCCAAGAATTCACAAAGTTAGTGGGACAGATTTCTGAGTAGAGTTAGTATACTAGATATTACTCATCTACATTGTGGGTGTGTGTTTTTTTTTCTAAGAATAATGATAAGAGGGTGAGCTAAATTTCATAATTATAAATCTGATTAAAATTTAAAAATCATGTTTTATTAAAATGCCTCCTAATTTCTTATACTATTCTTTTACACATTATGCATGTTACATGCTTAGACTAACAGATACTTATTCTCTATTAAATGTATTAAAAAGAAGCCTCAATCTAGATTTTAACAATGTAAAATATAAAGATTTTGAGTTCATCTTTTGTTGGTATCCCTGCCCTTGTCACCTTTACTGTCTTGCACAGGGGAGCATTGTTTGAGAATGATCAAGAAAATGAGGCACAGAAATACCAAAGTTAAC
>NC_138369.1:112139360-112205730 GCF_054177405.1 Leptonychotes weddellii | reverse complement strand
GTTTCCATTTTATAATTAGCTTGCTAATTTCCCCCAGGAAATTGCTGAGATTTTGTTTGTTCTTATGTTTAATCTATGCAACAATTTGTGAAAAACTGATGCCTTAATGCTATTGAGTCTTCCAATCTAAGAACGTGGTGTATCTTTCCATTTATTTTGATATTCTTTAATTTCTCTCAATAATTCATATTGTTTTCAGAGTAGAAATCTTGAGCATCATTTATTAGAATTATTCCCATATTTTTGGTGCTATTTTGAAATTTACTATTTAAAAAATTTTATGTACTTAATTTTTAAGGTATATATAAATAAAATTGATTTTTGTTTACTGATTTTGTATCATATATATTATATGTTTAATATTAATAGTCATTCTGTTTAGATTCAAAACCCAAAAGATTATACAGAGATACTATTAAAATAAATATTAAAACATACGATAGTCACTAGATCTATAGTCAAAATATGTATTAGTGTTAACAGTTTTAGATTATTTTAAATATTTTAACATATTAGTCTTTATAATATGGTGTTTCCCATCTTATTAAATACTTAAAAATATGATTTTTTATGACTTCATAGTATTCTGTTAAGCAGTGGTATCATTATATAACAGTTCTCATATTCATAGAAATTTAGATTTTTTTCATTTTTTTGTTATTTTTTCTCCAATCAGCATATTTATATTATTTTTTAAATTATTTTATTTTATTTTAATTCCAGTATGGTTAATATATATTTTTAAAATCACGCATTGTTTCCTTAAGATCATGATAGAAAATTAGAATTACTGGACCAAATTGAGTAACTTCTTAAAGGCTCTTGAAGTCTCAAGAAAATAAAGTATTTTTACTTCCATTTAAAGAAGAATAAACTGAGTCTTGGGGCGGGTAGGTGATGCCAAAAATCAAAATCTAGTCACTGTCAGAGGAGACATTAGAGCATATTTCACTGAGCAATCCTCTATAATTTGGTGCCTTATTACCTAGGCAATTTTATGTGATTTCATTATTATAAGAAATAAGTTCATTCAGTAGAAATATTGTATACATCAGAGTGAAAGTAAAATCAAAAAGAAAAACATAATGTGTTGTCACATTAAATTACTGATGTTATTTTTTCAGGAGAGTAGGGAGAATGAATCTTAAAAAGGAATTATCTGCTTTGTCTCCCAGTTCCCTTTCAGACACTTTCAAATGTATTAATATCTTCCTAACTATATCAATATTATTTAAAAAATTCAGACAATGAACTTGAATTATCTGCAGGTGGGAAGTCATTTACTAAAACCAGAAAAGAAGTATGAATCCCGAGGGATGCTATGACCCACTAGCAGCAGGACACAGACCTACACTGAATAATAATTTAGAACTATTACTAAGATAATTAGAAAGCCAACCTGCTGCCAGAAGGGTTAGAACTTAGCTTCTCAATTTATTAAAAAGCAGATCTTGATTTGTGAATGAAAAGAACTCAAAGTTCACTAATACCATAACCCCAACATCTGCATGCCATAAGAAAATAATGATTTAGTATAAATTAATTTCAATTTTTCAGGTAGTGCAGATTTTATCAGACAATTATACCATTGACATTCATTTTCCTATTGTATTACTTACAACTTAAATGTTTCTTGATATTTGTTCAACAGCAGATACTCAGGAAAAATATTTTAGGAAGATTTTTCTCACTTTTAATGAGAAAGAGTTTTTATACGCAATATATATTTCCAGTTTTCATCACGCTTCATTGATAAGAGCATAGTGAAAATCTGAACAAAGTCACTGTATCGGATAAGAACTACCACTGCAACAACGCTGAGACACGAAGACTTCCCAATCCATTTAGAGATAAATAAGGACAATTTTTTCTCTGTATTTCAGTCTACTTTCTTCCCCAAACTGATTCTGTTTCTACAAGCAGAGCTTCTCTAAGAAGCAACCAACTGTTTGCCATTGGCTAACCTAACATGGAGAAAAAGGGGGCCTGATGATGATCAACAATGGACTCTCCCACATGTCTATTCATCTGCCTCTCTTGTATACACTTTGTCATAGATCTAGCAATTTGCATTCCCAGCTCTGTTCATAGTGATGAAGAGATATAAATAGCAAAATAGAGCTGAAACATTTGTCTGTTCCTTCTTTGGACCAATATTATTATCAAAACTGATGTTTGAATAAACATTCTTTTTATTTTTTAATTTATTTTTTATTTTTTAAATTCTTTATATAAAAATCAATTGTATTTCTTTTTTTTTTTTTACAAAATAACCACTTTATTTTTTTTCTTTTTAAAATTTTTTTATTTTTATGTTCAATTAGCCAGTATATAGTACATTAGTTTTTGATGTAGTGTTCAACGATTCATTAGTTGCGTATAACACCCAAGGCTCTCTTTTTAAAGAAAATTTTATTATTGAAGTATAGTTGACTGAATAAACACACTTAATTCCCTTGAAAATGGTTTGTAGGTGTTGTTATTCTTCAGCTGTATCATTTGCACTTATAATAAGAGAAACAATGAAGTTAAGCGAGAAGATATCTGAGTCAGTAATCAAAATACCCAGTTAAATTCAAGCTTTGACATTGTACTCTCTGACCTTGGACAAGAAGCTAATGTCTTGGGAAATTATGTTTCTCTTTTTACAAATGGAACATTTGAATTAGGAGGTCACTAAATTTCCTTCCAACTCTAATATTCTATGATGAAAGGGTAGGGAACAAGGATAATAAAAAATACTTTACCAAAAATCATCTTTTAGATGCTCTGAAACTTCATTTGTCTCAGAAATAATTTGATCTCTTTGGAAACTTTAAGCCATACTCCAAATACAGAAGTAACTTGATTAATAATTCTTTCAGGCTTAAAGATAATATTAATGACCACAGACTATCACAGACATTGGCTGACTGGTCATTGGATACTTCACATTATACAAAGTTCCTCTTGACATTCCCATAATATAAATTATTTTCTTAGCTGATGAATTTTAAAGCCACTCACCAAAAGAGCAAGAGTTAAAGGAGTATTACATATTGGCATCATACAGATATTAATAGCAACAGTTTAATTCTAAAACACCCTGTGCCATCCATTGTATTTTGCATTTTGATATTTATGCTTTCATTCTCAGGACAACACTCAAAAAAGACTCACCCTCAATTTACCAATTGGAAAATTGAGTTTCATGATTTTCTTTAAAGATTTTATTTATTTATTTGAGAGAGACAGATATAGCGACATAAATAGCAGGAGCAGGGAGGAGAGGGAGAAGCAGGGAGGAAAGGGAGAAGCAGGCTTCCCGCTGAACAAGGGCTCGATCCCAGGACCCAGAGATCATTACCTGAGCCAAAAGCAGATGCTTAACCAACAGAGTCACCCAGGTGCCCTGAGTTTCATGACTTTTTGAATAACTGGCCCATGGCCATATGGCTTATAGGAGAAAAAACTATGCAATCCAGAAAATCTGTGCAATCTAAAGCCTATGATTGATCCACAAACCATCTTGATAGTATCTTCTTGCTTCACCCATTTTCTGACAGTAACTGTTACCTGAAATTCATGTTAGGAAATGGAGTAGGATGTGTGCCTTATTGCAACTTCTGAATCATCTTGAAACTTATGTTGTAATAAACACCTACCATAAAATTATTTCTGATATAAAATTGAGATGAAACTTCTCTTTTACTCTTACCTACATGCTATGTTATGCACATGACCTTCTCTTTCAACATGCATATACAAATATCATTAACACACAGGAACAAGGCTTTTCTAATGACATGTAGCATGGGCCAGAATAAAAGGTTGATCTATGAAGTTTTCATGTGCAATATAACATTTCAAGGAAATATATAGCTTATAAAAGGCTTATTTGGTCTGTGCATATCCTAACTTTGGTGCTATATATTTATTGTTGTCTGCCTAAATAATCCTGCATTAGAAAAAAAAGCAGTTATAGCTGTATCCTGTCCAATTCTGAATCTCACTTCCCCACATTCAAGCTCAAAGGATACCCTAACTAGAAAAATCTTCAGTTTTTCTGTTCAAATGACATTTTTTACTCTTGACTGGAACTAGATGTAATGAGACAGTGTCTTCAGTACTGACCCAAATCAATAAAAAAATAAGACACAAAAAACAAAAACAGAATTGATCCAACATTTTTTTTTTATTGATCCAACAGGTAATTTCAGATTACTAGTAGAGCATAAAAGAGAACTGCAGGCAACATATTTTACCTCAGTGAATTTATTCCAATTCTGAGCCCAATTTCTATTCCACTATTTTTCTGGGATAACAAACTCTGAGTTATGAGTATGTCACAATAGCTAGTGAAAACATTTCCTGTCCTTAGTAACTTAGGAAAAAGAAAAAACACTTTAGAAATTATCTCAAATTCCACCTTCTAAAGAAATTTGTGTTGCTTTAGGCATTATTTTGTCATTTGGAAGACAAAAGCTCATAGATCTAGACAGTTACATTTGGTGGGAGAATTTAGTTCAGCATATAAAAAAGATTCACACATATAATTAGCTTTATTATTTGTTGTTTTATTGTTTGTTTATAAGATTTATGTATGCTTATATAATCATTTGCTTATACTTTGTATCACTTATACTTCTAATGTCACATATTTAGAATCTTAAGCAATATCATTTAATTGTAATGATATAAGGCAACTTCACTTTGCTTTTCAAATTAAGCAATGATGACAGTATATTTCTCTCAAAATGTAACAACAAATTGTTGCATTATTTGTAAGAACATAAAATGCATTGTTAATATATTTAACTGTTTATATATGTGCCTTTTTTATCTATTAAAAAGGGTAAAACTCCAACAAGAGTAAAAATATTATCCCCAAATGATAGTATAATAAAATGAAATGTGGAAGAGAAATATTTAATGGGAATTAGGTGAACATAAACAATAAAAGATGGCATATAATAACTATAGCATGGATTATCAAACTATTAAAATAATTCTCTGTGCATTTTATGTTCAGTCTGTTGCATGTTGAACATTTAAGATAATTTTTTAAAGATAATGACCATGTTGGAGAAAAAAAATCTACATTCAAATCCATTTATAGTCTCCTATATTCACCTCTCCAAATGAAGTGGATACAATTAATACAATCTCATATTATGCAGGAGGAAGTCACTCCAAGATCAAAGAATAAAAGCTAATATTAATTATTATTGACGTATTACAGCAATTTAAATCTTCAGGAGCTTCAGTTCATTTTACACAAATGATCATTCATAAATGATCATTTGTGTCCATGTCCATAGGTGACCAATTCTAATTATGAAATGTAATTCTATAGTACAACCAATTCTTCTATTTTGTTCCTATGTTTTGGGCTAAAAGCATTAATAATTACACAATGCTATTCAATGTTTTCATTTATATGAATTCAAAGCAGTAAATAAGTTGCACAAACCTAGGCAAGTGTTTAATTAATTACTATCTTTTTGTCAGTTTAATTTTTTAAATATATCAGGCTACTTTTGTTTTTCTTTTTAAACTCCTTGTTGCATTAGAAGCTGGAAAAAATAATTTTCAGTTGGCTTTTGAAAACACACAGCTTTATGAAATATTTATCTTGTTCATTGAATTGCATACTTATGTACAAATTTTTGTGTGTACATTTTACTTATTAAAAGGTTAAAAATGCATCTGTGTTATTGTGATTTATAATAAGAAATATATATTTGGTCTTTGTCCATTCTACCTGGCATAGGGCTCCTAAAACTTTGGAATTTCCTAAATGATGAGGGTAGTAAAAGTGTTTTTTATGTTATGTTAATAAAGTGACTTTTGGAAAGCAACTAAGAATGGGGGAGGATTACCCAGAGACCTAGTCATGCAATTAGGGGGTTGGAACTTTCAGTCTAACCCCTGACCTCCAGGGAGAAGAGTGGGGTTAGAGGTTGAGTTCAACCAGCAATGGCCAATAATTTAATCTCTCTGTGCCTAGGTAATGAAGCCTCCATAAAAACACGAAAGGACTGGGTGTGGAGGGCTGCTGGGTTGGTGGATGTGTGGAGACTGGGAATTTTGGAGTGCTTGGAGAGGGCATGGAAGCTCCAGACCCCTAACCCCATACCTTGTCCTATGCATCTCTCCCATCTGGCCATTCCTGAGTTAATATCCTTTATAATAAACCAGTGACCTAGGCAACTAAATTGTTTCTATGAGTTCTGTGAGCTACATTAGCAAATTAAATGAATCCAAGGAAGGGGTTGTTGGAACCTCTAATCTATAGCTGGTCTGTTAGAAGCACAGCTGACAACCTGGTCTTGCTCTTGGTGTCTGAAGGTGGCGGTGGAGGTAGTGCCATGAAACTATCCAGGCAGACAGTATCAGAATTGAGTTGAATCATAAGACAACCAGCTGGTGTTGGAGAGTTGTTTGTTGGTGGGGGACCTCCTTCCCCCGACACTGGAACTGGGGTGCAGGAACCTTCAGCATTCTTGACTTTTACTACAAATATATCTGCATATTAAGATCATCTGTACATTTGTATTTTATTTTTGTATAATTTCATGGATTACAGCCTGAAAACCCTGATTCAGAAGGTCTGGATTATCTGAAATTCTATTTTTTAAAATTCTTTTTAACAAGATCTCCAGGTGACTTTGTTCTGGTCGCCCACCAGATTTGAAATAACTCTTGTATACAGGGATGAAGCACAGAAAGAAACCTACATATGTATATGCCACGAGGTTCAGTGATTAATATAGATAATTTTCATTACAGTTTATCATTTTGACAACTGTGTTTCAAAGAAAAGAAAAAGGCATGGCAATGAGAAAAGTATGAGCAGAAGAAGAAATGCATTTTGGGATATTCATGTAAGATACACTACTACATCACTATTGAATGAACTACACAACAACTGAATGAATCTCACAGATATATTTAGCAAAAAGAAAAATGAAGAAATATTAAATATAGTATAATGCATGTAAATAGAGCTTGAGGGACAGAAATACTATATATTACTTTATCGTCTATCATCTATCTATCTATCTATCTATCTATCATCATCTATCTATCTAAAGTAAGTGAAGCACGTAGAAATGAAAAAAAAACATTAAACTCAGAATTGTATTTACCACTGGTGGAGAGAAAAGATGCTCAAGAGATCAAATACTTTTGTAAATTTTATTTATTTACTTAGTGATGGAATAAATGTTTTGTTGTTGTTGTTATAGTAGACTTACTACCATTTGTGTCTGAAATATTTCATAAGAAATAAAGTAGATCAATTATGGAATATCATCTGACTTGCTTTTTCATGCACATAGAGGGGAGTAAAGAGAGGAGACATTTGATGTATCTTCAGATGTAATAAGATGAGTTTGAGAAGTCAAAAATCTGTTGAATTGTTTTTGAAAGAATTGAGAAAAAGCCAGGAAATAATAAAGGAAATTTCTCTAAGATCTTTTTGAATACCTTGAGTTGTTTCTCTCTCCTTCTTTCTGATGGATGCTGTGAGGGAAGTTTAGTCATTTAAAATAGTAAGTCAGGCATGCTAAATGAAAATAGAAGTTCTGCACTTATATTTGTTTCCAGTGTCATAATTTATTATCTTAAATTAATTCACCATTTCCTTTCTTCAGTCTAAAGCCCACTAATGGGAAAATGCATTTGGGTTTATAGACTAGGTGTATGGCAGAAAAGATTTGAATGTATGTGTACCATTTCCCCCTCCCATCTGTACATCCCAAAAAGACAGTAACCATGGAAATGGCTGCAGATTATTCTGAAAAAGAGAGGGGTGTGTTGGGGGGCTCTTTGTCTTCATTTTGATTTTAAAGGATTTATCTAAAAGGCCAGTTGAGCTCTTTACTTGCAAACAAGCTATTCGTGAAAGTTCACCTCCAAGCAAAGCAATCAGCCAGAGAAGTTATTGCTTCATGTTGGCCAGAGGAAAAAACAAAACAAAACAAAACAAAAAACTCAATCAATTAATCAATCAATCCATCCTCAAATCATATAATTTGTCTAGACAGTAATGCACTATAAATTTCAATAATGCACTATTAAACCGATATCTGCCTGTATAAAAATTGTGACTCATTGACTTACTTCACACCTTGCTTCTCTTTTGTAACCTGGGATTTTTCTTTGGTGCCACAATGACACCATTGCTTATGGACTAATGAACACTGGTCTGGACACTTCCTGTTCCACTACAATTTGAAGGAAACTTAGGTGCTTTCAATAAATTTTTCTTTTTCAGTGTGTGATTTTATTTTAAAACAGTAATGACTAATGATCATTCCATCTTTGCTGAGGAATGTTATGTCTGCAATCTGTAAAAACAATTTTTGAAAGGATATATTCCAAATGTAAAAAGAGGTTTGTTTGTTTTTCTGGAGATTAGGAATATAAAAGACTTTCATTGTTCTTAATTACACTGGACTTACTCTAATTTGATTTTTAATGAACATTTTTATAATCATAGGAAACAATAAAAATATATTCTTTTTTCTAAAAAGTTAAGTCCTACTGAACATAAAATAAGGCAATGTGTTCCTAAAATATTTGAAATTATCATGGCAAAATAGTGATTTGCTATTAAACGATCAACAAATTATTTGCATCTGATTTTTTCATAAGTTTTTTATTTGTAACACACTGCGTGAAACCTATACAGATTGGTTCATACTTTTTTTTTTTGCAAATATATGATACTTCAATAGAATGTAATGGTTTAGTTATACTATATTTATATTTTCAATCTACTAAAATTATATTACTCTTGCAAAAATCTGCATTATATAAGTGAATGGTAAGATTTTAAGAAAAATTCTTGAATTTTATCACTTTTTTAATGGCTAAAAAGGGAGACTATTTTATTCTTTTATAATATACCAGAAGTCTAATTTCTAAGAGAGCTTTATTGTAATTTCCCACAGATGAAGACATTTCACCTTAATCTGTGTTCTAAAACATGGTAGGTATCTCGAATACTAAAGGAATATTCAGTTTAACTATGGCTAAAACTTCAGTTGTACCAGACAACTTTGCACTTTAAATATGAAAATTAATTAATAATTCTTTTTATAGTTGTAGTAGCACCTCCAGAGCTTATCAAAAATGGACCAGCCTATAAAATATGAGTGGGTTTAAAATTTGATCTAATATTCGTAACACCAAAGACAAATATAAATTGAAAGACAAACTTCATCTTTTTATTGTTAGGGATGTGGTTTTTTTTTTTTTGATAATTTTACCTTGTAATTTTGTCTTTTCATCTCATAACTGCTCTAACAAAAGGCTTGTGTCATCAATTTTAGTATGTTCTCCTATTCATGTGAAAATACAGCAAGTTCAACATGCAGTAGAAATTACCTAGGAAAGTTTATTACTCATATTCTTCTTTATGACATATACATATTAATATTTATATTTTTATTTGATTCCAAAGATTATTTATTATACATAACAAGTAAAAAAAAGTGTCAAAAATAATTGATTAAAAATAATGTAATTCCCTTATAAAAATTAATATGATCAGTAAAATCCCTAAAGGAACAAATGCACTTAGGATTTTTTAAATGAACTGGATTATACTATAAATTTTCATGTGGAAGTATAAAAGTATATTGTGATAAGTCAGGAAATAAATAATGACATTTTCAAACTGGAAGGGAAATTTTAGGTGTTCTAATTTCCTTTCTCCATTTTATAACTGAAAATAATAAGAACTTTCCAAAATTAAACCACCTAGCCAAATTGTAGAGAGCTAATCAGATCCTAGATGTTATGCTTAAAGTTATGTTTCCTTGAACTCATAATTATTTCTCATTAAAATGTGTTTGAGGGGTTCAGGATTTTATAGATATCACTCTCACTTATATTAAAAATGGTGATAACATTATTTATTCATTCATTTTGCAAACCTTTGTTGAACGCTTGTTATTTGCCAGGTACTCTTACTAGGGCTTAAAACACATTAGAAGTAAGAGCAGTCAGGTTTCCTGCTCTCACAAGATGAATAATAAAATGACCAACAAACATAAGTAATTTCCAAATTATAAATGCTATGAAGAAAATAAAACATGATGACACTCTGGGGAGTCACTAGAGTGTTGTCAGCTATGGTCTTTGAGCCAAGATCTGAAAAGTGAAAAAGAGCTAACATTGAAAAGAGATTGCACTAACAGATTTCAAGCAGAGACTAGAAAATGCAGAAGCTCAAAGGAAAGAATAAGCTTGGGTGTTTAAGAAATATAAATGAATCCTGAGTGAGTGTGGGAAAGTGGGATGAGAAGGTACCAGGATGGTTTATCTGGCCTCAGCTTATAGAAAGCCTTTTAGAAATGGTAAGGAATTTGGATTTTAATTCAAGTGTAAAGAGAAGCTATTGAAAAGTTAAAAGTAGGAAACTAGTATTTTCCAGCTTTTATTTTGAGAGACTGCCCTGGTTGCTTGTAGATAATAGATTGCAAGACAGTAAGAGTACTGTTGTGGTTTGTATCAAATGAATCCTCTTGCCAAGAACAATTTTAAAAGCTTGATAAAACAGCAAACAATAACAACTTCTACAACAATGACTACTTGAGAAGATCAGAGGAGAACTAAAGCCGCTAGGACTTCATGGGGCTTAGTACCAGATAAAAGGGAAAAACACTGAGATAAACCAATATTTCTTCCCATATTTATTTTTATTTTTAGGGCATTTGCTGGTTCCCAGTAATGGGGAGTACAGGCCAAGGCAGGGTGTAGGGGGTAGGGGGGCTCACCATGCACAGAGCAAATGCAAATATTTAAACAATCTAGATAATCATTTCGGTGGTGATAACATTAGTAATTCAAGAGCCTGTATGAGGGATAAAGCACAAATACACACAACAAGAAATACTAAGTAAAATATTACCATTAGCACAGAGAAATTTGAAAAAAGATCATGAGACTGCTTTGTTAAATTGTCAATAAACTTGAAAATCTAGATGAAATGGGTAGCTTTAAGAAAATATAATTTACTAAACATATAGAGAAATACATTTTAAAATATAGTTTCTATATTTAAAAATATACAAAAATTTATGAAAGGATGCCTCATAAAATGTACCAAGCTCAGACAACCTCACATGGTAATACAAAATTTATAGATCAGAAAATTCCATGTTAATTAAATTATCCAGAATATCCAAAATAAAGAAAATTTCCAAATTATTTGCAGAAATGTGTATAAAAATAAACAGCACTCAGAGAGACAGCGTGCAGAAACAAAAGAAAATTACTACCTCACTAACGAATACTCATGTATCTTAAATATGTTCGCAAATAAAATCCAATTGCACATTAAAAAACATATCATCTGCAACCTGAGTTAGGGCAGAAATTCAAGGATGACTCAATATTGGAAAATGCTTTTCTCATATTAGAGGGAAATTCATGTGGTGATCTTCATGTATGGGGACATTTGACAATGTTGAATACTTGATTATAAAATGGTTCAATTTAATAGGGATTGATGGATATTTCCTTAACATGATTTAATATTAATTAACATATCAGTCCAAAGCCAGTGTTTTAATGGGAAAACATAAGAGGCTCCTTAATAAAGTCAGAAACACAACTAGGATAATGGTTATTGCCCCTAATATGTACAGTGATTTTGAGATATTAGGCAATGCATTTAGACCACCAAAGCAATTAGAAACATAAAGTTCAGAAAAAGAAATGGCAAAACTATAACTGCAAATTGTGAGATTGAATAATTAGGAGACACAAGAGTACCAATAAAAATCGAGAGAGAAATTTTAGGGAAGTAATAGTATAAAATTAACACAGATAAGTCAATAGGTTCCATATACAGAAACAAAAACCAATATTCTAACTAAAACCAGTTAGAATACTTAATGAATGAGAAAAATCCATTTACAGTAGCAAAAATTAAAGTAAAATATTTAGAATATACCTAAAAAGAATTGTTGAGGAAATCTATGAGAAAGTAAGTATGAGAAAAACTATAAATCAGTCTTGAAAAACATAAAAGTATTCTTGAAATAATGAAAAATATACTATATTTTTAGATAAACTATACAATATAATAAAGTGTTTTTTCTCCTTAAGAATTTATAAATTTAACGTGATCCCAATATAAATATAATAATTTTTTTCTGGAGTTTGGTTGGTTGATTATAAAATTCATAAAAGAAAAAAAAAGAATATCCTGGAAAAACTTGAAAAGTAAAGCAATGTTTAAGTATATGGCTAGCATTACTAGATGTTAAAATATGTTATATAGCCTTCAGATTAAACAAAATAGTGCTGACAAATGACTATCCTGAAAAAGAGTAGTAAATACAGACACAAACCAAAGTACATATAACAATTTTGATATGATGTTGGCAGCATTCCAAATTAGTGCAGGAAGATAGAATTTTAAACAAATGGTTTTGAACAACAGGCTAGCCATATGGAAAAAGAAAAAAGATTAAATTGGATCCATTCTTCACCCCATATACAAGAATAAATTAAAAAATGGATCAGGTATTTACCTGTAAAAAGTAAATACATACATGTACAAGAAGAAACATTTTGTGATATAATTCATAATCTGAGAGTAGTTTAAACAATTGAAAGTCCTGAATACATAAAAACAAAGTTTGACCATTATACCTCTGAAGGGCAAGAATGTCAAATACACATGCAAGTCTAGAAATAATTATTTGCAACTTATGTCCCAAAGGATAATATTTTGAATATTAAAATATTTCCCCCAATTTAAGAAAATACAAACAAATCTTAAAAATAGAACTACCCTATGACCCAGCAACTGCACTACTAGGTATTTAGCCAAAGGATACAAAAATACTGTTTCAAAGGGATACATGCACCCCAATGTCTATAGCAGCATTATCAACAATAGCCAAATTATAGAGGCATTGTGAGTGTCCATCGACTGATGAATGGATAAAGAAGAGGTGGTACATATATACAATGGAATATTACTCAGCCATAAAAAGAATGAAATTTTGCCACTTGCAACAACATGGATGGAGCCAGAGTGTATTATGCTAAGTGAAATAAGTCAGTCAGAGAAAGACAAATACCATATGATTTCACTCATACATGGAATTTAAGACACAAAACAAATGAACGTGGGAAAAAAGAGAGAGCAAACCATAAAACAGACTCTTAACTATAGAGAACAAACTGAGTGTTGCTGGAGGGGAAGTGGGCACGTGAATGGGTTAAATGGGTGATAGGTATTAAGGAGGTCACTTGTGATGAGCACTGGGTGTTTCATGTAAGTGATGAATCACTAAATTTTCCATCTGAAACAATATTACCCTGTATGTTAACTAACTGGAATTTAAATAAAAACTTGAAACTGAAAAAAAAATCAAGCAAATCAGCAAAGGACTGAGCAAAAATAAATATAGAGGGCTCACAAGCATGGGAAGATGTTCAACTTCACTTAGAATATTGGATAAATCGGGGGGGGAGACAAACCATGAGAGACTATGGACTCTGAGAAACAAACTGAGGGTCCTAGAGAGGAGAGGGGTGGGGGGATGGGTTAGCCTGGTGATAGGTATTAAAGAGGGCACGTTCTGCATGGAACACTGGGTGTTATATGCAAACAATGAATCATGGAACACTACATAAAAAACTAATGATGTAATGTATGGTGATTAACATAACAAAAAAACTAAAAAAAAGAATATTGGATAAATCAGTTAAAATTATAATCCTGAGATATTACTTCTCACATATTAGGTATTCAAAAATCCAGATGCTTGACAACATATTTTCTTGGTAAAGGTGTGAGAGAACAGGCATTCTCATACTTGGCTGGTCGGAATACAAAATGGCATAAGCTCTACACAGATAAATTTGGCAATCTAACCAAATTGCCTATGCATTTACCATTAGATGCCGGGAGATATATTGAGAAAAATAAAACATTAGATGTTACTTTGACAGGGAACTAAATAAAGGAAGGAAGAGGTATAAAACAACCTGATCCAATTAATCCATCTTAGCATACAGAGGGATAAACAGACATAATAAACTTTATCATGTAATGCAATAGGAAATATACAGACATATCTTTGAAGGATTTTTGCCTGTGAAATGGAGGTTGAATTTCATCCAGCCTCTTGATTTAACTAACAGCTTTTTGAAAGTATAGGCTGTAGGAATAAGTTAAAGACACATTGAAGAAGCAATCGGTCAATATAGAGTGTTGGAAATTCTGGAGAAGTATTCTTGTTTATCCAATGAAAAGAAACAATTGCATTAACAAAAGGTGGGGGAATAGTTGTAGAATAAAAGAGATGTAAGAGGTAAAACAATGATATGTAGTATATAGAATTTGTTTGTATGCTAACTCAAAGAAATCAAAGAAAGCAACCATAAAAAGACATTTCAGAATATCTAAGAAATGGGGCTCAGTTGGGTGGCTCAGTTGGTTAAGCGTCTGACTCTTGATTTCTTAGGCTCAGGTCATGATCTCAGGGTCATTAGATTGAGCCCCGCCCCAGGCTCCACACAGGACATAGAGCCTGCTTAATATTCTTTCTCCCTCTCTCTTTGCACCCCCTACTCCCTCTCCATCTCTCTCTCTCTCTATTTTAGAAAATTATCTAAGAAATGTTAATATGAACTGGATATTAGGTAATATTTAGGAATTGTTTTTATTCTTAATGTAATAATGGTGTGATGATCATGTGCAAAAGTACTTATCTGGTTTGCATGCTTACTGAGGTATTTGTGAGTGAAATAGGAAGTCTGTGATTTGCGTTTGAATATTTCATTCAAAAAAGGAAAAAAGAAAGAAAAAGAGGTAACAAAAGGAAAAAAGATTAAGTGTGGAGATATTTCAATAATTATTGAATATGGATAATGGGTATAAAATGATTTGTTATATCAGATTATGCTTGCATAGTTTCAGAAAACTGCACAATAATTTAAGACACTAGACTGGAATTGGACAGCAGTGTGGGGAGTGGGACCATTACACTATTTTAAGTGATTTGGATTAGGATAGTAGAAATAGATGGGAAAGAGTGGGTGAATATGGGATGGTTTGGAAAATCTAAAAAGACAGTCTGATGACTTAAATAAAGATATTAAGGGAAAGAAAGGAATCAGAAATATCTCAAATCCAAGGAAAAGATGATATGGAAAATATTTAAATCTGTTCAAGGAACAGGTCAAATCTGAAGATATG
Source organism: Leptonychotes weddellii (assembly GCF_054177405.1). Classification (NCBI taxonomy): domain Eukaryota; kingdom Metazoa; phylum Chordata; class Mammalia; order Carnivora; family Phocidae; genus Leptonychotes; species Leptonychotes weddellii. Next base: position 112,190,516 of record NC_138369.1, on the reverse strand, counting down.
AATATGGGAATCAACAGTGTGAAGATGGATTGTACATTTTAGACTGGATAAAATCATCAGGAGAAAATGTCAAGAAAAGATAAGAGGGAAAAGTAAGCCTAGGGCACATTGGTTTTAGAGGTCCATTGAAACAGAAAGAGTAAGGACGCTGAGAAGAAGTGACCAGTGGCATCAGATTGTCCTGAGAGATAACAAGTATTTAAAGAAGTAAAGTACGGTCAGCAGGTGTGGAGATCTCTAAGAAATGAAGTAGAATGTGGCCAGAATAATGACTTTTGCATTCTGATAACATGGAGGTCCTCAATGTCCTTGTGAATGGTAGTTTCAGTAGAGTAGTACGGTTGCAAATTTGATTAGACCTATTTGAAAAAGTGACACAGGGAATAAAATGGTGTGATAAGCAGAGAGACGTGTACTCCCTGATAGGATCATTAAGGCATCTAAGATGATTTCACTTCTGTATCATTTAATGGTTAAAACATTGTTTTTCAGGAGATTTGGATCAGTTTTACATTTGATCCTGATTCTTAAGTCCCTCAAATTCTGGAATACTGGACAAGATATCTGGTCATGGAAAGAATGCCAAGGGTCTTTCCTGACTGTTACGAAGTTATAAAAAATGAGGAGGGAAGGAACAGGGGACAATTTGTCATTCTCGTTGAAAATTACATCTTGCTTTCTGATATTAAGAACAGATTTAAAAATAGGATAAATTAAAGAAAGTGCCCCAAGAGTGATCCTTGTTTCTCAGTTTAACATACAGGGAGAATTCATGCTTATGATTTATTTTCTTTTCCTCAGTGTGATGTATCTTCTATAGGCTGTTTCTCTCAACTTTTGAACTGGCATGTTGTGATAGAAATTGAGGACTTGCTGCTATATTTTACTTGGTCATATTTTAGTGGCTGCTGATAACTTATTAATTCGGATAATGCATAAGTCTCTTTTATGATGATCTTTTATTGGCATTATGGTCTACTGTGAACTTAGAGTTCTGGTTGTCTAAAATGTCATCACATCCAACAACTTGACAATAATTTCTTAATATCTTCTAATACCCATTCCGTATTTAAACTTCTCTATCTAAAATTTTTGGATGCATATTTTAACATTGAAAGTAAGTAGTAGGGGCGCCTGGGTGGCTCAGCCGTTAAGCCTCTGCCTTCGGCTTGGGTCATGATCTCAGGGTCCTGGGATGGGGCCTGGCATTAGGCTCCCTGCTCAGCGGGAAGCCTGCTTCTCCCTCTCCCACTCCCCCTGCATGTGTTTCTTCTCTCGCTGTGTCTCTCTCTGTCAAATAAATAAATAAAATCTTAAAAAAAAAAAAAAGAAAGTAAGTAGTAAACATTGTGAAACATTTCTAGAAAAAAAGAACTTTTTTCTTCCATACCTATAATATTATTACCACAGCTGAGAAAATTAACAATAGTTCCATAATAACTAATATACTGTCCATTTTCAAATTTTATCCATTTTTCCAAGAATGCAAAAATGCCTTTTATATCTTTTCATATAAGGTTTTAAACAAAGTAAATATATTTGGGTCCTATATTCCTCAGAACTCTTTTACTTTGCAGTCCCTTATCACTTTTGTTGTTTATTTTACTCTATTTTTTATTCCATTGATTTTTCAAAAAACTCATGTCACTTTCAGTGTAGAAAACTACATACTGTGGATTTGGCTGATTGCTTGTGGGGTTAACCTACTCTCTTTATGCCCCTATTCCCCATATTTCTTATAGATTTGTAGAGCCAATGGTTTAATTATGTTCAGGCTCTTTTTTTTTTTTGGTGAAAGTAAAAGTAATCATTGGGTTTAGGTGAATACTAATCTTTTTTTTCTCACTTGCTTTGCAAATATTTTTCCCAAGGCTATATTTTTTCCTTTTTATATTTCTTAAAAGTTCATTAAAAGACATTCAGTTATTTATTTTAGCAGTGCCATAAGTTAAAGTTCCATTTTCTTTCACTCACTTGCGGTTCTACTCATGCATTCCAGCAGTTAATTCTTAAGAGATATATGTGTATTCTTTGAGAAATTATATCTATTTCTATAAATTTGTATTAGAAATAAAGTATGGTTGTTATAAATATTATTGTAACTTACACTTATCAGTTCTTGGTCTGTAAACTGAGATCTATGTCACCTTTTAAATACCTGCATAGAACATCATTTCCTGGATGTACTGTAGTTTATTTAACCAATATTTTTTTTGAAGAAAAAAGAACACACACACACAAACACAAACCCTATTTCCGGATTGATGTTGGTTTTAGTTACTTTTCTACTTAACACTGTAGAAATATATATATGAATATATATACAATATTGATGGAGATATATATATATATGAATAAATATATAAATGAGTATTTTTTCCACGTTTTGAGTTTTTATTTTAAGATACAGCTAAAATGTTTTTGGTTTATTTTTAAATGTTATTTTATTTTACTTTATTTGAAAAATGTCTTTTTTATTTTTTATTTTATTTTTTTAAGTTTTTATTTAAATTTCAGTTAGCTAACATACAGAGTAAAATCAGTTTTAGGTGTACAATATAGTGATTCAACACTTCTGTACAACATCCAGTGCTCATCACAGCAAGTGCATTCCTAATCCCCATCACCTATTTCACCCATTCCCCCACCGGCCTCCCCTCTGGTAACCACCAATTTGTTCTCTAACATTAAGAGTCTGTTTCTTGGTTTGCCTCTCTCTCCCTTTTCCCCCACCTTTGTTCATTTGTTTTGTTTCTTAAATTCCACATATAAGTAAGATTATATGGTATTTGTCTTTCTCTGACTGACTTCTTTCATTCACCATAATCTCCAGCTCCATCCACATTGTTGCAAATGGCAACATTTCATTCTTTTTTATGGCTGAATAATATACCATTATATAAAAAATTCCCATTGTGTGGCACTACATCTTCTTTATCTATTCATTGGTAGATGACATTTGTGCTGTTTCCATAGTTTGGTTATTGTAGATAATGCTGCTATAAACATCAGAGTGCATGTGTCTCTTTGAATTAGTATTTTTGTATTCTTTGGATTAATACCTAGTAGTGCAATTGCTGGATCATAGGGTAGCATTTTTAACTTTTTGAGTAACCTCCCTACTATTTTCCACAGTGGCTACACCAGTTTGCATTCCCACCAACAGTGTAATAAGGTTCCTTTTCTCCACATTCTCACCAGCACCTGTTGTTTCTTGTATTGTTGATTTTAACCATTCTGACAAGTGTGAGGTAGTATCTCATTGTAGTTTTGATTTGTATTTCCCTGATGATAAATGATATTGAGCATCTTTTCATGTATCTGTTCATGTCTTCTGCCCATTTCTTTACTGGATTATTTTTTGGGGGGGGGGTGTTGAGTTTGATAAGTTCTTTATATATATCAGATATGTCATTTGAGAATATCTTCTCTCACTTCAAATGTTGCCTTTTAATTTTGTTAATTGTTTCCTTCACTGTGCAGAAGCTTTTTATCTTGGCGAAATCCCAACAGTTCATTTTTGGTTTTGTTTCCCTTGCCTCAGAGACATATCTAGAAAGAAGTTGCTACAGCCAATATCAAAGAAGCTACTGCCTGTGTTTTCCTTTATGATTTTTGTAGTTTCAAGTCTCACATTTAGGCCTTTAATCCATTTTGAATTTATTTTTGTGTATGGTATAGGAAAATGGTCCAGTTTCATTCTTCTGTGTTTTGCTATCCAGTTTTCCCAACACCATTTGTGGAAGAAACTGTCTTTTACCCATTGGATATTCTTTCCTGCTTCATTGAAGATTAATTGACCGTATAGTTGTGGGTTTATTTCTGGATGTTCTTTTCTGTTCTATTGATCTGTGGGTCTATTTCTGTGCTGGTACCATACTGTTTTAATTATGGCAGCTTTGTAATATAATTTGAACTCTAGAATTGTGATAACACCAGCTTTGCTTTTCTTTTTCAGAGTTGCTTTAGCTTTTTGAGGTCTTTTATGGTTCCATACAAATTTTAGGATTGTTTTTTCTAGCTCTGTGAAAAATGCAGTTGGTATTTTGATAGGGATATCATTAAATGTGTAAATATCTTTGGGTAGTGTAGACATTTTAACAATATTTGTCCTTCCAATGCATAAGCATGGGATGTTTTTCTATTTTTTCATGTCATGTTCAATTTCTTTCATCAGTGTTTTATAGTTTTCAAAGTACAGGTCTTTTATGTCTTTGGTTAGGTTCATTCCTAGGTATCTTATGGGTTTGGTGCAACTGTAAATGGGATTGATTCCTTAATTTCTCTTTCTGTTGCTTCTTTATTGTGTATAGAAAAGCAACAGATTTCTGTATGTTGATTTTGTAGCTTACAACTTTACTGAATTTGTTCATCAGTTTTATCAGTTTTTGGGTGAAGTCTTTTGGGTTTTCTATGTAAAGTTTCATGTCATCTGTGAATAGTGAAAGTTTGACTTCTTCTTTGCCTATTTGAATGCCTTTTATTTCTTTTTGTTGTCTGATTCCTGTGGCTAGGACTTCTAGTACTATGTTAAGTTACAGTGGTGCACCTTGTCAGACCATAATGCTATGAAATTAGAAGTCAACCACAAGAAAAAATTTGGAAAGACCAAAATACATGGAGGCTAAACAACATTCTACTAAACAATGAATGGGTCAACCAGGAAATCAAATAAAAAAATACATGGAAACAAATGAAAATGGAAACACAGTGGCCCAAAATCTTGGAGATGCAGCAAAAGTGGTCCTAAGATGGAAGTATATAGCAATATGGGCCTACCTTAAGAAACAAATAAACAAAAAAACGCAACCAACCTAACCTTATACATAAAGGAGCTAGAAAAAGAATAACAAAAGAAGCCTAAAGTCAGGAGAAGGAAGGAAATAATAAAGATTAGAGCAGAAGCAAATGATATAGAAACTAAAAAAGCAATAGAACAGATCAATGACACCCAAAGCTGATTCTGAAAGAATTAATAAAATGGATAAACCCCTAGCCATACTTATCAAAAAGGGGAAAAAAGACCCAAATAAGTAAAATAACAAATGAGAAAAGAGAAATAACAACCAACACCACAGAAATGCAAACAATTATAAGAGAATATTATGAAAAAATATATGCCAACAAATTGGACAACCTGGAAGAAATGGGCAAATTCCTAGATATATATAAACTGCCAAAACTGAAACAGGAAGAAATAGAAAACTTGAATAGACTGATAACCAACAAAGAAATTGAATCAGTAATCAAAAAACTCCTAACAAAGATAAGTCCAGGGCCAGATCCTTCCCAGGGGAATTCTACCAAACTTTTAAAGAAGAGTTAAGAATTAAGGGGGAGAAATCGGAGGGGGAGATGAACCGTGAGAGACGATGGACTCTGAAAAACAAACTGAGGGTTCTAGAGGGGAGGGGGGGTGAGAGGATGGGTTAGCCTGATGATGGGTATTAAAGAGGGCACGTTCTGCATGGAGCACTGGATGTTATACGCAAACACTGAATCATGGAACACTACATCAAAAACTAATGATGTGATGTATAGTGATTAACATAACATAATAATAAAAAATAAATAAATAAAAAGAACACCGAAAAAAAAAAAAACCCTATTCTTCTCAACTCATTCCTTCCTTCATTCAAATTCATTCTGAGACGAGCATTCTCCTGATAGTAAAACCAGATAAAGACAGCACTAAAAAAGAGAACTGTAGGCTAATATCCCTGATGAACATGGATACAAAAATTCTCAACAAAATACTAGCAAATCAAATCCAAAATACATTAAAAAAATCATTCACCAATGATCAAGTGGAATTTATTCCTCAGTTGTAAGGGTGGTTCAATATTTGCAAGTCAATCAACATGATATACCACATTAATACAAGAAGGGATAAGAGCCATATGATCATTTCAATAGATGCAGAAAAAGCATTTGATGAAGTATAACATCCAATCATGATAAAAACCCTCAACAAAGCAGGTTTATAAGGAATATACCTCAACATGATAAAGGCCATAAATAAAAAACCCACAGCTAATATACTCCTCAATTGGGAAAAACTGAGAGCATTTCCTGTACAGTCAGGAATAAATGAATATCTGTATACTACATTTCTAGAATCAGAGTTTCTGGGAAAAGAATTTATATATTTATATATATAATATATATATATTTATATATATAATATATATATATTTATATATTTTTAACTTTCTTAAATGTTATATATCACAATTTCCTACCAAGAAGGTGAAAATGATTTTTTTTCCCTCAAATATATTAACCCTAGTTACCTGTAAATTTAAATACAGTAATGGGAACCAACATAAAATATGGTAGATTTCTCTTGGTTTGGTATTTGGAAGTTAAATGTCCCTTTTGGGCTGAGTAATTCCCCTAAAGTTTAATGTATTTCAAGGAGTGAGGGGTAACCCTACAGAAATCCTAGATTATTGCTATTTTGGGCAATTGACTCTTGGAGGTAATTAAAACAAATATAATACAATAAAAAATTGTGATCTTATTTGCTGCTAATGTAATGAGGACATGAAAGTGGATTGGTTATTTGAAGTCTCTATTTTGTAGTCATTTAATTAATATAGTATTATCAATAACATTGATATTTATTTATCTCTCATGTAATAGTAAAGGAAAGTGTGGCAGAATGGCAGGGGGGCTAGAGATGATGGAGCAGATCTGTCAAAGTTAACAGCGGCTTACAAAGTTGTATGAGTTGTCACTACTTCTCAACCAACAAGGAAGACAGGTAGAGGATATCTAGGGCATGCATGTTTAAGTAGATGACTGGAAAGTAACATATATTTCTGTTAGGATCCTGTGGCCATACCTACCCCCAAAAGAGGGTGGACAGGGTAGCTCAGTGAGTATGTCCTCATCTAGTACTTGAGATGTTCCATTCTCATAAGGAAGAAGGGGGAATGTCCATAGTCTCCATCACTGGTGTAAATAGGTAAAGAGGAAAAGAGAAACTGCACTATACAAAAGATCATATATTTCATTGACAGAAAATCCATCTTCTGGTAATCAGACTCATAATGAATTGGACTTACTCACTTCAACCTTTGAGATAGTGAATATAAAGACTAAGAAATACCGAAAATAAGACAAAGATGTATAGTAACTTGTTCAGGATTGTAAAAATTTTATGAATGAAATATATGTTTTGTAGAATTTCTAAATTAGATCATGCCTGTTTACTTTGATCTGGAAATTTTGTTACCACAAAGCCCCAGATCACGAGCATTAAATCAAATTTGGTGAGAATGATACTTTTTCAATCATCCAGCGTCTGATTACTTATAACAGGGGAGAAACAAATTAGCCAGAAATGCTTTTACTATAGTCACACCTTAGTGCCTTTGCATCTTCAGGGAACTGAGAATCAGTGGCAGTCTGACTAATATCTAATAAGCCAGTGGTAACTATGGCCCATCTACAGTACAGGTCCCTGATTTTCACCACTTCCACATCTCTGCATTCTTTACTAGTACTGCTTTTTTTGTTCATATACCCTTCATTATTCCTCATTGCCACCTAATTTTAATTATTACTTATCTCCTAGAGATGGGAAAATAGTTTTGCAGCTAACTCATCTCTTGGAATTTGGGATCATTTATCTTTCTAAAATGTCCACATACTTACGCATGACTATATGCATTAAGCAGTTCTTCCTATTAAAGCAGATTCTTCTTTTCTTAAGTTTACCTGCCTTACAATTCCCTGAATCCTTGTCTATGTAAAAAGATAACAATGAGTATATTTATATCTATATATATATATATATATGATAGAATATAGAAAATACCTTATGTGTCTATAGGCCTTTATGTCATTACTTGGGTAGCTCTTATAAAAGACTTAGAAAAATCAGATTTCCTCCTAAAAAGTAAATTATAAAGTCAAGATATAATGGTCTAGAACTTACATAATTTAATTCACATGAAAGAAACACACTAGCCCCCAGGCTTTTGTACCTCGAATGTGTCCTAAGTGAATGCATTAAAAAATATCAAGTGTCTGTCAGCTCAAAGACTGGCTTACAATCTAAGAATGCAAAGAATGAAGAAAGAATTATAAAGCAGATGTTGTCAATGCCCACGTAAGCCCTTCTCAGAGAGAGGGAGGCATTAGCAAATAGACTTTGAAAATTTCCCATCCCATTAATAAAACTATCATGAATGTGAAATACCTGCATCTGACAATATAGTCTTATAACATTAAAATTCTAAGTGATAGACATTGGGGAGGGTATGTGCTATGGTGATCGCTGTGATGAATTGTGTAAGACTGTTGAATCACAGACCTGTACCTCTGAAACAAATAATACATTATATGTTAAAGAAGAAGAAGAAGAAGAAGAAGAAGAAGAAGAAGAAGAAGAAGAAGAAGATGATGATGATAGCAGGAAGGGAAGAATGAAGGGAGGGAATTGGAGGGGGAGACTAACCATGAGAGGCTATGGACTCTGAGAAACAAACTGAGGGTTCTAGAAGGGACTGGGGTGGGGGGATGGGTTAGCCTGGTGATGGGTATTAAAGAGGGCATGTATTGAATGGAGCACTGGGTGTTATACGCAAACAATGAATCATGGAACACTACATCAAAAACTAACGATGCAATGTATGGTGATTAACATAACATAATAATAAAAATTAAAAAAAATTAAAAAAAATTCTATTTATCTAATTCTCTATTTTCCTGATTTCACATTTACCCCAAACTTTCAGAGGTTTATTGCATTCCCATTTATCTTGCTATGATAAGTATTCATATACATGTGATATTTATATTTCTCATTGACAATATATTGGCAGTCTGATGGTCTCTATGTAACAAGAGCCTGTCTTTTAGGTCCTGGCCACTTTGCACCTAACAAGAATAATTCCCTGGGCCTTCAAAGTGGGGGATAGATCTGGAATGTGGCAAACCATTGAGGTCTTGTCTGGTTCTGCTCACTTCTCATAATGCTTCTCTATGTTTCATAAATCAGAGTGCTAACCATAATACCTGGGGAACTTTAAGAAAATAATTTAAGAAAAACAGAGATTTATGTACCTCACCCCAGACTTGCCAAATCAGAATATTTTTTGGTAGAACCCAAGAATCTATATAAAGTAACCTTAGTCAATCAGAAGTAGTTAATCTAACAATAGTCAGTGACCCATGTTTCTAGAACCACTGTGACAATTCTACCATGCTGCAACTCTCATCTGTTCCTTTTTAAGACATTTCTGCTATACTTAGGGAAACCTCTATACACATGACTCGTTTTTAGAATACACATTCAGATATACATGTATAGTACATATGTAGACATATAATATACATGTTAAGCTGTTATTACTTATGTAACAACCAGTATTCATCTTCAGACTCTATATATAGACAATTCCCTCAGTGATATTAAATGGAGATTGACTAACAAAATACTAAATTATTGCAACTATTTTTTAAAATATTTCAAATAATGGTATTTACTGCATTACTCTGTCAAATGATGCTATCCTATGTTGGAGAATCAGCTTTTTGGGGATCCTTTCTGTGTCTTGAAATTCATCAAATATTTAATATCCTGGAAATTGAAGCTAGCATATTTAGTAAAAGCCATAAGTATACTGTTCTGTTCAATAAGTACATGGATGCATGAATCATTTTGATTTACTTAGTTCTACCTAATACTGAATAAAAAATTATCTGAGTATGTATGTATGTATATATAGACACACACACACACACACACAAAGCAAGCCCTCATAAAGATTACATTTGAAGGGGAAACTACAGTCTATGAAGACTCATCACCTTAAAAAAGAAAATCAAACTTCAGGATGGCTTCAACTACCACATGATATTGGAAGAACTTAGAATAAATTGGTCAAGCCTGGACCTTCTTGAAGTATAGGCTTATTCCAACCCAAAGATAGTCTTAGATAAAGTGAAAGTCCATAAGTAGGTCTCAAAATAATACTTTGTCAGTCTATATAAGATGACACAATATTGTTTATATCCTTATTCCTCATACTTCCCTTTTCCTACCTAATTGCCTTCATATGACTTCATGCAATCTACCATATTTTCTTCTTCAGATTTATCCAACTAGCACAAGAACTATTTCAACAAAATGTCACATGCAACATTTCTGTTAAAAATTGAAGAGCTAAGAAACAGACAAGTTTATAGGGGCACCCGTGTGGCTCAGTCAGTTAAGTGGCTGCCTTCAGCTAGGGTCATGATCCCAGGGTCCTGGGATCCAGCCCCATGTGGGGCTCCCTGATCAGTGGGGAGTCTGTTTCTCCCTCTGCCCTTCCCCCAACTCATGCTCTCTCTCTTTCTTTCTCTCTCTCTCAAATAAGTAAATAAAATCTTAAAAAAGAAAAAGATTACATTTTATAATTGAAAATTATAATCTAAATATATTATATCTTCTAATGGTCATCACAAAAACAACTAAAAACAAAAGCTCTTGATAAAACTGCCTGAAAATTAAGATTTATTTGGCAGAGTGTTTTATCATTTTTTTACCTTTTGTAGTTTAAAAAGTCTTATCCATGTACAACACAACTTCTATAATACTAAAAATAACTGGAATAGGTTGTTGAATTTCTGGATTTTAAGCCCCAAGAAAACATATTAGGAAGAAAAAAAACACAGCATAACATAATAGCAAATATTTTAACGTTTAAAGTCATCATCATCATTAATGCTACAATAAAGGAGAAAATGACTAAGGCTTATAATTTCTAAGCCCTTACTCTGAGCCATGCATGGTGAAAGTATATATTGGCATTATCCACATAATTTCATTTAATCATTCACTCATCTAAATATGGAACTGATAGCCCTGTTGTAGAGATGGAAGAACTTGAAGAGTGTCTTTCAGACTGCGAAGAAATCAAAGATACTAGTATATAGTTGCCACTTCGTAATTCAAGATTTCCAAAAGGGGAAAAAAAAAAAAAGGCTATTTCTCATGAGAAAGAACACTGATGTTTAAACTTGTGGGAACTTACAGCAGAGCGAAATTTTACTTATAGGACATTATAAATAGGACAACATATACTACCACACTTGAAATAAATAAATGAATTTCCCTTGTCATTTATTGTTTTTAGAAAATCTTTATTGTCAAAATGAAAACAAACAAAATAGAAAAATACAGAACATGGATGTTTCTTCCTGTCTTGGATCTCCTACTCCACCCTCCCTCAGTTCCCAGCCTTTAGAGGTGATTACTTTCTCACCTTTGCTTACTTGGTAGAGTGTCCTTCTAGCTGTGCCTTTATATTATTTAAACAACTTGATATTTTTCCAAGCTATACAATGAAAGAAATTCTGTGGAATCTCATCTAAATATGCAGCTTTCTGATTTAGTCTACCTTAACACGAAGATAAATTGTTAAACTATGGTTCAAATGATTTAATTTCATATCTTTTAGACAATCCTCTATAAATACTTTATCAGTCAAATGCTTATAGAATACATATAGGTGCAACATACTGTGGCCACTAGGTCCAATTTATTTTGCATTGCTTTACTCAAAATATGCATGGATTAATCTAGGCAACATTTAAATAAAAATAGTACTGACTTGTATTGACTAGTGTGACGGAAGAGCAGCAGTAAGTGTCAAAAGAATTCAAAGGAAGAGAGATTTCTTCTAGGTGATGCAGTCAAAGATTAATGGTAAAAATGGTGAAATAAAAACTGAGTTGCCTTCATTGGGAGAGTTTTGGCATGTGGAGGGGTAGGAAGGGAGAAGAGTGCACGGTTGAGAAAGGGAGGGGGGAAGGGAAGGGAGAAGAATGCACTGTTGAAAAAAAGAGAAAGAAAACAAATCAAAGGAAGATGGAGATGGGATGAAGAAAATAATTCAAAAGGAAACAGGAAGACTAATAGAGGTTGATAAAGAATGGCTAATAAGACTTTAGATACCAAACACCCTTGCTGGTGTAATGTTTTAAAATTATTTTTAGTGGAGGGAGGTCTAGAGAATTTCTGGAAGTGCCTTAGAAACCTGAGCAGGGGAGGGTATGGCCAAATGGGATTCTGAGCCATCTTCTGGGCCTTATGGTGTAAAGGGGGAGAAGGATAACTCTGGTTTAAAGTGACAGAAACTCTACCCCATCTTAAGGGGAAAAAAAGGATAATTGTCATTGAGAAACTAGATGAAGAACAGGATTACAACTAGGCTTTAGGGAATGAAATTGAGGATTAGAATATTACTAGAACATAGCTATTTCTTCTGCTTCATGTGACCGCTTGCAATATGTGACATGTGACTGCTTCACGTTTCTTAAGATAGTTCCCACCAGATAGACATGGCTGCTTGTAACTCCTGTATCTTGCATCTCATGGCATCACTATTAGGGAAGGACTACATTTCCTATCAAGGTCCTGTTTGAAAAATTGCAGCAAAATTCTTTTTCTGGGTCAAGTGTCTGCCCATGGACTGGTTACACGGGACCAGAGGAGAGTGGAGTGTAACAAAAGTTTCCCCATCTATTTTTATTCTCATTCTCACTCAATGCACTCTATCTGCACTGAAATCCTCTCTGTTCTTCAAACTCACCAGGCATGCTCCTAACTTAGGTCTGGTATTAGCTGTTTTCTGCCCACATTACCAGACAGTATGAAATGAGAGAGTGATATAGTTAAAGATTTGCAATGCTCTATGGTTTGAGCCATGTGTCTAAAAGCTAGGTAATGATTAAGTTAGAGAAGTTGTGATGGTTACAACCTACCAAAAATAGTAATATTGTATAATTTCCTCTTGTTTATAATTCCTCAGCTGCTAAATTGGCAGAGTATCTCTTAAGGGAGCTTTGACCTATTAGATGTCTGCATTGGGTTCTGCCTTTAATATATAACTTGTGTAATGCTTTTCAGTTGATATGCGGTCTTTGTGATATTTTTCACATAATAAATATGTGCTCATATATGACAGTCACTGTAGGGCTGTAGGGATTTGGAGGTGAATAAGGCTGTGAGATGGGGCAAAGAACATACAATAAACAAATAAATAAGAAAATACTAGATAGTGGTGAAAACTATGGACATAAGGAGATAAAGCAAATGACTGGTAGTGGTTTTAGATCGTGTTGTTAGGAAAGACTTCTTTGAAGTTTTGAAGGCTGAATGTCTAGAAGGAGTTACTATGTGGCAATGAGAAAAGAACATTCCAGACAAAGGAATAGTTAGTGCAAAGGTCCTAAAGAGAAATGAGCATTCATTGATTTAATCATTCATGGGGCCATGCTACAAAAACTTGTTGGATCTTACTATGTGCTAAGCCCTGTTTTAGATATTAGGATTCAACAATGAACAACACAAAGATCTCTGTCCTAATGTGCCAACATTCCAGAAGTGGAGACAGTAAACAGTAAGCATAATAAATATGTTGTATTTCATACTAATAACTGCTATAAAAAATGGTGCACAGCAGGGGTGGATTGAAGCATGAGTGGCATAGTGTGTGGGGACGGATGGAGCAGATAGATTCCAATATGAGGTAGATCTCATTGAGAAGACATTTTGAACAAAGACTTAGAGATGGTGAGGATATTGAGTATCTCCTAGAGTCTATGGAAAACTGGTAACAAGAACCTACCTCAGAACGGAGATGGGAACCAAGTGACACTAGATAGCAGAAACAGAGTCTATCATGAAGATAGCTTAGGTAGGAAGGCAACTGACAAATGCCACCATTGCTGAATTTTTGCCACAGACCCTGTGTTAGACTCCTGCTACCCTATATATGAATTCTTGCTTAACTCTCCCTGTGTTTTCTGATCACTGCCACTAGATTTGAAATTCCAGGGAGGAGCAAAATTTTCAGTTAGATCTTTTCCCTATCTCAGATGGAGCAAGATAAACACCTAGATTCTTTGGCTTTAATAGTGGGAATCAGGAGATTGCTTTCTACTGAGCCTCATAAAACAGGAAATTCCTCCAAAAAGAATAATCTTCAGACTTCAGATAACATAAAATGACAAATGTCAGGTAAAATCCTTTTCTATTATAGTTTTTCAACTCCTTAAATATAATAGGAAGAGTAAAAAGTCACAATCAAATTGAAATTGAGTTAAAATCTGACTTATATGTGAATTATGTACTAAATTAAGTTCCAACATTTATCCTAATATTTGCAATGTTTTAACTCATTTAATTTTAATAGTCAACAATAGCCTAATCATGGTATATATTAGCCTAATTTATGTTACTTATTTAACACTTTCTATTTTTATAAAACGTTTGTAAAAGCTGGTCTATTTTTAAAAAAAACTACCTGATTTTCCATTTTCAGCTTTAAAAAGTCCCCTCTGAGATATCTGACCTCCAAAAGCATAATACAAAGAAAGTAAATCACAAAACATATTGTTATTATTTTCCTTGTGTTGTACTATCAAGTTTCTCTTGGTTTTGAGAGATCCCTTAGCTTCCCAAAGTCTATATTGTTATGCTTTCCACTGGAGACTCTCAGATTTCAGTAATTGGAGCTCATTGCCAACCCTTTTCTGCTAAGTTCCTGAAGAATAACCGAAAGCCCATTAACATGCAGTGCATTGAGCTGCTTCAGGGTTTGCAACTGTATTGGAGAAACAGAGAACAACTTAGCTCATGACCCAAGCCAAAGGCAGACACTTAACCGACTGAGCCATCCAGGGGCCCCTGTTTTCCAATTCTTGACTCTAAACAGCAGCTTTGTGCCGCTCCTTCTTGATTCCCAGCTTAAATTTATCTTCCCAATGTCATTGCCGCTTTGATAATGGACTGAAGGTTTTCCTTTAAGCTCAGTTTTCCACTCTGGTCCCAGATGTGACTGCCCAGCCACCTTGTTCACTTGAAGTGACACAACTAGTATTATTCCCAAATGTTGTCTTGTTTATCCTCCTTGAAGGTTATGTACCACATCTAATTTCCTTACTCAAGAGCGAACCTTAATATAATCAATCCATTAGAAGAATGGAAATTAAGCCCCCCTTTTCATGTGTATTATAGTTTCATACTGTCATCAGTGGACTATTCAAGTTTCCTGATGAAAACTTACAATCATAAATTCCTCAAGATTTGGAGGTTTATTTTCCTCTTACTACTTAGCAAAAAGAATTTTTGTGTAAAATTGTGAAATGATGCAAGAATGATGCAAGAACTCTATTTGGGGAGTTCTAAGTTTATGAAATTAAGAATGTGGAACATAAAGAGGATGAAATTCTTCCTAACTCCTGCCAGATCCTTAATAAGGCAGAAATGGCTAAAGTAGACTTGAAACCCACCTCATATCTTCTGTATGTACTACTGCAGGACACTTTTTAAAATTTAATATAATTTTGAATTCTAACCAAATAAATTTCATCTGCTGTATAACTTGATTAACACTGCCCTAATTTTAACAAATTTCCCCCTGAATTAAATTGAGTTATTCTCATTCTTGTTATGAACAGATTTGCAGCATGTTTAGAGCTTCTAATATCACATGTTAAACCAATATTTTAGGGATGGATGACACATTTGAGGAAAACAGAAAGAAATTTCCTTCTTCTGGAAAATAAACCAATTTCAGGAAAATTTGCTATGTAACAAGCCACCCAAATTTCAGTGGCTTAAAACAGCAACCATTTATTATTTTTCGCAAGCAATCTGGTCATCTGAGGATCAGCTGATTTAGGCTAGGTTCCATTTGGCAATTCTTTTGGTTTCAGCTTAGTTCACTCACACATATTAGCTAAAGGTCAGTTAATTTAGATTGGTATGGCGAAGTTTGACTTAGTTCCACATGTCTCTCATTCTCCTGAGACCAGGCACCAGCTGGGGCATGTCCTTCTCATTGTGACAGCAGAAATGCAAGAAATTGAGGCATTTAATAAACCTCTTCTTACATCATGTCTCCTGAAATTCCATTGACAAAGCAAACTATATGGCCAATCTAAAAGTTCAGGTGTGGGGAAGAAGCTGCACTTACGGTGAAAGCCAAGGCAAAGCTACTTGACAAATGAAGTAGATACAGGGAGGAGTGAAGAATTAGAACCGTCACTACCATCTATCACACCATTAATAATGGTGAAAAAATGTATATAGAGATCTTTATATAGATGCATCTACTTACCTCTTTTTAATTTATCAGCAAAATATTTATAGCAAATATAAGGTTTTAATATATTGAAAAACTATTTGGTTTTTACAAAGGTGAGATGAACTATGAAACATAGAAATTAATTCCACTTATTAGTAATTTGGGTAAATCTAATGGGGAATCACATCTTTTAAGCTACTCCACAAATGTTTCCAAATAAGAATCTGTCTGCAATATAACTAAATGCAAGTCTTTAGAGAGCTCTCCTGTAGGCAAACAGAAATTGTCAAGCAGAACAAATAGGTAAACAGCAATAATCATAAGGATCTGTTTAAACTGCTCCAATGACATCATTACATAGCTAGTGTTTCCTTATATAGGTTGTGAATGTAATTGCAATTTTTAACTTTCTCTCTCCATTCCCATTTTTCTTATCTATCAGACATATAAAAACCTTATAGAAAAATTAACTTTTGTGAGAATAGTTACTATATCTTGTGCACTGCTATGTGTCAATCCTCTTCTTTCTACTCCTGCTGCAGGTGTTGACTCCAAAGGCACTCCACAGTAAACATCCTAAGACTAAACTCTAACTCAGAATCTATGTTCTGGGAATCCAACTTATGGCAAACACAGATCTCTTTGCTAAAACATGCAACAATTTGAGGCACTCACATTTACAAGTAAATACGGAATTAAGAAGCATTTTTCCCAAAGCAGCAACAAAGGCTGTACTTATCGCTTTTAAAATATATACCTAAATTATAATACAAGACTTTTTCAAAGTCTGAAACTTTGCCTTTCGAGTTGCTTCATATTGTAACCTCTGGAATAATGAGTGTAAAACCAAAAGGCCATTAAGAAGGTTTTCCATGAAACAAGAAATTTTTTTTTTTTTTGGAATTATCTTCCAAAAAGGTGAATTCAATTCCCTTCCACGAGTAGAACTTAACTACTCAATGTTAATTTTGTAATTTTAATTTGAAATTTAATTTTCTGCTTTTACTCACTTTTTTAAGCTTTTTTTTGTATAAAGTTTTTTTTTTTTTAAAGATTTTATTTATTTATTTGCGAGAGAGAGAATGAGAGACAGAGAGCACAAGAGGGAGGAGGGTTAGAGGGACAAGCAGACTCCCCGCCGAGCAGGGAGCCCGATGCGGGACTCCATCCCGGGACTCCAGGATCATGACCTGAGCCGAAGGCAGTCGCTTAACCAACTGAGCCACCCAGGCGCCCTTTTGTATAAAGTTTTTATTTAAATTCCAGTTAGTTTACATATAGTATAATATTAGTTTTACGAGTAGAATTTAGAGATTCATCACAAAACCCAGTGATCATCTCAAGTGCCTTCCTTAATACCCATCACACATTTTACCCATCTTCCCATCTACTTCCCCTCCAGCAACCCTCAGTTTGTCCTCTGTAGTTGAGTCTGTTTTATGCTTTGCCTCTCTCCTTTTTCCCCCTATGTTTGTCTGTTTTGTTTCTTAAATCCCACATATGAGCGAAATCATATGGTTTTTGTCTTTCTCTGACTTATTTCACTTAGTGTAATACATTCTAGCTCCATCCACATTGTTGCAAAATGCAAGATTTCATTCTTTCTGATGGCTTGAGTAATATTCCATTGTATATATATACCACCTCTTCTTTGTCCATCCATCAATCGATGGACATTTGGGTTCTTTCCATAATTTAGCTATTGTTGATAATCCTAGTATAAACACTGGGGTGCATGTACCTCTTCAAATCTTTATTTTTGTATCCTCTGGGTAAATACCTATTAGTGCAATTGCTGGGTCATAGAGCAGTACTATTTTTAGCTTTCTGAGGAAGCTCTGTACTGTTTTCCAGAATGGCTGCACCAGTTAGCATTCCCACCAACAGTGCAGTGCCCCCCTTTCTCTGCATCCTCCCCAACATTGGTTGTTTCCTGTGTTGTTAATTTTAGCCATTCTGACAGGTGTGAGGTGGTATCTTATTGTAGTTCTGATTTTTATTTCTCTGATGATAAGTGATGTTGAGCATATTTTCATGTAATTGTTAGCCATCTGGGTGTCTTCTTTGGAAAAATGTCTATTCACATCTTCTGCCCATTTCTTAACTGGATTATTTGTCTTTTGAATGTTGAGTTTGATAGGTTCTTTATAGATTTTGGACACTAACCCTCTATTAGATATGTCATTGGCAAATATCTTCTCCCATTCCATAGGTTGCCTTTTAGTTTTGTTGATTGTTTCCTTCACTGGGCAGAAGATTTTATCTTGATGAAGTCCCAATAGTTCATTTTTGCTTTTGGTTTCCTTTCCTCCAGAGACATGTCTTGTAAGAAGTTGCTACAGCTGATGTCAAAGAGACTACTGCCTGTGTTCTCCTCTAGGATTTTGATGTTTTCCTGCTGCACATTTAGATCTTTCATCCACTTTGAGTTTATTTTTTTGTGTATGGTATAAGAAAGTGGTCGTTTCATTCTTTTGCATGTTGCTTTCCAGTTTTCCCAACACCATTTGTTGAAGAAACTGTCTTTTTTTCCATTGGATATTCTTCCCCGCTTTTAAAAGGCTAGTTGACCATATGGTTGTGGGTCCATTTCTGGGTTTTCTATTCTGTTCCATTGATCTATGTGTCTGTTTTTGTGCCAGGACCATATTGTCTTGATGACTCTAGCTTTGTAATATAGTTTGAAGTCCAGAATTGTGATGCCTCCAGCTTTGCTTTGCTTTTTTAGGATTGCTTTGGCTATTTGAGGTCTTTTGTTGTTCCATACAGATTTTAGGATTGTTTGTTCTAGCTCTGGTATTTTGATAGGGATTGCATTAAATGTGTAGATTGCTTTGGGTAGTATAGACATTTTAACAATATTTGTTCTTCCAATGAATGAGTGTGGAATGTTTTTTCCATTTCTTTGTGTCATCTTCAATTTCTTTCATAAGTGTTCTATAGTTTTCAGAGTATAGATCTTTTACCTCTTTGGTTAGGTTTATTTCTAGGTATCTTATGGTTTTTGGTGCAATTGTAAATGGGAGGGATTCCTTGATTTCTCTTTCTGCTGCTTCATTATTGGTGTATAGAAATGCAACAGATTTCTGTACGATGGTTTTGTATCCTGTGACTTTACTGAATTCGTGTACCTGTTCTACCAGTTTTTTGGTGGAGTCTTTTGGGTTTTCTGTATAGAGTATCATATAATCTGTGAAGAGTGAAAGTTTGACTTCTTCCTTGCCAATTTGGATGCCTTTTATTTCTTTTTGTTGTCTGATTGCTGAGGCTAGGACTTCCAGTACTATGTTAAATAACAATGGTGAGAGTGGACATCCCCATCTTGTTCCTGACTGTAGAGAAAGGCTCTCAGTTTTTCCCCATTTGGGGATGATACTAGTAGTTGGTCTTTCATATATGGCCTTTATGATGTTGAGGTATTTTCCCTCTATCCCTACTTTGCTGAGGGTTTTTATCAAGAACGGATGCTGTATTTTGTCAAATGCTTTTTCTGCATCTATTGAGAGGATCATGTGGTTCTTATCCTTTCTTTTATTAATGTGGTATATCACGTTGATTGATTTGTGAAGATTGAACCACCTTTGCAGCCCAGGAATAAGTCCCACTTGATCATGGTGAATGATTCTTTTAATGTACTTTTGGATTAATTTATTAGTATTTTGTTGACAATTTTTGCCTCCAAATTCATCAGGGATATTGGCCTGCAGTCTCTTTTTTAGTGCTGTCTTTATTTGGTTTGGGAATCAAGGTAATGTTGGCCTCATAGAATGAGTATGGAAGTTTCCTTGCATTTCTTTCTTTCTTTCTTTTTTTCTTTTTTGGAACAGCTTGAGAAGAATGGGCACTAACTCTTCTTTTAATGTTTGGTAGAATTCCCCTGGGAAGCCATCTGGCTCTGGACTTTTGTTTGTTGGGAGATGTTTGATTACTGAATCAATTTCTTTGCTGGTTATAAGTCCGTTAAAGTTTTCTATTTCTTCCTGTTTCAGTTTTGGGAGTTTATATCTTTCTTGGAATTTATCCATTTATACTAGATTGCCCAGTTTGTTGGCATATTGTTTTTCATAATACTCTCTTATAATTGTTTGTATTTTTCTGGTGTTGGTTGTGATCTCTCTTCTCTCATTCATGATTTTAATTATTTGGGTCCTTTCTCTTTTCTTTTTGATAAGTCTGGCTAGGGATTTATCTGTTTTATTAAATCTTTCAAAGAACCACCTCCTGGTTTCATTGATCAGTTCTATTTGTTTTAGTTTGTTTGTTTATATCTGTATCATTTATTTCTGCTCTAATCTTCATTATTTCCTTCCTTCTACTAGCTTTAGGCTTCTTTTGTCCTTTTTCTAGTTCCTGTAAGTATAAAGTTAAATGAATTATTTGAAATTTTTCTTGCTTCTTGATGTAGGCCTGTATTATAATATACTTCCTTCTTATGCATCCCAAAGGTTTTGGAGTATTGTGTTTTCATTTTCATTGCTTCTATGTATTTTTTTATTTCTTCTTTAATTTCCTGGTTGACCCATTAATTCTCTAGTAGGATGTTAACTTCCATATTTTTGTGGTCTTTCCAAATTTTTTCTTGTGGTTGACTTCAGGTTTCATAGTGTTGTGTTCAGAAAATATGCATGGTTTTATCTCAATCTTTTTGTATTTGTTGAGGACTGATTTGTGACCCAATATGTGACCTATTCTGGCGAATGTCCTATGTGCACTTGAAAAGAATGTACATTTTGTTGTATTAGGATAAAATGTTCTGAATATATCTGTTATGTCCATCTGGTCCAGTGTGTCATTCAACACCATTGTTTCCTTGTGAATTTTCTGCTTAGGTAATATACCCATTGCTGTAAGTGGGGTGTTAATGTCCTCTACTGTTATTGTATTATTACCAGTGAGTTCCTTTATGTTTGTTATTGTTTTATATATTTGGGTGCTCCCATGTTGAGGGCATAAATATTTATAATTGTTAGATCTTCTTTTTGACAGACCGCTTTATTTTGATATAGTGCCTTTCTTCATCTCTTGTTACAGTCTTTGGTTTAAAATTGAGTTTGTCTGATATAAGTATGGCTACTCCAGCTTTCTTTTGATGTTCATTAGCATGTTAAATGGTTCTCCATCCCCTCACTTTTAATCTGTAAGTGTCTTTAGTTCTAAAATGAGTCTCTTTCTTGTAGGCAGCATATATGTGGTTCTTGTTTTGTTTCATTTTGTTTTATCCATTCTGACACCCTTTGTCTTTTGATTAGAACATTTAATACATTTACATTCAGAGTGATTTTTGATAGATATGAATTTAGTGCCATTGAATTACTTGTTAAGTTGTTGTTTCTGGAGATTTTCTCTGGTCTTTTCTAGTCTTTCTTACTTTTGGTCTTTCTTTTCCACTCAGAGACCCCTTTAATATTTCTTGTGGGGCTTTTTTAGTGGCCATAAACTCCTTCAGTTTTTGTTTTTCTGGAAACTTTTTCTCTCTCCTTCTATTCTGAATGATAGCTTGCTGGATAGAATATTCTTGGCTGCAGATTTTTCCCATTCAACACTTTGAATATATCATGCCACTTTCTCTTGCCTGTCAAGTTTCTGTGGATAGATCTGCTGCTAGTCTTTTTTGTCTTCCTTGTAATTTAGGGACTTCTTTTTTTCTTGCTGCTTTTAGGATTTTTTCCTTAACTCTCTATTTTGCAAATTTAACTACAATATGTCTTTGTGTTGTCCTCTTTTGTTGAGTTTGGTGGGAATTCTCTGCCTCCTGGATTTGGATTAGGGAAGTTTTTAGCTATCATTTCCTCAAATAAACCTTCTGCCCCTTTTTCCCTCTCTTCTTCTGGAACTCCTATGATACTAATGTTATTACACTTTATGGAGTTGCTGTGTTTTCACTGAGTCTACATTAGTGATCCAATTTTTTTTTTCCCCTCTTCCTTCCAGCTTCAATATTTTCCATAACTTTATCCTCTATATCACTTATTCATTCCTCTAATTCTTCCATCCTTGTGGTCATTACATCCAGTTGGATTTGCATCTCAGTTATAATATTTTTTATTTCTGCTTGACTAGTTTTTAGGTCTTTTATCTCTGAGTAAAAGGACTCCCTGGTGTCTTCTATGTTTTTCTCAAGCCCAGCTAGTATTCTAAGTATTTTTCTCAAGCCCAGCTAGTATTCATAAGGACTCTTGTTTTAAATTCTGGTTCAGGCATATTACTTATGTCTGTTTCCATTAGATCTCTGGCTGTGACCTTTTCTTGTTCTTTCTTTTGGCGTGAATTCCTGCATCTTGGCATTTTATTTAGGTCTCTATCTTCTGTGTGTTAGGAAAGCCAGTTATGTTTTATCTCCTGAGAGTAATGGCTTTATTAAGACGAGGCCATATACTGGGGTGCTTGGGTGGCTCAGTTAGTTAAATGTCTGCCTTCAGCTCAGGTTATGATCCCAGGGTCCTGGGTTTGAGCTCTGCATCGGGCTCCCTGCTCAGCAGGGAGTCTGCTTCTCCTTCTGCCCCTCCCACTCCCCATTCTCTCTCTCTTTCTCAAATAAATAAATAAAGTCTTAAAAAAAAAAAAAAGAAGAAGAAAAAGAGGTCATATGCTGTCCAGGGCCTGGCACTTCAGGAAGTGTGTCTGGTGAATGCTTTGTGCACTCTTTGACTGTGTTTTGGCTGCTCTTTTCCTCAGGTCCATCCTCGGCAGAGTTTCTCCTTGCTTGCAGTGGGGACTGTTTGGACCATGTCCAGAGTGTGGTGAGTTTTAACTAGGTGTGCTCTGGTCTACTTGTTAAAAGAGAACTGATACTATTTCCACTAGAGCAAAAGCTTTATAGCACTCTATGGTCAGTAGACATGGTCTGTGTAGGGGGCTCTGTGCTGGTCTTCTTGGGGATGGCCCACTGCTCTGGTTCTCAGTCACACTTCCTAGTAAAGCAGCACCCAAAGAACTCAGGGGGGCAGGGCTTGGTGTAAGTGGGTTAGGCTGCCACTGTTGGCTCTGTGCTGTTTACTGAAATTAATTTATGCTGAAGGGAGGAGAGAAATGGCACCAGCCCCCTCTGTCTTCCACAGAGATGGGAGTTCATGCCTGCCACTATCTGGGAAGCCCTCACAGAAGAGCAAGCAATCTCCACTTGCGTGTCCCAGGCATCACTCAGATCCCTGCCTTCACTCTGTGTGTGTCTGTTGCCATCTGTTTGCCTGGCTATGCAGTGCACCTGTGTTCTATCCCAGGAAGGCTGGCTGAGTTTTAATACTCCATACTTTAGGGACATGGTGTGGTGAGGACCCATGCTGGTCTTCTGGGGGAGGGTCTCCCTGCTCTGGGGCTGGTGCAGGTTTGTCCCAGAAGGGCAGTCACACCAATGCACAGGAGTTTGGCATTTGGAGTAAAGCACAGCAAAAAGCCTGTGTCCAGGTTAGCCACCCTCAGCAGGTGTCTCTGTACCTATGCTGAGGAGCAGAGGAACACAATGATACCCACTATCTCTTTTGTCCCCTTAGAGGCAATGCCACCTCTCCTGGATGTGCTCCAAGAAGAGGGAACCATCTCTCCCAGTGCATCCTAGGGGATCTTCAAACCTAGCCATCCACTACTGGGCTATCTGCCCTCTTTCTCCACAGGAACACTGTAGCACCCTCAGGGGTCCACACCAGCCATGACTCCAGTCTTTGAACTCTGCTGATTATAAAACTCACAATAATCAGTCCCTCTCGTTTTCCCAGTCAATGGCTTTGGGGAAGTGTTTTCCTTGTGTGATCCCTTTTGCGCTACTCCCTCTCTGTCTCTTACCTCTCTCTGTAATCAGGGTTCCCTCCCATCCACAGCACCTATGATCCTTTTCTCCCCCAAATAACATCTCCGCATCTCCTACTTTGCACAGTGTGACTTCTTCTCTCCTTCTGGTTGTGCAATTTGTTTTGTCAGTCCTAAGATCATTTCTTGGGTGTTCAGAATGATTTGATATTTATCTAACTGTGTTTAAGGGATGAGGCAAGCCTAGGGTCCTTCTACTACTCTACCATCTTAGTTCACTTCCACCACTCACTTTTTATTTTAGGTTAAGATTTAGGCATTGCATTAGTTGGACAAATCTATGCCTAGAGAAAGAAGAATTTGCCAAAACTAGCAAGCACAATAGATAACAACCACCTATTTAATCTAATAAAATTATTGAATTTTGCTCCTGTAGCTTCTATTAGTAAAGTCATGGGGGAGAAGGGCATGGAAAAATGTGGAATTAGGCACCTGGAAATGAATTTTATGTTTTTTGATGGGATCACAATTTCCTAAAATGTTTCCTTATTTTTTAAAGTAAAATTCTTTGCAATTTTTGAGCCTGCTACAGTTAATCTAATTCTCCAGGGAAAGAGTATTTTCTTCCTGTTTTTTTCCCACCTGTCTGTCAAGTAAAGGGATGACATACTTCTTGGACTAAACCAAAATGATAGCACTGGGAATAGAAATGAGAAAACTCCAGGAAGTGGGGATGGGGCATGGGACATCTTAAGAGAAAATGGAATTGGTACACAGAACCATCTAAATAGTGTAAGGTGTGATAAAAATGTCAGATGTTATTAATTGAAGTAATCATCAAAATATATGGCCTTTGTAAAAATGAATCTTAATAGGATTTTGTGTCTACCATCAAATAATAAAATTATCACTATTTTATAATAGTTGGTGAATCATACATATGTTTAAATAAGGGTAATTTAAAATAAAAACATAATATAATAATTTATTTAATTTCATAAAATATTTAAAAAAAGAATAAAGCAAGAAGGAAATTGTATCTTAGTGTTTATTTAAGTAAGGTAGTTTATTGCTACCATGCCATCAGCTTTAGGGTTTATTTATCATGGTGTCTCTCAAAATGTCATTCTTTTATACCATGTCTTCACAAAGAAGAAATCTATCATTGTCAGGCTTTACTGAAAAAAAAGTATAATTTCAAGCAAGGTAAAATAATTCATTTTATCAATCCCTGTATATTGAACACAAAGGAAAGGGATTCCTTCAACAAGCAAGAAATATCTTTATAGGACTGTTAAACAGACTCAAATAACTATCATAATTAAGATTAAATCAAGAATGGGAAGTTTATTAGTGTCTTATATAATGACTATGGATATTTATTTTATTTTCCAAATTGTCATATTTATACATCAGTTTTTAATTAATTTACATTTATATGTTAGCTAAGAAAATGGATAAAAAAGAAGGAATAGACATGCACATATAAAAACACAAGAACTGAGAAGGTCCAGACAATATCTGTGATCTGAAGATTTTGCCTTGAGACATGTGAAATAGCCATTGAAAATTGAATACTTTCGTTATTGCTTCTAGAAAGGATCCATCTGGTATTGGTCTGAGGAGTGTTAGTGGGTCAAGGTGAGAGGATGTTTAATTATCTCTGCCTCTCCTATCCAGGTTTGTCTATTTTTGATTAATAGTCTTTCAGATACTCATTTTCCCTCAGAAATGTCAACACCAATGCCCTACTAGTGACTGGAAATTGAACACTTCTTCAAATAGGTTATTTATTGGTGGCTTGATAGATGTAGAATCTCCTCAAAATATTCAAATTGGCTTCAGTTAAAAATGAATTTTTCTATGTGATTTGAGTTGGTAAGTGTTTCTGCAGTTACAGTGTTGTGTGAACATTGTAATATCATTTAAAGTTGTTTTCAATTTGAGGAAGAAAGGATCATTAGTTTGGAGTTGTTCTCACTTAAGAAAACTCAAAATATTCAAAACACTTTTGTTGAATAGCAAATATGAGAATGGCTCTCCCAAATTTAAATCACAACATTGACCATTAGCTTATTAGATATGTAGTAAAAAGGTCAGCAGGACCCCAAAATCTTATAGGAATTATCTTGAAATTTGAAAGGTATTTGATATAAAGGAAGTTTGGGATTCAAAAAAAGTATTTGAGTGGCATAATTTTATAGGTAAGGGTGGTGGTTATCATTTCTTTGTTCCTATAATCTTGCTATAACTACAGTAAGCTCCTGTGTAATATCATCATTGATTTTTTAAACATCACATCATATAGAAGCTCAGAAATTTCATCATTTTTGTCAATTCACTTTTGAGTGTTCATCTTCTAACATTTGTTTTTCTCTTTTATACTGTCTGTAAATCAATTCAATAAAAACTTCTTGGGATTATTCATCTTTTCATTAGATGAGCCATTCACTGATGAGCATTTTTTGGATTTTGGTATAGAGAAAAGACCAGAATAACTTATAAGCCATCAGGAATATTCCTTATGATACAAAATTGAGTGTAAGTTCTTTTACTTCTAATGGCTAAAATTATTACAGGATGACTTTGTAGAGAGTAACTTAGGGAGCTTTAAAAAATACCAGTGTCTTCTCCATATCCCTGGACAACTGCATATGAATCATTGCTTTAGGATCGTAGCATATGTATTTTTCAAAATTTTCGCAGGTGATTCTGAAGCACCGTGAAAACTGAGAATCACTATTTTAGTTTTGTTTCTTACCAACTAACTGAGATTTTCAGGTAAAGGGCTACTCTACCTACAGTCTCTCCTCATTACTTCCTGAACAGAACAGTGGTATAAATATGGCTCTGTCTTGTTTCTTCTTCTCTTTGGAAATAAACTGTTAGGTTTACAGCAAAATTGAATGGAAAGTGTAGAGAGTGTCCGTATACTTCCTACCTTCTCACATTATCTTCCCCACTATCAACATCTCACACCAGAGGAGGACATTTGTTATAATCAGTCAACCTACATTGAATTAAATCTCTTTTGAGGAGGAAAGATTGGCTGATTTTTAGCATTTATCTTTACATACTACTTCCTTTTGTCTGAAAACAATGAGGAAAGTCACAAAGCCATTTCCAAGCAGAACATTTTGGGAAGAACAATATTTTGAAGTTAAAGTAATGGCTAATCAGGTGAAGTTTTTTTGTTTGCTTGTTTGTTTTGTTTTATTTTGTTTTTTTCCTGTCTCAAGGCCTGCATGTGCTTTTGTATGAGGCCACTGTCACAAACATTGCCACCATTCCCATAGTTGCAACTAGGCCAATACAAAAGGACAGTGAACCCTTCAAAAACTTCTATGAACTCATCTTTAAATGTCACACCAGAAGGAACTGATCATCATCATAGTATTTCCAAGATAACATATCCCCAGAGTTGTTTCTTTTCCTCATCCTACTGAAAGCTCATTTTCTTTGATGGTGGGCATCTCTGTGGCCATAAGGATCCCTTTTCCTTTGTCAGTCTTTCCACTGACAAAGCATCTCTTCTTAAAGTTGGAATGTGGAAGGAGTCCCGTGTTTAACTTAGAGATATTTCCATATTTGTAGGGTAGAGATGTTATTACTAGTCTCAATTTGATTATATGTTCTGTTATGAAAGTATATATGTGTTAAAAAATTCAAGTTTTAAAACTTGAATTAATCTTTTTAGTGTTGTTATTGAATCATTCAATTATAGTTCATAATTTCAGACCAACATAGGCTGATAAGATAAAGAATTTACAACTGGAATTTAAATATAAGATGATATTTCAAATCACTATTAGAAAGAGAAATACTCATGTCACATTCTAATTTTGTTGTAAGCTTAATAAAAGAGAGCATAAAAATTACATAAAAATAAAAATTCTGGTTTTATTTAACAGCATTTTAAAAATAAGATATTTAGTTTAGATATTGATGCTTTTAAAATTTGAACTGTATTTCAACTTAATATTTGAAAAATATGTTGTCATAGCCTGCTGAGTTAAATGTAACATATATTAATATAGATTTTAGCTGTAACTCACCATACCAAAACCCTGTTATAACAATATGTAGTATAATATAGTTGAGGTCTGTTTCATGCTTCTAGGAATACATGGTGCCAGGAATACCAACAAAAAATAATGATGTAATACATAGTAAATTTTTTAAGTAGTTGTTAGCTACTCCATCCCAGACTGCCATAATGGATTAACTAAAAGCATTGTGATAATTTTTAATATATGAATTATGAAATATTAAAATATATTCTTTTTATTAACAGTTCATTATAGTGTCTAAGTGCCAACTAAAAATGGATATTCAAAAGCATAAATTAATAATGGGTTAAGAAAATATTGATGTCTTGGAAAAAGAAAATTGCATATTGCCTTATCTCTCAGTCCCAACTGCACATTGTAGTGTTAATATATGGGTGGTGCCATCAGAGGCCAATTAATAAAGAATCTCTGGGGACTGGGGTTCAAGCACTGATACTTTGTTAAGCCCCCACCAGTGACTAATACGCCTTTGGGATTGACAAACTTACTTAGCCTTAGGGAAACACATCATACTTTTTCACCAATATTTTGAATGGAATAGAAAGGATTTCCATACTGAGGCTTTTTTCTCTTGTTAAAGAATGGAATTGACTTGAGTTGCAAATGAGCCAATTTCAGAGATGGCCCCTCCTCTTAGGAACCACAGAATATGGGTTGTCAGTTTTTCTGTGTCTCCTATTCGGGATCTTTGAAATGAAGAGCTTTTCCTAGGTGAAACATGAAATCTGTTCAGCTTTGAATTTCTAGGTTTTTAAGCCATTAAAGGAAGAAGCTGTTTTGTAACTCAGCAATCTTGAACTGATTAATCTGAGCAATCAATTGCCTCATCAATAAACTAAATTATTTGAGGTGGTATTATTAAATAATTCTATGTAGTAAGCTTAAGTCTTTTGCTTACATATTTTTGTTATGTTAAAAAATACAAATAGAAGACTAAAAAACGGTTATTATCTAGAAAATTTAGATCAACATTATTTATTTTCAAAAGGAAATATGCTAAAAATAAAACATTTATTTCCTTTAAAATATCTATAATCTCCTTAAAACATTGAGCTTTCTCAATTTGTCACATGTGTGAAGCCTGACTGTAAAGAGTAGACTATCTAGAGATAATAAAAATTTCACTATGTAAATTTATTCCTTGTGTAATGACAAGGTATGGTGTACCAAAATTTAAAAATTTAATATTGATCCTGCCATTAATATAAAAGTATCTATGTCAAAAGACCTTCAAAAATATATTCACAGAATCATTTGTTTAACAATTATCTGTGTTGACACTCTGCGGGGCACTAAGGATAAAGAAAGAAAAGAATGTAGTAATGTAGTTTCAGTTTTCAAGGAATGTAGGACAGACATGTTATATATTTGTATATTTATACGACCCCAACAGAGATATTAATAATACGATTCAGGACTACAGTGAATATAATAACTATGAGTCTGTGTGAGATAGAGAGGATAGAGGAGAAGTAATGCATCAGGGAAAAGGGTAAAACAAACATTATAGGCAGAAGTCAGTGAAGGTATAAGAAATAAAGATTTCAACAAATCTAAGCAAGCCTGCTAGGTTTAAGGAATTCAGTTTACAGAGTCACTTGGTGCTTGTATCAGAGGAAATAATTCTAGAAAAGAAGGTGAAGTGATAATATGAAGGTCTTTACATGTTAACTATAATTTTAGACTATGTACTTGACATGTTTAGAAGATAAAATGGCCACATAAAAATCAACTTAGCACTTGAAATATATATTATCAAAAATATCAGTTTCATTGTTCATTATCTCTCAAAGACTTTTTCTCCTAAGACTTTCATACTAGGAAATAGTTTGTCTTTCTCAACTATCTAATATTTTTTTTTTCTTCTTCAGATATTAAGACAAAGCATCCTACTTTTCTTTTTGCCTCTTTTATACCTAAATAGAAAACTTGATAGTGGCAGAAGCAACCAAGGTCCGTTTTTTTTTTTTTTTTCCAGCATATATTAGTTTTTTTCTAGTCTGGAACTTGATATAAATGAAATCATACACTATATGTTCTTTGGTATTTGATTTCTTTTGCTCAGCACAATATTGCTGAGATGCATCTGTTGCATGAAGTTTGTTCCCTTTTATTGTTGTGTAGTGTTCCATGAATGAATGTATGGATATACAATTTTTAATCCATTTTCCTACTGATGGGTACATAGGACAACAAGATACTTTCCCTATTTAGACCACTATGAATAAATCTATGAACATTTTTGTACATGTAACATTTTTCAAATGATTTAATTTATTTGGGAAAATACCTATGAGTGGAATGACTCAATTCTAAGGTAAAATTATGTTTAGTTTTATAAGAAACTGCCAAATATTTGCCAAATGTGTGTATCATTTTAGATTCCCAACAGTAATGTAGAAGAGACCTGATTGCTTCACATACAGGAGAACATTCATTGTACATTTTGATGAGTTTTCACAAATGTATATAATTATGGAAGTTTTCCATCATTCCTCAGAATACCCTTATGTGAAATTTTATAGTTGTCTTTAACTTTCTCATTAGTTTTCATAATGATACATTGAGATGGGCAGAAGTTTTAAATTTTAAATCTAATTTATTTTTATTTATTTTATGGTTATTGCTTTGTGTCCTAAGAAATATTTGCTTACCCCCAATTTATGAATATATTCTCCTGTTCTTTTTCTAGAGGTTCCATGGTTTTAATTTTTATGTTTGTATCAATTATCCATGTGAAATTAATTTTTGTGTAATGCATGAGATCAAGCTTTATTTTTTCCCATATGAACATCCAATTATTCCAGCATCTTTTTTTTTTTAAGATTTTCTTTTCTTTTGTGTTGCTTTAGAACTTTTTTCAACAATCTAACCATAAATGCATATGTCTATTGCTAGGCTCTCAATCTCTTCCGCTGATTTTTCTGTCTATCCTTTGTCACTACCACACTGTCCTTAATTTCAAAACTAGTAAGTGTTGAATTCAGGTACTTTAAGTTTCCAAAACAATGTTCTTTTTCAATATCACTTAAGACATTCTAGATTCTTTGAATCTTTATATTTAAAGTGGGTTTCTTGTAGAGAGCATGTAGTTGATTTTTGCTTTTTATACAGCTTGACAATCTCTGCCTTCTTGTTAGCATGCTTAGAGGAGTAATGTCTGAAAACAATGCATTGAGGGGTGTCTGGGTGGCTCGGTCAATTAAACATCTGATTTTTTATCTCAGGTCAGGTCTTGATCTCAGGGTCATGAGTTCAAGCCCCACGTTGGGCTGTGCATTGGGTGTGGAGCCTACTTAAAAATATAAAAATAAAACAATAAAAAATCATAAAAAATAAAAACAGTACATTGAAATATTTGACACAGCAAGAAACATAAAGAGATAAATGTGAAATTAATAATAATTATATATTTAGTTAACTAAACATATCAAAAATATTATCATTTCAATAAGTAATCCATATAAAGTTATTAATGAGATTTTTATATCCTTTTTCATTCTAAATTTTTCAAATCCAGAAATTTGAAATTTGAAATTCTGTATTTCACACTTACAGAATAATTCAATTTGGACATGAAATTTTCATTGAAAATAGTTCATATTTAGGTTTCATAAAATACAGCTGAAAATGTGGATTCATACACCTACATGATTCCAAATCATTTAAAATTATCATAACTTAATCAAATTTCATAACTTAAATCATATTTAACTAAAATTAAATAAAATTAAAGATTTAGTGCCTCAATCCTGTTAGCTACATTTCAAATACTCAAAGGCCATTAACCATGTTCAGAAATGAAAGTCTACTCTTCCTTACATGGTTTTGACTAAACTCTGGCTTTCTTTTCTAAACCACATCAAATGCTTTTTAGAGGAAAAAGAGGATAAAGATTATAAAAATTATTTAGCAGGGTATGAGATAATAGAAAAATGTATGTATAGATCTGTCTCCCTTTCCTGGCATGGAACTTCTTAAACTCTTGTGATTTTCTAAGTCATAAGAGCACTAGGAGCATACTTTGTTCTAATATTTGGTCTTTGACCCTGGGTCCTGAATCCCTTGGAATTTCCTGAGTGATAGCAGTGATTTTTGTTCTAATGATGTGACTCTGGGTGGGCTTCTGGATGGCTCCTGCATAGAGGCTGGTCACAAGGAAAACCAAGCCATGACTAGAAGTGGGAATTTTGAGTCCCACTCCTCATTCTCTAGACAGAGGACAGGGGCTTCATGCTTATGTGATGAAGTCTCCATACAAATCCCAAGAGCATGGGGTTTGGAGAGCTTCAGGTTGCTGAACATATTGATGTACATGAGGGTGACGTCCCACAACTGCACAGGGACAGAAGCTCCTGTGCTTGAGACCCTCCCAAGTTCCCCTTACGTATCTCTTTATCTAGCTGTTCATCTATATCCCTTATCATACCCATTATTATGTAGTAAACTGATTAATGTAAGTAAGTGTTTCCCTGAGTTCTATGAGCTATTCTAGCAAATAATTTGGAGCTAAGTCTGACAGAAATTTTGGGTGACCTGGGGACCTGATACTTGTGATTGGTATCTGAAGTGAAGGGTAGTCTCGAAAGACTGAGCCCTTAACCAGTGAGACTTGGCACATCTCCGGGTAAGTAGTATCAGAATTGAGTTAACCTAGAGGATACCCACCTGATGTCACCAAGAATTGCTTGGTGTGAGAAAAGCCCCACCCATCTACTGTGATGTGCTGTAGCAGGATGAGAGCAAAGGAGGGTCACAGGAAGACTGAGTTTTCCCTACTCACAGTCATACTGTCCCTGTATATCCATAATTCACGCATAGCTAAATGTACACTTGGAATAAGGACTTTCCAGATGAGAAAAGTCTTTTCATTGTTCGAGAGTATGGGAGGATTCCTGAGTTACCAGCTACAATTTGAAACATACCATAGCGTCTGAAATAAGCCTAAAACAACTCGTTCATAACATATATTAAGGATGAATACTAAAAAAGTGAGATGAAAATATAAAATGGGAAGCATTTTCAGCTGTCTAGGAGCAAGCCAAGGAAATTGACTGACCTGCAAAAAGTTTTCATCTAACAAATTAAAATATAATAAATGTTAATAACTGTAAGTATTGGTAATATCTATATTTTCACACTGTTTATGGATTACACAAAATTTACATACATGACCTCATCTTATTAAAATAATAAGCTGTGAGGAAGGCAAGGCAAAGTTATCTACAATTTCGGGATTAAATTTGTGATAATTAGTGTCAGAAACATTAGCATACAGGAGAAAAAAACATAAACCTGGTTTTTAGACAGACCTATATTCAAATATATGCCATAGAAATATTTCATCTGTGTGAGCTTCAATTTCACTATCTAAAAAACAGTGAAATCGAAATAGTCATAGAGAAAGAAGTTTGATCCAACTGTTTTAACTCAACATTTTGGCTGAGTCCAGGGTATAATTTACTATGGATAAAAGCTAAATGAAGAAATACATCTTATTGGCATAACAGAAACCTGAAAAAGTTGATCTGAATAAAATTAGATTTCATGGAACAAATAACCCCAAAACAACACAGGAACTTAAAATGCAGACTATAATGAAAGTTTATTGAAAAATTCAGTTATCTTAAAAAAGAGTAGATCAGCAAAATTTTAACTGAGAAAAAATAGGCTAGAGAGAAATAGTAGCCAGAATAAACTCACAACAGAAGTTGTGGTGGATAAAATTAATATGAATCAAAATTGATTTACAGTGCCAATCATTATTGTGAAATTACTAGGTTAAGTAATAAAAATAAACAATAAATGATTTATGTTTTCTGTATAGAATTTAATTAAATAATTAATTTAGTGTATCACTATTTGTTCTGGAAAATTGTTTCTCAATAATGTCACCAATGGTATAACAGTCATTTTTTTTTCTCCTCATAAAGACAAAAAATTCCTCTGCTTCACCATAGTAGCTCAAAATGTTTTATACTTTAAAAACTTCTATGCGGAGTTATTATGAGTAAATAATATAATATACATAAAGATACCTAGCCCAATGCCTTGGCATAGGAATCACTAAATAAATGTGAGATTCAGGGTTTGAATTATCTAGAGTATACTTTGACTCCAACATTTCCATTCTGTTTTTGAACAAAATAATTAGCCTGTTCATGTTTCCCCCACAATAAAATGGAAACAATTTTAGCAGAGATTTTGTAAGGATTGAAGTAAATACTGCATGTATATTATTTAATATCATTTAAAACTGTTATTATTGCTACTTACATTATTACTTGAGAGAGCACAGCTCTGTAATTACCTTGATGATTCAAGTACCCAGGAGTCAGTCTGTTTCTGGGAACTTTGATAAAGATATTTGTACATTTTTACACCAGCATGATACTGTGTTAATTACTCTAACTTTATTATGATCCTGTTATTTGATAGAACAAATCTTTCAATTTTGTTCTTCTTCAGGGGTGTCTTGCCTGTTCTTGGTTGTTTGTGTCACCATAAAAATATTAAAATCAGCTTGATAAGCTACAAATACATGAAAACACACACACACACACACACACAAACTCTCCAGGGTTTTTAGATTTGAATTGCACACTCTTTAGATCAACTTAAAAGGAACTGATATCTTTAAAATATTGAATCTTCAAAACCATGAGCCTGATATATTTAGATCTTCTTTATTTTCTTTCCATAAAAATTTCTGACTTTCTGTTGAGAAGTCATGTGTTCCTTTTGTTGGATTCATTCCAAGATATTTAATATTTAATGCTATTATAAATAGTATCATTTTAAAAATATTTTATTTTAATTGTATTATGTATTGATTATATACATTATCCTTGTATCAGGCAAACTTGCTAATTCATTCATTATAATAACCTAGGGGTAGATTCCTTTGCATTTTCTACATACATAATCATCTCATCTATGAAAAGTCAGGATTTTGTTTCTTTCTTTGCAGTCCTCAAATGTATTATTTATTTGTCCAGACTTTGTGAACTAACTAGGACATCCAGCAAACTGTTGAATAGAAATGTAAGCAGCAAATATCATTGTCTCATGCCCATCAAAGAGTATATTTTCAGTATTTTACCATTTAGTATGATATTTGCTATAAATTTTTGGTAGATATCCTTAATCAGATTAAGGAAGTTCCTATCTTTTCCTAGATTGCTAATATCAAACACTATTTCTCATCATCATATTGATCATATGATTTGTCTCCTTTCTTCTATTAAGGTAGCAAACTGAAATAAGTGATATTCTAATGTTAACCTAATCTTGCATGAAATAAACTCATCATGATCTGGGATGTTAAGTTTGCTATGCTATGCTGGATTTTGTTTCCTAGTATTTTGTTTAGAAGTTTTACATCTATTTTCATTAATGAGATTGGGTTATAGGTTTTCTTTCTTGCACTGCCCTTGTCAAGTGTTGATATCAAGGTTGTATTAGCCACATTGAGTTTGATAATGTACTATTACTTTCTAGTGTGCTAAAATTTTGTGTAAAATTGACATTATTTCCCTATTTCTTTGGTAGAATTTGCCAGTGAGGCCATGTAGACCTGGAATGTTTTTTATAGGAAGATTTTAAATTATGAATTTAATTTTTTAATAGCCAAATTACCATTTTTACTAGTTCATTCCTGTATACATTTTTAAAGATTTTATTTATTTATTTATTTATTTATTTATTTATTTATTTATTTATTTATTTATTTTAGAGTGCGAGAAAGACAGCATGTGCATATGCATGCTGTGGGCAGGGCAGAGGGAGAGGGAGAGGCAGAGAATCTCAAGCAGCCTCGACACAGAACACAGAGCTCTATGCAGAGCTCGATCCCACAACTCTCAGGTCATGACTTGAGTGGAAACTAAGTGTCAGAAGCTTAAATGACTGAGCAACCCAGACACCCCTTTCCTGTTTACGTTTTTAATATCATGTTTTTCTAAAAAGTACATTTCATCTAAATTTTAAAAAATTACAATTTTTTGTAATAATTTATTATCTAATACTTAGTTCTTAGTGACAACATACTTCCTCATCTCATATATTCATGCCTTAAACCACGCCTCCCCCTTCTTAAAAAGTATTTGCTTCATATTTATTATTTGTTATTTTTTTCAAAGAATTAATATTTCAATATATTGGTCATCTCTGTTACACTTTTTCAATTTAGTATTATCAACTTTTATTCATATTATATCTCTCCTTTTACTTTGCTGTTTATTTTGTTGTTCTATTTCCAATTTCTTGGGTTAGTTATTTAAGTCTTCACATTTCCAGCCTTCCTTATTTCATAGTAGATGCTTTTAAGTCTATAAACTTCCCTTTATTACTGTTTCAACTGTGTTTTCAAGTTATTATACAAAATACTTCCATTACCATTCAATTTGAAATATTTTTCTGATCTCTATTGTTATTTCTTTGATTTAAGGTTAACTTTATTTCTTTTGGAAAATACCAGAATTTTTCTAGTTGTCATTTATTATGGTTGTCCAGTTAAATTGTATTGTGGTCAGGCAACATTATTTATTTTGCCAATTCTTTGAAAAATTTTAGAGATTTTTATGAATGAGAATATCATAAATTTTGTGAATATTTCTTGACAGGAAAGTGTGTCTTAAATGTGTCATATTCCATGTTCCCATATAAATTTATTTGTTCAGTGTTGTTAGTTATATATATAATAACATAAAAACATATTTCCATAAAAAATAACTATATTTTCCAAAACCAAAGAAGTGAGAAATGTAGCATCCTTTTATATTTTTGTAAAACTCTTCAATGTCTCTTCGAATATAACTGAATTCTCATGTCTGTTTCTGCATGCAATATGTTACAATATGTTGTTTTGGTTGAAGTATATGAAGAGAATCTGTTCTCAAACAGACATGGGTTGAAAAACAGAGGAAGTTATAGATCCACTGAAAAAGTTTTAGGACTACCAGGGATTATCAGAGCACATTTTGATAACTGGTGTAGTTTCTCTATTTCATTAAATATTATAAAATAGTGATTTTCCAGTTCTATCATTAGTATTTAAGAATCTTTCTACCTTCTTTTATTGTCTAGTTTCTTTTATTTTTTCTTTGGCTATATCTATTTCAACAATAGTATGCCCTATCATATCTGTTCATTTTTGGTTCCTTCCAATTTAGTCTTTTTTCTAATTATTAATTTTTTTCCAGTTATTTCCTGAGATCTTTTAGCTCCCTTTCATTCTCTCCTCATCTCATTTTTTTTCCAGTTTTGATTGATTTTATTCTACCATAGTTTCTATTTTTTCCATAATTTCTGTGTATTCTCATAAAAATATTAATTTACAGGTTTTCTCTGCATTATGGCACCCTTTTCTGGTGTGTCTCAATTTTTGTAGATGTGTTATTCTCATTATTCTCTTTTATTCCTACAGTATATTAGTATGGGTTTGAATTCAATCTGATTCTGTTCTTCCTGTCTAAGTGTGGTGAGTTTTCTTATACATTTAGAGGTTTGAGTCAGAAAAATATTTCTAGTTTTATAGCCCTAGGGCTGCCTTTGGGGTTATGATGGGCTTCCCCGAAGCCCACCCCTGAAATGTTACAACTGCTGTTGGTGCTAGTATGAAGAAGTCTTCAGCTTTCCACCTCCTTATAGATTAGTTCAGAGTCATTCCAAAAGGCTGTTCTGACTCCAGAGCTCCCTGTGTGGCCGAAACCAAGCCTGGTGGAGGGTATTAAGGAGGGCACGTACTGAATGGAGCACTGGGTGTTATACGCAAACAATGAATCATGGAACACTACATCAAAAACTAAAGATGTAATGTATGGTGATTAACATAACATAATAAAATAAAATAAAATAATGTAAAAAAAAACAAAAACAAAACAAAAACAAACCAAGGCTATGGTTGTGCTTTCATTGTGGTGTGACCACTATCTGTGCCCGATCCTGCATTCTTCCCTCTCCTTCCCCACTTTCCACAGGTATTGACGCCAAAGACACTCAAGAAGTAACTGCCCCACTCAGAGTCTGCTTCCATAGGGTTACAACTGAGTATTGAAAAATTAGTCTCAGTCATTTCTCCAGAATTTGTCACGTCTTCTCTCATTCTTTCCGCAAATAACATCAGAACCTTTCCTTCCTTTCATCCCCAGTTTGCTCTATTTCTTAATTTGTGTCTTCCTCCCAGTTGGTTTATCTCAGTGTGAGCCAGTCTTTTCACTGAGTATTTCAATAGTTGCAAAGTCCCAGGTCATATTTTATGCTCAGTCCTTCCTAGAGACCCTGTGAACTCACTTACCAGTTCCGACTGTTGTTCTCAGATCCGCTGGACCAGTTCTTCACTCCACAGGGGTTGATCTTGTTTGCATTGGGCAGTACCTCTTGGCTGGGTTCGTGGTTCCTAGGACTACTGAGATACCCTTCTCTTTTCTCCATTTGCTCTCACTCAGCTGTTGTACTGCTGTACTGCTTAATATCCTCACACACCCGGATTTATAAAGCTGCATATCCACCTAGTCTTACTGAAAACTTCATTTCCGGCTTTTTGTTCTGCTAGGCTGGTTGCTCCATCTTTGTTTGCTTGTTTGTATGTTTGTTTATTGCAGGGGGTTGAGAAGATTTTTAATATGCTTTTGCTATCTTCTTAGTGTTTATCAGAGATGATTTGTTTTGATGCTTTACAAATATGTGCACCTTTTAAGGATATGCTTGCTTTTCTTCATCTCTTCTGGGATCTCCCCACTTCAATCTTGAGCTTGCTCATGGCATTTTTCATTTAGGTAGGACCCTCTCTCTGCTACCACTACTAGTCTAACCCTTGTTTCCGCACTCTTTCCTTCTGAGCTCAGTTTTGTTTTGTTTTGCTTAGATGTGTGTATATATAATTTAGATTATTTTTTTCCCATTCATTTCACTGTCGTGTTCAGTTTCCTGGAGGGAAGGTAAGTAGTATCATGTCTTTTGATAACTCAGTTTTCTACAAAGTGGATCCAAAGCTCAACTTTTATTTGACATACTTCTTTCACCTCTTTTGTTATTATGGGCAGCTGGAAATTGTGTAATTTTTCACTTTCCTTCTCATCAGTGAAACTTCTATTTTGCTGCATATAAAAATAATTTCAAAGTCTTAGTTGACATACAGTTACTAATATGAATCACAGTTACTCACATAAAGCACTGGAGGCTGCAGCTCTTGGAGAAAATGGCAGGAATGGATCTAATCTGGGGCAACCTCTCTCCTTTTATGGTCTATGTCTGCCCATCAATAACTAGGTAGTTTTCAGTTCAGTCTCTTAAAGTGAGATAAATGTTTCATCAAATGATTTATATCAAAATTCAGAAGCGTTTACCTAAGCAAGTGCTACATATAAAGACTGTTTATAATTTTATAACAGATAAGAGCCCTCTGAAATAAGCATTCAATTTGTAACATATACATATACCATTCCATTTTTAGAACTTTTGAAATATATTAATTTTTATTTTTTATTTTTTTTAAAGATTTTATTTATTTATTTGACAGAGAGAGACACAGCGAGAGAGGGAACACAAGCAGAGGGACTAGAAGAGGGAGAAGCAGGCTTCCTGCAGAGCAGGGAGCCCGATGCAGGGCTCGATCCCAGGACCCTGGGATCATGACCTGAGCTGAAAGCAGATGCTTAACGACTGAGCCACCCAGGCGCCCCTAAATTTATTTTTGTGTATGTGTATTTGACACACAGACACATATATTGTGTATATGTTAAATAAAATAAAATATTCTCCTATGTATTTGACATACAACTCAAGAAAAAGAAAATTACCGATAGCTTTGAGACCCACTGTGTACTCTCCACAATCACATCCTCTATTGTCTGTTTACGGAGATAAATATTATCCTAAATATTGTTTTTCTTATAAATCTTTTATTTACAAATAAAGCTATTATGAGCATTCTTATCCATGTTTCTTGGTGAACATATATAAGAGATTCTGTAGGGAACATACCTAGGAGTGAAAGTGCTATATTTTAAAGTATGCAATTTCCATATTTGTTAGATAATGCAAGAGTCTTTTCCAAAATGCTTTAAAAAAAATCTATACTGTTACCAGCAATGCACAAGAATTCTTTTTCTGCAAATATTTGCTTGCACTTGGTATTTTCTTACTAAAATTTTTTCTTGTTGTTAAATTAGCACTTTCCTACTCACTAATAACTAAGCATCTTTTCCTATGATTGCTGGCTGTTTGTTTCAGTTTAAACTGCCTTTGCTTTAGGTAGGAGAAGATTATAAGGTTTGAGGCATACAGTAGTGGAGATGGTAGCCCTGCAGGGCTTTGTGTTAGGCCCTGTAGTCAGTGAAGACATCTGCTCTTGTATGCCCTGTATTCCCCATGAATCCCGCCTCCCACCCCAGCATGATTTGGAATATAAAACTTTCATCTTACGAGGAAAATTTCTGGGCTGTCTGGGCTCTGACATTTTATAAGTGTGATTGGTATTTCTGTTCATGGAATCATCTGATATCCTTCTATAGTGGGGTCAGTTTCAATCAATTGCACATAGTCATTTTCTTTTGATGGACTATAATGAGCAGTTGCATCAGTCACATTTCTAGACTGAAACCTGAGAGGTTTATGCTGAGAAGCTTTCTTTGATTTCTGCCAAAAAGTCTAGTCAGTGTATAATTTATTTTCCAACATATGTAGTATCACCTGAGCCTAATAAGGGCCAGATAAGACTGCCTGTGCTATGGCTCTCTGGAATATTCTAAGCATCCTGTCATTCAGATTTACATTCTTTTTGGTGACTTTGTTAATTCACCTTCATCTCAGATGAGGAATGTGATTTCACCAAACCCCAGAAAACCCTACCTATATGAGCTTCCCAACTTCTGACTTGGTTTGTGAGAAAGAGTAGTTTATTTCTCACAGTTTAAAGAATGATTCTAAATATTCCAGCTCATGCAGTCCTTGGGAATATCACAAACTGGACTGAGCTCTGAATTTTAGTTGGAGTTATTAGCAACACAGAGTGACTGCAGCCATAATTCCCCTTATACATCTTCCTCCAAGAAGCCAGCCATCATGATATCACTAATGCGGTGCTCTTACTTGTTTTAATTTGTGTCAATCGAAGTCTTGCCTTTTTAGGTTATGGCAAAATAAGTACACAACATTCAAATCTCAATAGTAGTAAAATAAACCTAAAAATGGACAAAATATTTGAACATACACTACACCAAAGAAGATATATTATTGCAAATAAGTACAAAGATGTTGAGCATCTTAATTTTTACAGGAATGCTGATTGAAACCATCACAAGATGCCGCTACAAACTTATAAGAATAGCTGAAAATTAAAGTCTGACCATTTCAAGTGTTGATGAGAAAATTGAGCAAATGAAACTATCACACACTGTAAGCGGAAATGTAAAATAAGGCACCGCTTTGGAAATGTGTTTGGTCTTTTCTTTAAAAATACACACTTTACTATACAACTCAGTCATCCCAATCCTAGGTACATACTCAAAGAAAAGATATCATGTATCCATATAAAGGTGCATATATGAATATCGTAATTTTATTTGTATAAGCCTAAAACTGGGAAGAAACAAACTGAGGTATATCCATATAATGAAATACTAAAAGAAATTTAAAAAAATAAACTTTTAATACAACATGAATGAATTTCAAAATAATTATGCTGAGTGGAATGTAGCCAAACACACAAAAAAGTATGTTGTATGATTTCATTCATATAAAATTCTAGAAAATGCAAACTAATTTATAGTGACAGAAAGGTCAGTATTTCTGCATATGTGGGAGCAGGGAGAGATGGAAGGGAAGTATTGCAAATGAGGGACTTTGGGAAGTGGTTATTATTTTTACTGTGTTTATTATGGTAATAATTTTAATGTATATACCCATGATATTTATCAAATTATGATTTAAACATGTGCAGTCTATTGTATCTGAATTACATCTCAATAAGCCTGTTTTAAAAATAGCACATATCAGCCATTCTTTATATAGAACTTTACCTAATTTCTCTCCTCAATTGTAACTTCTCTCCCATACAGCCTAACATGTAGTACCTAACAGGACTTGATCATTTGCCATGGCCGGTGAGAATTGGGTAAAGGGTGAAGTTAGACAATGTACTGTTTGAAATGGTGAGGGGAAAGTGCTCCATTCCTATTTCCATCCAAGTGTGTATTCAGGCAATAATTAATAAATTGATCCTTGTGTTAATTCACACTTTCATGACATACTAAAGTTTCCCAATTTTTTTGTCAGGACCTTCATATTGGCATCATTTAATCTTACAGTGTATACACTAAGGGGATGTAGAATGAACACTGTATAAAGCAACCTTAAAATGTGTTGTGGAAGTTCCTCAAACAAATTAAAAATAGAAATACCATATGATCCAATCATTCCACTGCTGAGTATTTACTCAAAAAAATGAAAATACTAATTTTAAAAGATATATGCACTGCTATATTTATTGCATAATTATTTACAAGAGCCAAGATATGGAAGCAACCTAAGTGTGCATCAATAGATGAAAAGATAAGGACAAGTGGTATATATATATATTCACTATATATATATATATATAGTGAATATTATGCAGTCATATGAAGGATGAGATCTTGACATTTGCAACAACATGGTTGGACCAAGAGGGTATTA
Source organism: Leptonychotes weddellii (assembly GCF_054177405.1). Classification (NCBI taxonomy): domain Eukaryota; kingdom Metazoa; phylum Chordata; class Mammalia; order Carnivora; family Phocidae; genus Leptonychotes; species Leptonychotes weddellii. The sequence continues at coordinate 112,147,936 of NC_138369.1, read as the reverse complement.
TGTTAAGTGAAATAAGTCACACTGAGAAAGACAAATACTATATTATTTCACTCATATGTGGGTCTATAAAAAACAACTGAATAAACAAACAAGCAAATCAGATCTATAAATACAGAGAACAAACTGATGATTGGCAGAGGGAAGGAGGTTGGAGAATGGGCAAAGTGAGTTAAGGGGAGTGGGAGATGCAGGCTTCCAGCTATGGAATGAATAAGTCATGGGAATAAAAAATACAGCATAGGGAATATAGTCAATGATATGCTAATAGCATTGCATTTGTGACAGATAGTAGTTACACTTGTGGTAAGGATAGCATAATGTATAAATTTGTCAAATCACTATGTTGTAGACCTGAACTAATGTAACATTGTATGTTAAGTATACTCAAAGAAAAAAAAATAATAAAATTCCAATATAGGACTACTTGTAAAAAAATGTATTACAACTACCCCAAAATTTGGAGGTTCTGGAATCTATCTTGAGACCAACAATATTTTCATCTTATATTTGTAGATGATTTTATAGTTAACAACATACTTTTACTTGTATGTTTTTAAAACTTTTCCTAACACAAGACTGTGATTTATTAGTCTCTTGGATATTTGAAAGCACAGGAAACTCCATGTTGATACACATGGTGACATATCATTTTTTTAAAAATTTTATTTTATTATGTTAATCACCATACATCATTAATTTTTGATGTAGTGTTCTATGATTCATTGTTCGTGTATAACACCCAGTGCTCCATTCAATACGTGCCCTCCTTAATACCCATCACCAGGCTAACCCATCCCCCCACTTCCCTCCCCTCTAAAACCCTCAGTTTGTTTCTCAGAGTCCACAGTCTCTCATGGTTCGTCTTCCCCTCCGATTTCGACCCCTTTCATTTTTCCCTTCCTACTCTCTTCTTTTTTTTTTTTTTTTTAACATATAATGTATTATTTGTTTCAGAGGTACAGGTCTGTGATTCATCAGTCTTACACAATTCACAGTGCTCACAATAGCATATGCCCTCCCCAATAGACATATCATTTCTGAATCATGGCAGAAAAAGTTCTCTTGTTTGCTAAATAAACCGACTGTAGTCTACACTACTGATTTTTAAAAACAATTTAATTGTGGTAAAATACACATAAAATTTACCATATGAACCATTTTTAAGTACCTAGTTTAGTAGTGTTAAATACATTCACATGAGAGTACAACAAATCTCCAGAACTCTTTTCACCTTGCAAAACTGAAACTTCGTACCTATTAAACAACTCCCCATTCTTCCTTCTTTCCAACCTCTGGCAACCATCATTTTATTTTCTGTCTTTATGAATTTGAGTACTCTAGGTACGTTGTAAAAGTGTAGTCTTACATCATTTGTCTTTTTGTAATTTGCTTTATTTTATTTGGCCTAATCTCACCAAGGCTCATTGATATTATAACAGGTATCAGAGGGGCGCCTGGGTAGCTCAGCCAGTTAAGCGTCTGACTGTGGCTAAGGTTGTGATCTCTGGGTCCTGGGATTGAACGCCTCACCTTGAGCTCTGGGCTGAGTGGGAATCTGCTTCTCCCTCTCCCTCTGCCCTTCCCCCTGCTCATGCTGTCTCTTGCTCTCAAATCAATAAATAAAAATCTTTAAAAAATAACATGTGTCAGAATTTTCATCCTTTTTCAAAATTGAATGACATTCCATTTTTTGTTTATACCACATTTTGTTTATCCATTCATCCATTGATGAACACTTGGGCTTATTCTACCAATTGCCTATTGTGAATAATGCTCCTGATGTACAAATATCATTCTGAGTGCCTGTTTTTAATTCCTTTAGGTTTATACCCAGAAGTAGAATTGCTAGATCATATGGTAATTTTATTCTTAATTTTTTAAGGAAATGCCATTCTATTTCCCATAGTGGCTGCATGATTTCACATTCCCATCAAAAGTACATAAGGGTGCCCTTTTCTCTATATCCTTACCCACTCTTATTTCCTGTTTTGTTTTGTTTTGTTTTTTTATAGTAGTGGACATTCTAACTGCTGTGAGGTATATCAAATTGCTTTGATTTGCTGATTTTGTCTTACACTGGAGAAAATGGAAGCTCAGAAAAATTATAATTTAATCAAGATCATATAACAACTATATTGCAGAGCTTAGACATAAATCTAAATCTGATTCACAGTCTAGTGTTTTTGTCTATACCTTTAATAAGCACATAATATATAAATAGGATCATGTCACTTTCTTCTTAAACCCTCCAGTTGATTCTCTTTACACAAATAGAACCAAACTCTGGACATGGTCTTCAAGGATTTACAAATCTAGACCCTGCCTTTCTCATTGAATTTTCTTTAGTCTGTACTTCCTTCACTAATCATTCTTCAGAAGTTGACTCTGTGCCTCTTTTCTCAATACACACAAACTCACCTACTCATCAGAGCATCATCAAAACTGAAGCCTCTGAGACTTTACCTGACTCACAATTGTACAGGTTAGTCTGCTGCAGTTTCATGGATGTTAGCAAAAGATAAGTGATTCTTGATCTAGACTTAAAGGATTTGATTACTTCCAGGAATATCAGTTACCAGAATATCAGCACTTGCACCAATTCCCTGAATGACAATACTCAAAGTTCCATAAAAAGAAATCCAGGTGACACTTACACATGCAGTCAGTTGTCCCACACTAATCTCAAGCATGAACACTTTTCTAACGATGGCAAACCTTAGTGATCTTTGCTCTACAGGGTGGCATAATCTGTATGATATTGAACGAAAATAACCCTGCCATTTACTCTGGAAAGAGACACTCTATCTTCTAATGTAGTTTGCTGTACATACAACCTTAAAAATATGGTACAAAACAAAGACAATCAGTATCTCTGCTCACATGGTATGCAGAATGCACACGATTTTAATTCCCTTCAATTGTCCTTAGAGTATCTATAATATTTGAAATTTTCTTTGCTTATTTCCTTTTCAGGAGTGTTCCTTGCCAATACTCCTATGCCCAAAAGACTGTTCAAGCTCCATGAGAACAGAAATAATCCACAAAATTCTCTACAATATTCTTGGAGCCTATAACATGTGGCATAAAAGTGCTTAATAAATATTTGATGAAAGAATGAGTGAAGCAGACACTGCTGCCCTGATTAGAACAAGCTTTATCATATGGTTCTGTGATGGTTTCTTCTTGACTTAGAATTCTGAGGTGGTTTCTCCTTTTGGTTTTTATTTCTATCTAGCTTGTTGTATGAAAAATGACAGTATGTGATTCATTTTTTTTTTTTTAGGATTCAAGAATGTACTTACTGTGTGTTGTACTTCCCTCACATTAACAGAGAAGCTAATGCAGTATATACATTATTGTTAAAATAGGCAAATAATTGTTCATCTAGATCCGTATAATGAAACTAATTTAACATTGTGATGGGCTTCTCTACGTGCTATGCTGATTTTTCTGGCTTTGTAGATAAAATTCAGTACTGAATTCTGTAACTCCTCACATTCTCTAACCAGCAACAGCCTCTGGGATTAGTCACTTTGTGTGTTTTGGAGATAGAAAACTTTGTATGTGGGATCATCACCACCAAAATGAGTGTTAAAATGTTTATAAAGTAAAATACAAACAAAATGTAAAGTTGAATTGCAGTTTAAATTAAAATCTTATTATCTAGGGGCACCTGGGTAGCTCAATCAGTAAAGCATCTGATTCTTGGTTTCATATTTTCTTTGTGAGAGAAATATACTCTTCTCTTGGGAGATTATCAGCCAATCAAAGTTGTCAACCCAATCAATGCTATGTGTGGAAAAACTCTGTCTTATACTGTTTATGCAAGAAACTATGCTATTTTATTTAACCTAAATTATGCAAGAAACTAAAGTATGCAAGAAACTATACTATTTTATTTAATTTAACCTCAAGAGATAGGTATTATCTTCACTACTACAGTACTATTAGTAGTACTACTTCTTTTCTTAATATTTAAATAACACTTTAAAAATGAAGTGAGTCAGTGAAGCTTAGAGAAGTTATTAACTTGACCAAGGTCACAAAACTGGATGTGGAAAAGCCAGCATTATGTTTTCAGTACATTATACATATTAGGATGAACAAACTTCATTATTCTCTGAACCCTGACCTGGCTAGTCTGGACATATATTTGAATGCTAATGATATTTCAAATGCCATAAAGGACTCTTGAATTCTTTCTTACAAGTCAACTATTATAAGAATTTGGTACACAAAGTCCTGTGTATGTATATATTTTGCATAATTGGCTCCTACTGTATATAGTGTTTTATAATTTTTTCCCACATAAAAATAATTTGGAATTTTTTTCTCAGGTTATTAACTGTTGTGTTTTCTCATGTTATTAGTTGCTTGCATCGTAAGGATGCAAGACAATTATTCAGTTGATATGGTTGTATCTGATTTCGATCTGTTATGTTATGTAATTTCATATGTAAAAATATTGGTCACTTAAAATTATATAAAGGTTATAGAAGTTTAAGGATTTTGATGCACAGTTCCAAAGTCTGCTCTAGAAATTTTGTATCAGTTTACTTTGCTGCGAGTAGTATTTAAGAGAATTGTTTTCTGAGTTTTGAAGAGACAAGGTATTAATTAAAAAGGAAAATTCTCCTTTAGGAAAAAGAAAATCTAGTTTTGTGATTAAGATTTATTTTATCACTCCATTGTCTGGAATAATAGAAATGTTCTATATCTCAGTTGTGATCATGATAACATTCATCAAAGCTCATCAAATGTATAGCTGATAGGATGCATTTTACTATATGCTAGAGATAGCCCACCAAACTAAGTTAAAACTAAGCACAATTTTTTAAAAGATTTATTTATTCATTTGAGAGAGAGAGAGAGAAAGTGGGGGAAGGGGCAGAGGGAGAGAATCCTCAAGCAGACTCCTTGCTGGGCACGGAGCCCAACAGGACGCTTAATCCCACAACCCATGAGATCACGACCTGAGTCAAAACCAAGAGTCCGATGCTCAACTGACTGAGCCACGCAGGCGCCCCAAGCACAATTTTTTTTTAAATGTCACTCAAGATATATATCTACAATGGGTCAGATAGGAGATTTATTCCAGATAGTCCTCATTCTGGGACTTACTGGAGGAGAAGCTACCACCCCAGATGCTGCAAAGAAATAGTGAATACAGTGAACAAAGAAAACTTTCATGTGTTACTTCCATTCAATCAGATAGTTACTCATAATATCAAGCAGATTGGAAAATACTGTTCTACTCAGAAGTAGAACTAGAATATTTTAAACAGATCTAATGATGACTATATTTTCTGATATTTTCCAATAGAATAATAAATATTTTTCTTCACTAAAGATTATAAACTGAGTTTATCTTACCTAAAAGTTAAAAAAATAAATTGGGGCTCCTAGATGGCTCAGGCCGTTAAGCCTCTGACTCTTGATTTTGGCTCAGATCATAATCTCATGGGTCATGATATGGAGCTCCACATCAGGCTCTGTGCTGGGTGTGGAGCCTGCTTAAGATTCTCTCTGTCCCCCTCCCTCTGCCCCTCCTTTCCCCTCTTCCCTAAAAAATATATTTTTGATGTTTGGGTTTTACTTTATATATAAACACATAATGTTCTATAAATTGTCTATGCAGTTTTTTTTAAAAAAACATTATTTTTCTAATCATCTTTGGTATTTTCTTTATACAGTTTAAAATAAAACCTCTAGAAAAATTTTTTTAATGGCTATATCCCCAGTAGTAGAATAGTGACTGGCACATATTAGTCACCCAAGAAATACTTGCTGACTGAGTAGTCGGAATAACTCTAGTTACTTTGAGAAGATAATTAAATACTTCCTGTTTTAGTCAGGAAGAAATGGTGCCATAGCTTATGAGTCTTATTACAATATTAATCAACCTAGGAAGCCAGAACAAAGCTTTGAGCAGAAAAAAGTAATAAAAGTGGAAAATAAGTTAATTTTTTTCTCAAAGATGTGTTTATTTTTCTATGTCAGGATGGACTAGGAAATGTAGGAATGGCTAGCAGTCATTTTAAAGATGACCTTATGTTTAGTACTTATTTGAGAACAAATCTGAGGTGTTAGAGATGATTATACACAGCCAAAACCTTTATCACAGCAAAGATAATGTCCCAAACTCTGTGTATTTTAAATGTGGACAATTCCTATTCTGGGTTAGAGCTCAGGACTAAACCACTTTGTATATCTCACACATTCGAATTCTGAAATTACCAGATGAGGGATGAATAGCATGTGTACTCACTCTCAGATGATTTGAAATCTTCAAGGTGAGGTCCTGGCTATGGAGCATGACATACGTCCTGTACTTTACATTCTGTCAAATGACAGAAAGATGAGTTTTACAACAGAGTTTGTTTCCTTTTTAATGAAATTTCAGTGCCTAAACCTAGTATGTGCAACTAAAACATGATATATCCCTTATAAAAGGTCAGTTTCCATGTATGTCATAATGCCACAGTTAGAACCTTTGGATTTATTTTAAGTAAATTATTCACAAGCAACAAAAGGTATTTTTAATGTTTAAGATTCTCACTTACTGAATTGCAAAGTGAGTTCTCTGAAGGATTTATTATATTTTTCATGTATGTCAACCAACATATTTCAACATCTCTGATATCTCCATTCATTTTTGTAATATAATTTCATATCTAATAAACATGATAAGACTGCATCTTATCAAAAGCATTAAGATTCACAGTCTGCAGAAAAGAATAATACAATGTTAAAAATCAAAGGCAAGACCTTATGCCTTGAACAAACTGTCCAGATAAAACCCAAGCTATTTTATTCATGATAATAAATAACCCAATGCCTTCATTAACCTTTATTCTTTTTTATTAGCAGTCTTGGCAACATGGCTTTGAGCTGAGCCCAGCAGGCTGTCCACAAAGTGACATTTTAGAGATTGGCAAAGCAATGCACTTTGTGTCAAAGTAGACTATCTTGAATTTTTGTTCTTCACAGCAGGAGAAAGCCTCTCTGGATCCTTTTGTCCTTTTGAATGCATGGACACATAGACACAGGAATATAAGAATTTTTCTTGTCAATATGAAAAGCAAATTACTTACCTTTCTTATTTAAGATAGAAGACCAGGTATTTGAGGTGACTGAAAAGTGTCTTAAACCAAATTTAGCCAAAGAAGAACTTAGAATAAACACAACTGTTTGAGACTTCCTTAAAGGATGCATTTCATTTCATAAAGATGCAGTAGGTATTTAAGTAGAACCCTTTCTGGTCTATAATTTGTTCTAATAACATAAATAATTAAAATAGATAAGCAAGATGTGGTAGTCACAAAACAAATGAATGTATTTGGAAGTGACAAAGGGGTGCACATGCCTGGATCTTAATCACATACAGCTGAATGAAAAAAGGAAGAGAGATTTACACATATAACAAAACATCATATAAGTTAATTAAAAAGAATCTATTCAAGATAACAATACACATATTTTAGAAATAATATATATTAAACACTTCATAATTGTTGTGAAGGTTGAGAGTGTGTAATGAGAGAGCAGAATACAAAATAAAGATAAATGGGAACCAGTAGACAGACAAAACAAGAGAAGGACCAGTGATGATGATGTGCCATATTGAAAAATTATAATTAACATAGACTTCTTCTTGTGAGGTCTAAAAATAAATTCCACTGTGAATTGACCCTGAAGAATATTTGAGACTCTTCTTTCTTCCATTTTCTAAAAAAAAAAAAAAAAAAAAGTGTATTAATGAAAAAACTATCAAGTAGATAAATTGATAAATTGTGTGCAGGGCCAAGTTTAGTTAAAATTATAAAATAGGAAAATATTTTTTCTAAGGTCATCTCTTTGAATCCTTTCTTCATTTCTATGACTTTAGGATCAAAAACACAAGACTACTTCTCCTGCCAGATGTCATAATTTAATAAACTCTACTTCAGGATTGTTGAGACATAATCCATGACCTTCTCAGGAATACCTGGGACACATGAATAAGAGAAATAAGAGAAGAAAATAAGAGAAATAAGAGAAGAGAATAATCACATTTACTAAGTACCTATTACACTCTACTATACTATTCACTACGTATTTTAATTTTACATATTTTTGAAGGGCTTTTCAGTACAAGGGACTTGCTCTATCAATACCACAGTGAACAACACAAAGTCCATGTCATCTTGGAGCTTATTTCTTTGGGGAGACCAACAATGCACAGACAAATCTATAGCATCATGTAGTAATAAATGCTGTGAAGAAAAAATAAACAGAGAGGTGGTACATAGTGACAGAGAAGCTATCATTATAGAGAAATAAAGGAGAGACTCTGAGAAGATGACAGAGTAGAGCCCTGAATGATACAGGAGTCCTAAGGACATCCAATTATTAATGTAATTGAAATTGAAACATGGCTATTAGAAAAGTGACATAGTAAGGGTGGGTTTTCTGACCATAAATTCAGGTGTACAAATAATTACTTTTCTCTAATCCTACATCAACTCTATTTTGAGCTGACATTTCAAATGATGGCAACAAACAACTTAATAAATACAAGGACAATGGTGATTTCT
>NC_138369.1:112109144-112138860 GCF_054177405.1 Leptonychotes weddellii | reverse complement strand
CAGTTGCTCCACACTGGTATCCACTAAAGTGTATAAATCTGTCTGGGCCATTGCATTGTCATCCCTCCACAATGGTCTTCTTGTTCTGTCTTCCTCCCTGGTCTCTGACCATATGGTTCAAGTGCCTTCTGTTGACCTGTCCCCTCATCAAAGGCACAGAACTCTCAGTCTTTTTCTCACTCGTTTGTATTTTATGACCTTCTTGGGGGCAGGAAATGTTAGACTGGGAATCAGGGCTGTGTTTCAGGCCTGGTTCAGACTCTTGGCACCTGAACTCCGTTTTTCCTCAATGTTACGTAAGGTGAAGGGAATTCCTTCAAGCCTTCTTTTCAGGATACCCAGTGGGGAAGGAGCAATGTCTCCTCTAATCTTGTATTTGAGCATTTTTTAGGGGATTCTATTGTTATTCAATGCCTATTGTCTCCAAGATCTTTATTAGGGACAGATGAGATGGGTTGTGTGGGACATTCTACCTGCCTGGAAAGAGGGAATTTGTCTTTCTTACTCACAAGAAGATAAATCATAATATTATATAGAGTGTTGAAAAGAAAGGATTTAAAAGGTTGAAAAAAAAATACCAAAAGGAAACCAGGAAAAGAAATATTACCAGGTAATAGATGGAAAAGATGGAAATAATCGATGAACTAAAACTGAGCATGAATTAATGATACCACTTAGAAAATGTAGAAAGTAAGAAGAAAAATGAACACATACATTTGCATATTTACTCAAGGAATATAATTGTATATTTTGTGTTTTAAGACCGTTAATATCACCTTTAGACACAAATCAAAGCCACTAGCTATGTCTTAACTGAAAATAAAGTGCTTTACTTTAATAAAAAGCAATTGTGTTCTAATTCCATGTTTGCTATAATTGATAGACAATACTATATGTCTACTTCACCTTTTGCTCATAACATGATTTTTAAATAGGCATAAATAATGTTCAGTTCTTCAGATCAGCAAGAGCAGTAATCTTGCCTCTAGCATTAATTAATTGGTAGCTTGTAAAGTTGAGAGGCATAATTTCATTTACGTAAATATTCTGTTTCAATTGCTCTGGGTTATAGATGAATTGTGACTAGCTTAGTTATAAGAAAAAAATCAAGATGCACTTTAATTAGTACATTTAGGTCTATCTATGTACGCATAAAGGAATCTGAAAGGCCTTTCATGTTTTATACCCACTTTGAATTCATAATTTATTTTTTAAAATGTTATTGCTATTGTGTCAATACTCACAAAGATCTATTATTAAAAAATTACTAATTCTATAATATAGTCTTAAAAATATAACTGACTCCCTTATTTTGCATGTATGTATTTTGCCCAATCCATTATGAATGTGTTCTCTGTTCCTCCAACCAACATAAAAATTTGTGGTATCAGGCATAGATTTCTATGAAACAAAAGATACTAATAATAATATCTAATATTTATTGAGTGTTTACTATTACCCAGGCTTTTTTTCCCCAAGCACTTTGTATGTGCTAACTTATTTAATATTAAATAAACACAATGGTCTGAAATATTTACTACTACAATTACTCTCAGCAGATGAGAAAACTGAAACTAGGAGAAATTAAGGTTATTACCCAGGTCATATAACTAGTGAGCAGTGGATCCAGGATTCAAATACAAGCTTCTGGCTCCAGAGCATAAGCCTATATTGTTAAATACTATAATGATACTACTTATTATAGAATTAGAATAGCAATAGAACCTACCACTTAGGTGACAAACGTAGTGCTAGATGTTTTATATAGATTATCATCAATAATTTGCTAGGCCTCTTTACTTAAAGCCAATTGACCATAGATGTGCATATCTATTTCTGGACCTTTTTTATTTCTAATATACAAGTCAATATTTGCACCAGTATCACATTTAATGCTATTACAGCAACTTTATAATAAGATTTAAAGTTGGGTAGTCTGAGTCTTCCTGCATTTCTCCTTTTGTTTTATATTTAATTTGGCTATTCTGGATTCTTTGCATTTCCACATAAATTTAGAATTCAGCTTTTTAATTTTTGAAATAAAAAAAATTATGGAGATTTTTAAATTAGGTTGTTTTCTTATTGTTGAGTTTTAAGTGTCCTTTGTTTATTTTGGATAGCTCCTTTATCAGATGCATTCTTTGCAAACAATTTCTTCCAGTCTATATCTTATTTTCTCATATTCTTGATGAAGTCTATCTTATCAGTTGTTTCTTTCATGAATCATGTCTTTGGTGTTGTATCTAAGAAAGTTTCACTACACCCAAGGTCATCTAGATTTTCTCCTATGTTATCTTCTAGGAGATTTAAAGTTTTGCATTTTACATTTAGGTCTATAATCCAAATTGAGATAATTTTGTGAAGGCTGTATACAAGGTCTGCATGTAGATTCTTTTCTTTTTTTTTTTTTTTTTGGTATGTGGATGTTCAGATGTTCCAGCCCCATTTGTTGAAAAGATTATCTTTGTTTCATTGTATTGCCTTTAGTTCTTGGTCAAAGATCAGTTGACTGTATTTATGGGAGTCTGTTTTCGGGATCTCTGTTCAGTTCTATTGATCTATTTGTCTATTATTTTGACCATATTACACTGTCTTGATTACTGTAGCCTCACATTTAGTCTTGAAGTCATGTAGTGCCAGTCTTACAACTTTGCGTTCTCCTCTTTCAATGTTCTGTTGGCTATTTTGGGTCTTTTTCCTATCAACATAAATTTCAGAATCAATTTGTCCATATCCATACAATAACTTGCTGAAATTTTAATTGGATTGCATTGAAACTATAGATCAAGTTGGGAAGAACTGACATTTTTACAATATTGAGTATTCTGATTCATGAACATGGAATATCTCTTCATTTTTTAATTATTTGATTTCATTCATCAGATTTTATGGTTTTTGTCAAATAAATAGTTTACATATTTCGTTAGATTATTAGATTACAGTATTAGATGTATATATAAGTATTTAATTAGGGGTACTAGTGTAAATGGTATTGTGTTTTTAATTTCGAACTTCACGTGTTCATTGTTGATATATAGGAAAGCAATTGATTTTTGAGTACTAACCCTGTATCCTACAACCTTTCTATAATTGCTTATTAGCTCCAGGAAGCTTTTTTGGTCAATTATTTAGGATTTTCTCCAAAGATGATTATGTCATCTGTAAACAAAGACCATTTAATTTCTTCCTTCTCAATCCATATACTTTTTGTTTCCTTTTCTTTTCTTACTGGATTAGCTAGTACCTTCAGTACCATATTACTTTGTTCATGATCTTAATGGAAAAGCTTCAGATTTCTTACCATTAAGTAAGTATGATAACAGTTGTTTCTTTGTAGATAGTCTTTATCAAGTTGGGGAAGTCCCCCTCTCTTCCTAACTTACACAGAGTTTTTATCATTAATGAATGTTGGATTTTGTCAAGTGTTTTTTTTCTGTATCTACTGATGTGATCATGTGATTTTTTTTTCTTTTTTAGCCTGTTTTTAACCAATTACTTTAATTGATTTTTGAGTATTGAATCAGCTTTGCATACCTGGGATAAATCCCACTTGGTCCTGGTATGTAATTTGTTTTACACTTTTTAAAAAATTTGATTTGCTAATATTTTGCTGAAAATTTTTTCATCTATGTTCCTGAGAGTTATTGGTCAGAGTTTCCTTCTCTTATAATGACTTTATCTGGTTTTGATATTAGGGTACTCCTGGCCTCATAGAATGAGTTAGGAAAATTTCCCTTTGTTTCCATTCTCTGAAAAGGATTGTAGAAAACTGGTATAATTTCTTTCTTAAGTGTTTGGTAAAATTCACCAGTGAATTCTTCTGGGCTTTATGCTTTCTGTTTTGGAAGGTTATTAATTATTGACTGAATTTCTTTAATAGACATGGGCCTATTCAGGATGTCTATTCTTCTGTGAATTTTGGAAAATTTTATCTTTCAAGGAGTTGGTCCATTTCAACTAGATTACCAAATTTGTGGGTGTAGAATTGTTCATAAGGTTCCTTTATTATATTTTTAACATTCATATGATCTATCATGATCTCCCCCTCTTTCTTTCATTTCTGGTATTAGTAATTTGTGTATTCCTTCTCTCTCTTTTTTATATTCTTTCCTTTCTTACTCCTTCTCCCACTCCTTCTTCTCTACCTCTTCTTCCTCCTCCTACTTCTTCTTATTAGCTTGGCTAGAGATTTAGCAATTTTATTAATCTTTTCAAAGAACCAATTTTTAGTTTTATTCATTTTCTCCATTGATTTCCTGTTTTGAATTACTTTGATTTCTGTATCAATTCTTATTATTTCTTTTCTCCTGCTTAATTTGGATTTAATTTGTCTTTTCTTTTTCTAGTTTTCTTAGGTGGAGGCTTAGATTATTGATTTTAGATCTTTTTTAACATATGTATTCAATGCTATAAATTTCCCTCCAAGTACTGCTTTCACATCCTACAAATTTTGATAAGTTGTGTTTTTATTTTTATTTAGTTCAAAATATTATTTAATTTCTCTTGAGATTTCTTCTTTGACCTGGATATTATTTAGAAGTGTGTTGTTTAATCTCCACATGTTTGGGGATTTTCCAGTAATCTTTCCATTATTGATTTGCAACTTAATTCTATGTGGTCTAAGAGAACACATTGTATAATTTCTATTCTTTTAAATTTGTTCAAGTGTAGTTAATGATCCAGAATGTAATCTTTCTTGCAGAATGTTACATGTGAGCTTGAGAAGAATGTGTATTCTGCTGTTCCTGGATGAAGTTGTCTATAGATGTCCAATATGTCCAGTTGATTGATGATATTGTTCAGTTCAACTATGTCCTTAGTGATTTTCTGCCTGCTGAATTTATTTCTGTTAGAGAAGTGTTGAAGTTTCCAACTATGTTCATAGATTCCTCTTTCTCCTTATAGTTCTATCAGCATTTGCCTCACATAGTTTGACACTCTGTTTTTAGGTTTATGTACTTTAAAGGTTATGACTTCTTGTAGAATTGACTCCTTTATCATTATGTAATGCCCTTCTTTATCTCTGATAAATTTCAAATTTCCTTGCTTTGAATTCTATTCTAAAATTAATATAGTCACTCCTGCTATTATATATCCATCTTTTTACTTTTAATCTATAGGTGTCTTTATACTTAAAGTGCATTTTTTGTAGACATTATACAATTGGGTCTTGTTTTTTGATCTGCTCTGATAATCAATCTCTTCCCTTAATTGACACATTTAAATTATTAGTGTTTAAAATGATATAATTGATATAATTGGTTCAATCTCTTCCATGTTTGTTACTGTTTTCTATTTGTTGGCCATATTTTTGTCTTTCAGTTTTTTTCTCCCTTTTGTAGTTTTAACTCTGTGTTTCTGGTGATTCCATTTTCTCTCCTCTCTTAGCATTTTCACTTACACTTCATTTTTCACTTTCGTTAATGGTTGCCCTAGAGTTTGCAATATACATTTACAACTAATCCAAGTCCACTCTCAGGCACTATACCACTTCATGGGTAGTATGAGTACCTTTAACAAAGTAATTCTAATTCATCCCTTTTGTCCCTTGTATCATTGCTGTCATTTATATCATTTACATATAAGCATCCATATGCATATAAATAATCAAATGTATTATTGCTATTATTAGTTGAACAACTGTTATCAGTTTGATCCTTTAAGAACAAGAAAAATAAAGATTTTTACATTGTTTTTCCTTATTCCTTCTTCAATTATCTTCCTTTCTTTAGGTTTATCTGATTTCCTTACCTATATCCTTTTTCTTCTTTCTAAGTAACATTTCTTGCAAGGAAAGTCTAGTGGCAACAAATTCTCTCAATTTTTGTTTGCCTGAGAAAGTCTTTATTTCTCTTTCACTTTTGAATAATATTTTTTCAGGACATAGAATTCTGGGTTCTTAGATTTTTTTTTCTCACTTAGCACAAAGTATTTCTTTTTTTTTTTTTTTTAAAGATTTTATTTATTTATTTGAAAGAGAGAGAATGAGAGAGAGCACATGAGAGGGGGGAGGGTCAGAGGGAGAAGCAGACTCCCTGCCGAGCAGGGAGCCCGACACGGGACTCAATCCAGGGACTCCAGGATCATGACCTGAGCCGAAGGCAGTCGCTTAACCAACTGAGCCACCCAGGTGCCCTAGCACAAAGGATTTCACTCCACTCTCTCTCTTGCATGATTTCTGAGGAAAAGTTGAATGTAATTTTTGTTGCTGTTGTTTTTCCTCTATAGGTAAGGTATTCTGTTTTCTTTCAGGACTTTTTTTTTTTTTTTATCTTTGATTTTCTGTACTTTGAAGTTATACTTAGTTGTAGTTTTTTTGGTTTTCTTTTTGTTTTTGTTTTTTGGGTTTTTTTTTGGCTTTTATTTTATTAGGTGTTCTCTGAGCTTCCTGGATCTATGGTGTGTGTCTGATACTAATTTGGGAAAATTCTCAGTCACTGATGCTTCAAATATTTCATTTATTCCTTTTTTTCTTTTTCTGATATTCCCATTATATATGTTATACTTCTGTAGTTGTCTCATGGTCCTTGGATATTCTGTTCTTATTTTTCTTCAGTTTTTTGTTCTCTTTGCTCTCAGTTTTTGAAGTTTTTATTGCTATATTCTCAAGCACATAAATTATTTTCTCAGCTGTGTCCAGTCTACTAATAAAGCCATCAAAAGCATTCTTCATTTCTATTAGTTTTTTATATTCTCTACCATTTGTTTTTTATTCTTTCCTAGGTTTTTCATCTCTCTGCTTACATTGCCAACTGCTCTTTCATGCTATCTACTTTATCCATCAGAACCCTTAGCATATTATTCATAGTTGTTTTAAATTCCTGGTCTGATAATTCTAACATTCCTGCCATGTCTAGTTTAGATACTTGCCCTGCCTCTTCCTCCTTTTCCACTCCTCCTCCATCTCCTCTTTTCTTTGATTTCATCTTATCCCTTTTTTTTTTTTTTTTTATAGCTGGGCGATAGCTGGGCATGATGTACTGGGCAAAAGAAACTACTGTTAATAGGCCTTTAGTAATGTGGTTAGTTGTTTAGGGAGGGAAAGCATTCTGTAGCCCCATGATTAAGTTTCAGTTTTTTAGGGAGCTTATGCCTCTGGAATGTAAATCTCACAGTTTCTTGGTTTTTCCCCCTCGCTTAAATGGGTGAGGTGTCTAGAGTGGCCAGGAATTGGCTATTGCCCTTTTTGCCTGTCATGATAATACCCTAACAGGTGAGGTTCTGTTTAACTAGTTTTTCTGCATGCAGGGCTTGTTAAGAACAATAGAGTGTTCTGACGTATTTCAAAAATGGTTCCTCTTTCCTACCCTCAGCCAGAAGTATGAGGGTTTTTTCTTATGTATACACTGTAGTCAAGCTCCTGGAGGTAATTCTCACAATAATGGGAGGACCATCTATGACTCAGTCCCTCTGGACTTTTTTAACTGTAAGACTTGTCCTTATTGAGCCTTGAAAAATTCATCAATTACCATTTAGGTTTATCTACCCCAGCACTGGTTCCTGTGGCTGTTTCCCCTAGTGAGTCTCTGCTCTGGTGAGCCATGACTCCCTGTATTCATCTGTCTGTCTCTAATCATGGGGAAGCAGTTTGCTCTATGTCATCTCTCTCTTTTTTTTTTAGATTTTATTTATTCGAGCACAGCAGGGAGGAGGGGCAGAAGGAGAGGGAAAAGCAGACACCCCACTGAGCAGGGAGCGCAATGCAGGGCTTGATCCCAGGACCCTGGGATCATGACCTGACCCAAAAGCAGACGCTTAACCAACTGAGCCACCCAGGCACCCCTGTGTCATCTCTTTTCTTACAGACACAAGAAGAGCTGTTAATTTTTCAGTATGCTCATCTTTTTACTTGTTAGTGTGGAGTGATGACTGCCAAGCTCCTTATGTGAGGAACTGGAAAGTAGAAGTCTCTGTTCAGATTTTTAAGAAACTGCCAAACTTTTTTAGTGGCTGTACCATTTACTTTCCCACTACCATTGTCTAAGTGATCCAGGTTTTCTGCATCGTCACTCTATTGATTACTATAGAGTTTATGGTTTACATCTTTAACATATCAAAGTCTACCTTCAGAAGATATGCTATGGCATATATAATGTAAGAACTTTTCAACAGTATGCTTTTCCTTATCCCCTCCAGCTTTTGTGTTATTGTCATACATTTTACTTTTACATATATGATAAACCCCAAACACGTTGTTTTTGTTTTTGTCTTTAAACAACTCATCATACTTAAAGGACTATAAATAATAATGTCTTTATATATACCCATAAAATAACTAATTTTAATACTCTCCATGCTTTGGTTTAGATCCAGGTTCCCATATGGTATTATTTTCTTTCTGCTTAAAGGACTATCTTTATAATTTCTTATGTCCGCCGGTGATGAAATCTTTTAGCATTTGAATGTCTGAAAAATCCGTTCTTTGTCTTCTTGATTTTTGACAGATTTTGTTTTGCTGGGTAACAAATTCTATGTTAAAAATTCATCATTCTTGGGGCAACTGAGTGGCTCAGTTGTTAAGCGTCTGCCTTCGGCTCAGGTCATGATCCCAGGGTGCTGGGATCGAGCCCCACATCGGGCTCCCTGCTCCTCGGGAGGCCTGCTTCTCCCTCTCCACTCCCCCTGTTTGTGTTCTCTCTCTCGCTGTGTCTCTCTGTCAAATAAATAAATAAAATCTTAAAAAAAAAAATTCATCATTCTTGGGTGCCTGGGTGGCTCAGATGGTTGAGTGTCTGCCTTCGGCTCACCTCGTGATCCCGGGGTCCGGGGATCAAGTTCTGCATCAGGCTCCCTGCTCCTTGGGGAGCCTGCTTCTCTCTCTGTCTCTCATGAATAAATAAATAAATAAAATCTTAGAAAAAAATTCATCATTCTTATCTTTTGGGAGAAGAACGTTGTTGTTTCTTTCACTACTTAAGTGATATTGCTCTCTTGTAAATTGCATTCATTTGAGAAGAGATCTGGTGCCATCCTTATTCTGTTCTTCTGTGTGTAATATGCCTTCCACTTCTGGCTGCTTTTACATTTTTTCTCTTTATAATCAGTTTAACGCAATTTGATTCTTATATGCCTGGATGTAGTTTTCTTCATGTTTTTTTTTATTTGTTTGTTTTTGAGTTTCATTGTGTTTTTTGGGGATCTCTCGATGTATAGTTTTTAAAAATGGGAAAAATTTCTGTCATTATATCTGCAGTTGTATTTTCTGTTTCTTTTTCCTCTCCTCCTGGGACTTTAATTACATAGTATATTTTGCTACTCAAGTTGTCCCACAGTTCACTAATATTCTGTTCATTTTTTCCCAAATTTTATCATCTGTATCAATTCTGAGTCAGTTTCAATTAACTAAGTTTTTCCTTATTATGGGCCATATTTCCCTGCCTCATTGCACACCTGACAATTTTAGATCTAATGAAAGACATGGTGCATTTTTTTGTGTGTGCTGGGTATTTTTAGATTTCTAAAAATATTCTTGAGCTTTATTCTGGGATGCAGTTTGATCATTGGAATCAGTTTGATCCTTTCAGGTCTTGATTTTATGCTTTGTAGGTGTGACCAGAGCAGCATTTAATCGTTTCAATTTTTTCCTAATACTGAGGCAGGACTCTTATTAGTACTCTAACTCTGGATTGGCAAACTACAGCTTGAGGGCTAGGGTCTGTTTCTGTAAATAAAGTTTACTGAAACATAACCATGCCTATTCATTTGTCTGTTGTCTCTGGCTGTTTTTGTGCTACAGTGGCAAAAAAGCCACAGTTATAATAAAGACCATGTGACCCACAGAGCCTGGCCCTTTAAGAAAAAGTATGTCAATTACTACGCTGATGGATGCCTCCTGAGTTATAAAGTTTCCACTCTCTCTTTTGGGAACAGGTATTATCTGGCCTCACAGTTATTCTTCCTCTGGCCTCTGTGATACTCAGTATTGAACTGAATTCTGGAGGGGGTCCTTCTGCAGATCTCTAGAGTTCTCTCTCGGTGCAGCTCTCTCCTTCATGGAATTTAGTCATGTAAATCCTAGCCACCATGGCTTCTCTGGAAGCTCATTCCTGCCTACTCAACTCAAGAAGACCATGGGGCTCTGTTTAAGGTTTTCCCCTCCCAGCTCCGTGGGGTAAAATCTTTCTCCAGGCGAAAGCTGGGGCAGTCATAGGGATCGCTTTTCCATCTCTCAGGGATCACTGTTTTTTGGTGTGTGATGCTCGACATTCTGAGAGCCATTGTTTGTTTATTTTGTGCTTCCCCCCCACCCCCAGTTGTTGCAAATGAAGGGAGTTCAGTTCCTGTTATTTGATCTTACCTGGAAATGGAAGTGCAAGAATTAATTTCTTTTTTCCCTAAGAAAAGAGTCAATATGAAAGTCAGAGAATAACATTTAATAATTTGGATAGACAAGAGGGTGTTTGTATGCAAGTAATCTTTACTAGTTTAATTAAATGTAAGAAAATTTGACTCCAATGCTAGCATTGATGATTTTATATAAGCAAAATTGTTTAATATGTACAATTTTTTAAAGATTTTATTTATTTGACAGAGAGAGACACAGCGAGAGAGGGAATACAAGCAGGGGGGGTGGGGGAGGGAGAAGCAGGTTCCCCGCTGAGCAGGGAGCCTGATGTGGGGCTCCATCCCAGGATCCTGGGATCATGACCTGAGCCAAAGGCAGACCCTTAACGAATGAGCCACCCAGGCACCCCAATACATACAATTTTAACACAATAACAGAACTGCCTTTAAGATATATTCCAATAGGGGTGTCTGGATGACTTGGTCGGTTAAGTATCTGACTCTTGATTTTGGCTCAGGTCATGATCTCAGGATCATGAGATTGAGCTCAGCCACTGGCTCCTCAGTGGGGAGTCTGCTTCTCTCTCTCTCTCCCTCTGCCTCCACCCCTCCCCCCTGCTCACACAGGCTCTCTGAAATAAGTAAATAAAACTTTTTTAAAAAAGGTATATTCCAATACACATCATCTTAAATGTAAATTTCATTTTATAAAATGAAATTCATTTTCTTTCAATAAGAAAGATGACAAATTATAAATAATCATCCTCATTCCCTTCCCCTACAATCTCAAATCTCAATCTCAAATATTTTGGGTTTTTTTGGTTGTTTTTGCTTGCTTTTTTACTATCCTTATCCTCTCTAAATACCATTGAGAACACACAGGTAGTTGAGTAAATTAGTTTTATTACTTCTTAAAAGAAGGGAGAAAACACACAATGGGAAAGTGTCACACTAAGAGACTGTTAGAAAAGACTTACAGGATTTGAACTTGTGTTAGGTGACTTTGCAGAAGATTCAGGAGGCAAAGATTACTCTAGATTGGATGTTGTCAAGAAGTGGAGGCAATTTTATGATTAAGTATCTAATAAATATTATCACTAAGGTAGGAGGAATAAATGGAGGCTGAATTTATGATTGGCAAAGAAGCAATAGTCGGGGCACCTGGGTGGCTCAGCCATTAAAGTGTCTGCCTTCAGCTCAGGTCATGATCCCAGGGTCCTGGGATCGAGTCCTGCATTGGGCTCCCTGCTTGGCGGGGAGCCTGCTTCTCCCTCTGCCTCTGCCTCTCCCCTCCTGCTCATGCTCTCTCTCTCTTACTGTATCTGTGTCTCAAATGAATAAAATCCTAAAAAAAAAAAAGAAGCAATAGTCACCCATATTACTCAAGATTAGGATGTTGGTGTTTTTTGTGGCTTAGACAATGATTCTACTGTCTGTGTTCAGGCATGATTATGAACCGATTTTCTTTTTGTCTTAATTCATCAGGATTACAGAGTAACTTTGTCTGATGTTGATATTCTATGAAAGTGTTTATGTTCAACAGAAGAAACCAAGGCCTACGTGTGAGTGACAGGCCAGCTCCCAGATGTCGAGGATGGTTTTCTCTTTCTTGTTGTCATGATGAGAAAGGCCACATGGTAGAATGGCAAGAACCATGCATTAGTATTCATGGACCTGCATTACCATCATCCTTCTTCTATCATCTGTGGCCCTAGGATATGTAAGCTAAAATTTCTGGGTTTTAGTATTTAATTTACCTTAGTAAAATTTCTGGGTCTAATTCTTCATAAAAATCAGAGGATTGGATTTGATTGTTTCCAAAGTGGTTTCCATTTCTTTCATTTTATAAATGAGAATTTTGCTTTAAAGCCAAGAGAATTCCATTCTAGAAATGCTAAATAAAATGAAACCATTGAGGTGTTTTATTTATTTTTCCTTTAGATATAAGCTTTACAGTAAGGATAAGTGGTTTCTATGCTCTGTTGACAGCTTCCTGAATCTCTAGGAATAAGTCCATAAATTTAGCTGTCTCTTATTCTATCCTCCCCAGCAATGCCATAATAATACTTCTATTTCATTGAGTGGCTCTGATAATTATAAAATTCATTTTATTTCCTTTTAATAAGAAAGATGGCATATTATAAATAATTATCTTCATTCCTTTCCCCTACAAACTCAAATCAATATGTTTTATGTGGAAATTTTTTCTTTAGTATATTTTATGGTTGTGCTTATAAATAAGACAGAATTTTAGAATTGTATTTATCACTATGATCCATATTTTTGTCTTTCTCTTCTGCATAACTACTTGTTGCTGATAGAGCCTCACATTTTAGCAATGAATCCTTTTTAAATATTTTACACTCAGGTAATCTAAAAGGAGAGTAGATATTTGGCTAGTCTGTTTTTGCCTTGGCTTTCCCATGAAACTTCTACTCTTTGTTGAAAGTCATTGGATATCTCTTATCTCTTTCCTAACTGATATTTTTCTATATTATAGTACGAAATATTTTTAACAGCCAACATATCTTTATGTGTGTCAGGATCTTCTTTGAGTGATCCTCTAAATACATAGCCCAAGCTGCTAAGTCAGATTATGTTTCCTTTGCCATGTGTAAATCCTCTATAAATGGCTCAATCAGTGACTAGAGCAAAGTGCTACCTGTCTGTCTGGAGTGGGATTTTTTCCAAGTTGACAGATGGCTCTGCTTCATCTGTCTGATCCCAAGACATTTCCTAGAAGAATCATAGCTGAATGTTCACAGATACAGTCAGAGTTTGGACTGTTAAGTAACCAGTGAGAATCTGCTTAGATTTATCTCTTTTAACTTATAAAAACAATAAAAAAAGGGATAAGAAGAGTCACGTAAAGTTCTTCGATGAAAGAAACAGATGAGCCATGTGATAACTTGGTTACAAATACACAAATATATTGTTGGAGAACAAAATACAAAGCTTAGGGTATGATTTTATTAAGTGCAAATATT
The DNA here is from genome assembly GCF_054177405.1 of Leptonychotes weddellii. Taxonomy (NCBI): domain Eukaryota; kingdom Metazoa; phylum Chordata; class Mammalia; order Carnivora; family Phocidae; genus Leptonychotes; species Leptonychotes weddellii. The sequence goes on along the minus strand of NC_138369.1, from coordinate 112,125,589 downwards.
TTTACACTTTTCCAGACCACTGGTTTAACTGACCTCTTTTCTAGAACAGGTTAGCAATAAAACATGGAAGGATGTAGTGGCATTTATCCTTTGGGATTTATGGTCTGCTTCTTGGAAAAATCCTTCTGCATTGTTTTTAGCCTCATTTGTATTATCATCTCAACAGGAATCTCAGAATTATAGGGAATCAAAGATGCACATGATAGTCTCTTCAAAGAGCTGACAATATAGCTGGAGAGATAAGATGTTAAACAGAAAAAATGATAAAAACTAAGAATTCCTTAAAAGGAAACAATCATAGTGGGCAATGTCATATTCACAATAATATATGGATTTTCTGAGATAATCCCCACTTTATAGAAGTTTATTCTCTTCTTAAAGTGATATGTATAGAATTCAAAGTCTATGTCTTTGCAGTGCTTTCTATAAAAATCAGGGATAAAAATCTGAACATGTGACTGGCTTCTCCATTTTAGAGGTGGTTACACACATCTGCACATGCAGAAAGCCATAGTTATGGATGAATATTTTCAATGGAAATGATTTATAGAGAAGGTGAAATTTGAAGCACATTTTTAAATGACAAAGATTAAAGGAGGAAGGAAAGAACCGAGGACATTTGAGGAAGAACTATATAAGTGAAGGCACAGAGGTAGGAGATTTTGTCTTGAATATAGAGGATGGTGGGAAGACTGGTCTGGAAGGAGCAAAGGTATGTAGGGGAGAAACAAGAAATAAAGTTGGAGGGCTGAAACAGTGTTAATCTTTGGAGGGCCTTCAAAGCTGGGGTTTAATTTTATAAGATAAATGTTACATTATCATTGCTATTCCATGATCAAAATATTTTTACCATGAGGAAGGTAAATTTCCTCATCTGCCAGAGGAAATGTGCATTATATGAATTCAGCTATATATGCTAGAAGCTAGCGTAACAGAGTAGACATAAGACAAAATTGTGAATTTCAGGATTTTAGTTTATCATGAGAAATTTACTTAGGCACTCCAAGTCTCAACTGTCTTTTCTGTGAAAAATGGGTTATGGTAACAATAGGACCTCTTATGTTATAATGTTCAAATATAAGAATACATGTTAAAATACTTATAAAGTGATAATATTTATTCTGCATTAGTTATTTACCTTTTAATTAAAAACGCTAAAAACCTAGGCATGGATTGATCAGAACCTGGACAGTGGAGGTGACATGCAAAACAAATGCTTGGATCAGAGTAAATTGTTTTTTGTTTTTTTGTTTTTTTAAAGTGGTATATAATTTCTAGTTCTTTCCAGTTCTTTTATGATTTTGCTCCATCAGAGCTCCCAGCTACACAGTAGCCCACTGCCCCATGGCTGTTGAAGCCCATCAGTCCAAAGCTATGTCACTCTCTTTAACTGCAGTTTGGAAGACATTATATGTAGTGGTAGGACTTGGAACGGAAGGGATAAGAGAGAGAAAAGCATCAAAATTAGCTCTTTTCTTATTTAGAATTCCAGAAGAATAATGCTGCTATTGAAGAAAAAACATGTTATAGGACAGAGAAGCAATTTGTGTGGTGAAAATGAGGGAATTCAGGGCATCTGGGTGGCTCAGTTGGATAAGCGTCTGCCTTTGGCTTCAGTCATAATCTCGGGGTCCTGGGATTGAACCCCATACGGTCTCCCTGCTCAGCAAGCGGGAGTCTGCTTCTCCCTCTCCCTCTGCCCCCCACCCCCCGCTCATGCTTACTCTTGCTCAAAGAAATAAATAAAATCTTTTAAAAAAATGAGGGAGTTCAATTTTGAATAGGATGTGCTCCATTTTTACATATTGAGAATTAGTTGCTGGTGGGCCGTCTAAATGAAGATGATCCATAGTTCATTCCACACATTGCTTTACTGTGAAACAGAGTGGGCTGGCCCTGCACAGATTTTGAAGGCAGAGGAGGAATAACAAATTGAAGACAAGAAGGGATGTGAGAATGGTAAAAACAGTAACAAAAAAAGAAATAGAATCTAAATTTTTTTTTAAAGATTTTATTTATTTATTTGACAGAGAGAGAGGGAACACAAGCAGGGGAGTGGGAGAGTGAGAAGCAGGCTTCCCGCGGAGCTAGGAGCCCGATGCAGGGCTTGATCCCAGAACCCTGAGATCACGACCCGAGCCGAAGGCAGTTGCTTAAGCGACGGAGCCACCCAGGCGCCCTGGAATCTAAATTTTTTTAAGAGAGGAAGTGACCAGTAGATTCAGGTAACTGAGAGTTCAAGAAAATTGAGGACTGAGTATATTCACTTAGAAATATTTTTAATTTGGTTGGGAAAAAAAATCCTAAAAGAACAGTTTCATTACAGGAGAGGATTAAGGATTTGAGACACAAAAAAGTCTGAGAAAAGCAGAATGGATACCACTAGAATGGATCAAAGTACAGAAAAACTGGCCCAGGAATCTGAGGAAAGAGGAAAATCTGTGTGGCAAGGAGAGGAGCTTCTTATTAAAGTGTGTGTGTGTCAGATATATTGTGAGGGGAGGGTACTAATATTTGAGGGTCTTAGGAAAAGCAAAGTTGTATACTTGATGGAGGGACCGGGAGAGAGAAAATGGATAAACGTAACGATTTCAGGAGTTCAGTGCCAAGGTGCATGGTATGAAGTCAAAAGCTGTGATTCTCAGCAGAGAGAGGGCCCTGTCCCCATGAAGTAAACATGTTAGTATCTCAGAAGCAGTTTTTTCCAGCTTCCCATAGCCCCTAGAGTTTCTATAATGTCCCTGAAAAAGGTGTGCATTCCAACAGAAAAACCATATAGTCTAAAAAAATACGAATGGGGAAAATGTGCCTAGGAAGCATATGGAGGCATAAAAAATAATCTGTGAGATCAGGTTAATGAACAGACATCAACATGGAAATTTTAGTTACAGAAAGGCAATGATACAGCAAAGAGTTCTGAGATTAGAAAGACCTGGACTGAATTCTGGCTTTGCCAGGTGCAGAATATTCCAAAGTCCATTTATGTCTTCAGCCCTAAAAGAGATATGATATTTGCCTTTATACAAGAGTTTTCTGAGTATCTAATATGACAATGCATGTCAAAATGCTTTATAAATGTGAAAGCACTGTACAAACTGTTAGAATTTCTATTATTGTGATTATTGTTATCTAGATGGTAGTAGATGAAAGATTTGAGTCAAATTTGAAGACTTTGGCATTTAAAAAGTAATTTATCTGAAAAAGACAATAATAGAAATGACAATTAAAATTAAAATGAAGAGATTTGGGGAAGACATAAGAATTATTGGTCAGAAAGTTCTTTTTGTGAGCAAGCAGCCAACTTACTTTCCCCACCACTGAGCAGGAACAAGAGAACTCATATTCACTTGAAGAGATTATGGCTTATAAATTTCAGGGAAGAGCCTAATCTGCATTAGAACATGCAACTAGAGATAAAAGGAGAGTCAAGAGATAATAATATGTATGTATCCTTTTACATTACTATATTTGATGTATTAAAATGCAACGGGCTAATACTATTATTATCCCAATTTTACACATGAGGAGCCCAAGGGCAAAAATATTAAATAATGCTCCCAGTTTGTCACATAAATAGTATATGTTAGTTGCCTAATTCAGTCTAGCTTTCTTAGGGGAAAGAAAAAGCCTGTGTTCTTTCCAATAAGTCTCCTTTGGAGACTTAACTTTTAGCTTAAAATTGGGTTTACATGAATTTCACTCTTTTGTTAACTGAGCTAAATGGCTGCTTTTTGGTGGGATGGATGAAAGTTCACAGGAGCCCTTTCTCTTAGAGGGGACAAGTACCCTTCCCTTATTTCCTTCATTTGAGACAATGTATGAAGCAACAGTTGCAGTCAACTGAAATGTTACTAGAATTTGAAAACTTGACATTTATGCTTCTTTTTCTTTGTTTCTTTGTTTCTTTGTTTCTTTGTTTCTTTGTTTCCTTCCTTCCTTCCTTCTTTTCTTTTCCTTCCTTCCTTCCTTCCTTCCTTCCTTCCTTCCTTCCTTCCTCCCTCCCTCCCTCCCTCCCTTCCTTCCTTTTCCTCTCTCTCTTTCTCCCTCTCTCTTTCTTTCCTTTCTTCCTTCCTTCCTTCCCTCCTTCTACTTACTCCCTTTGGGAATCTGTGTGCCAAAGACTTGGTGTCATAACTACCTTCTCCCTCCTACTAACCTGGCTGGCATGGCATATCCCAGCTACTCTGTGGGTTTTATGGAGCTGTGTGTCCTGCAGATGTATGGAATAAGTTGTGGTGTAGTTTTTTGGCACATAATAAACATGTTGCAACAGCAGCAGCAGCAGCTAAATAAACAATTTTTTAGACTCTACAGGGTGCAGCTAAAATTTCTTGAATACCTCTCTGATTTCTTTTAAGTTGTTATCCTTCAGATGTGTGTTTAATCTAATTCTGGATTTATCTAGATACATGAGATTCCCCTATGCTCAGGACATCATGATAATTTGCTGCAGGTGGTCAGTGTATAATTCTCTTTCTCCTTAAATGGTTCTTGGCTAGATACACTGAATATGCTATGGAGTCCTGTTGGGCTCTGGAAGTAAGAGTTAATAAGAATAGCAGCAGGGTTTTTCTCTTCTATCTGCACATTTGTTAAGAATATTCTGATATTTTGAAACAGAATATTCCTAAATCAAGGAAAAAAATTCATTTAAACTTTGGAGAATTGTTAATATTTGGAAAAGATTCTAAGGAAAAAGATGCAAATGATCTCTTTTCAATATCCAAACAATTTCCTAGACTGAAATAAGACAGTTGAATGAAAAGACAATACTTGGTTATAGCATAATATAACTAAAATATATTGTTTCAGAGACCAAATGTATTGTGTAGACATTTTATAAGTACTCATTCAAAAGAATAATGCATTAGTTCTATGTTTTATTTAAATCTTTTGGTAACTAAGTCCATTAAGATGAAAATATTTCAAAACATTTTTAGTTCTAATAAAAAAAATCCTGTTTTCTCCAAGATTTTAGATACATTTATGTCATCACCAATATTATTAAATAGCTTTATTATAGATTTGCTGCATATTTACTTTATAGAAGATCTACCAGGAATTTCCATAATTGAGTTTTTCTTGCAAAATACACTTTTAATTTGTGCTAACTCAGAAATAAATGAATGAGTGACAGAGGAATATGCCTTTGCAGGTAGGAAGCAATATTGTTAATTTCCCCCAAAGGAACAGTCGACCATGCCAGAAATGGCTAAATAATTAAAAGGGAAAAATAGAGAATGCACACACCTGTTGTAAGTAATTTGCCAAGTGAGTTTTATTATCAAAAGCTGTTTTCTTGGAGTTAACAGAGGAAACTGGTTGGTTTTGAAGATAAGATCTAGATAAATGGTCAAGAGACCAAATATAACAACATATAGTTTTATAGATCTGCTAGAATGATTTTTAGGTTCAAGTGACATAAAGTCTCTCTGATTCCTCCCCTCCTTCTAGGAATATAGAAAAAAAATAATTTTTATTTACTATTTTTTCTTAAATGGACATCCCAATCAAAATAGCCACCAAATATTAACTGATTATCTACTGAGGACCTGATAGTTCACTCAAGAGGATATAAACCTAATGAGAACTATAAAGGCTGAAGGGAGTAAGGACTCTTTCAAATGCTCTCTACTCTTAAATTCTACTTACTCATTTTTCTTTTTCTTACTAAGGGACTTCAATAATAATAATAATAATGATAATTCAAAAATATAAAATAAAAAAGCTCATTTATTTACTTGCTTTATTTTTCTTAATGGTATATATCACATATTTATATGTAAAATATAGATTGTATATAACATATACACACAATGTATTATACATTGTGTATGTTACACAGTAATATTATTTAGACTTATATTTTTTAAAATATTGTAACATAAATACATATTTATGTACACATATATACATAAGCACATACATAATTCTAAATAGTATTACTAACTCTAAAGATATACACAGTGTTTCTTGAAAAATAAAGCAGTACAGATGAGTGGAGTTGCTAAAGCTTCATTGTTGTTGTTGTTGTGGTTACTGATTTGCACTAAAATCTCCAATGAAAGAAATAGAGCTCCAGCATAAAATGAAGGGCCAAGTAAGGGTTTTTCATTCTACTTGCTGGGTCATCCACTCAAACTATGCTTCTCCTACCTTCAACTATTATCAACGGTAACCATGAGATTCAACATTTTTTTCTTTTCTTCTATTGCCCTGCAAAAAAGGAGATGGAGGCAAAATGAGGAGACTGCAACTGTCCCCCTTTCTAATTTATAACATACAGTAACTGCCTTCTCCCCCGCCACACACACATACCCCAAAAATCACAATGCACATTATATAACAGAATCTCAGAAGGAAAATAAACAAACTCCCAGAAATATGGTAAAGCATGAACTTTTGTAGTACATTTGGAAAAGACTAAATAAAATTTAAAATCTAGTAGAGTTTCTTTGCTCTGCAGGATAAAAACTGGATTTTATAGTTGCATTTAGATAGAAAGGAAAAAAAAAATGAAGATGAGCCATGTATAATTTACCATGGCAGATTGTGTGCTTCTGCCTCCCCCTAACCCTTTGGCTAACTCTGTAGCCTATCTACACCTAATTACCAACAGACCATGCCCTTGTAATAACTCTCTCCCCCTCCCATTCTCCCTCTGAGTGAAAATGTGGGAATAATTTTCACTTATGTCATCACCAGTGTGAGAGTTTCTTGGACAGGGTTTATTCATATTTGTGTCTCTGTGATACAGCATAGTACCTGGCATTCCTGCCCTTTGTGAATATTCTCCCAACCTTTTCAAAATGTACCTGTAAAAACAATGTAGGTCTTAGTTTTTTAAAATGATCCAATTACAAATAAAATTCAATCTTAAAATTTTATAATTATACTTCAATATGAGTTGACACTAGGAGGTAACTAGTTTTTATCAAAAAAAAAAGCAAAGCTAAAAAAACAAAACAAACAACAACAAAGCAAAGCTAATTAAGTAATGGCAAATGAATGAATAAACTAAAACAGCACACTTTAACTTAATATTCTTCCATTGTATAGTTTCACTTAATAATGCAATCTGCTATTGAACACAGACTTAGTGTCTGCTTAATTTCATGCAAAATGTAATATATACATACATTCAGTCAACAGGCATGTATCATATTTTAATATTTGATGTTTAATAATTAATTATTAATTTTATTTAATATTAAATGATTAAATATTAATTTTAATAATTTTATATTTTATTTTAATCATCATTATAAACAATCTAATTGAAAAGCAAATATCTATTTTGCATATTTCTTAAAGGATATTTTAGGTTAATGAATATTAAAAATGACTGAGAAGATAACTTGAATGGAGCTTAAAAGCCTTTTAGGTTATTTAGCATTGAAAGTGTATCTCTTCTAATTCATTTCATAAAAGAAAAAGAAGGTATCAGGTCTGTCTTCTGAAAAGAATCATTATTCGAATAGACTAAAACACAGTTCTTCACTTGAAATTCTAATTTCTCACTTTATGCAAAACCAGCTCTTAAATCTCTCCAACCCATTTTTCATCTCCTCAAAACAAGTTTGCTAAGTATATATTATTTTACACACGAAAAGAAACATCTGAGATTTGGAAAGAGTGTATGATTTGCCTAATATCACAAAGCTCTTAAATAGCAAACCTATTATCAAATCTATGTGTGTCTGGCTATAAAGCCTGACTCCTTGTATAACCTACTACTTCATTCCTAATGTAGTTAATCATGTAAAATCTTAAAATCTTACTTAAAATTTTTGTACACATTGACCTCTCAAGTGGGCTGTAAGATCTTCAATGACTTGGAACCTGGGATTCCAAAGGAATGAACTTTGAAATGTGGGAATGAAAGAGGAATCGTTCCTCTTTCAGGGAATGAAGCTCATCTAGAAAAATAGGCAACAAAAAGTACAGTACAGTTTGGGTAATGCAGTTGGCTAGCTGGCTCCATGCAGGGCCTCACTGTGCTGCTAACCTCCCCACTCCACTCTTCCAGGGTGGGGCTAAGAGTAGTTGCCCAAGAGGCTTTCCTGAGGTCTAGCTAGTTTGTCCAAGAAGATTCCTTGTGGAGGGCTATGGACTGCAACTCTATAGTGCACAGTCTTCTCTCTTTGGCAATGATAATTGTAGGGAAAGAAGCAGATACTCACGCTGATTTCACAGGCTGTCTTCAGGATCTCATCAGCCTTGCTGTGCTCAGTATCTTGGAAAACCACATCATTCACAGCTAGGACTTAGTTCCCTTCCTGAAGTTCTGCTTGATGTGTATCCGAGTCAGGAATCACGTTGGAGATAAAAATGTCTATCTGGGAAGCCTTTCCTCCTCAGATATTAAATCCCAACTGAGCTCCAGGGGACTACTTCGGTGTGACAATTCAGGGCAGAAACTGGGTCAACTTATTTTTGTAGTCTGGGTAATATACCCTTTCATGAGGAGGAATCCATGCTGGGGGATTCTCATAGGCAGGCAGGAAAACCTCTGGCTAGTCATCGTAAGGAATCTGGCGGTCCATCTCTAGCAAGTCCCCTCAGGCGTCGGGGGCCTCGGGCTCCACTCACTGACAATTCAATCTGGAAACTGGAAGCAGATGCTTAGATGGATCCAAAAGGGTGGGTTCAGGGTGCAGCATTCAGGCCCTCCCCTTCCCCATGCACCAAGATCTTTTATGTCTTATTCACCACCATATTGCCAAGTGCCTAGAACTGCCTGATATATACTAGTTCTCAATGAACATTTATTGAATAAATGAACGGGTGGATAAAGAGACGTTATATTCATGGATAATGAAAAAAAGGCTGAGGGAGCATAAAAATTCTAAACGCCAAAATTAGGAATAAACAGAACTCAGTTGATAGAAATAGGTGTCTACAAACTGTGTGGCATACATTTATCAATGGCTAACACATAAGCATTGATTTATAAAATACACATTCAGGAGTTCTTCAGAGTGATTTTTCTTTTTCCCAATCATCAAGACATGTTTAAGGACTAGTGGCTTCAACTTATATTGAAATGTGTGAACTAGCTAGACTTTCATATATTTCTACTCAAGTAAGCATGAAATTAACTGAGATGCATTATATTCTTCCACAAAATGTCAGTATGAAATTCAAATCCATCATTGACTGTGGCTAAATTGTGCTTTACAGTTGTTGTATTGTGGTACTAACTGAAGATATGACCCAATCAAACACCATCATAATAGTTATCATGGCATCCTATTTTCCATAATTTATACTTTCACCTCAACTGGAAGAGGTCCAGCCAGGGATGCTACATCACTTAGCTTCAGGGGTTTCTTGTATTCTCTCCTCCCTGGAGTATACAATTAGACAGCTCTGGCAATGATTATGATAGAGTCTCATCTTTGCCAAAATACTTTAGTTTGGTGTGCTTCCCCCACCCCAAGATTCCTACCCAACAATCATCCTTATCAAATGTGGTTGTTATCAACTGGTGTAATTAATTTTCTTATTCTATTTCATGTAGAGAGGGCACAGCAAAAAAGAGAAACATGTCATGATCCATGTAGAAGCATAATATTAAGATTCCAAAATTGAACTGAGGAATATTTTTGAGGTTTTGAAGTTGAAGCATTTTATTCCTCTGAAGAAAAATTTTCAAATGGCAGAGAAAAGCAATATGGAAGTGGGCTTAATGTCTAAAGATAACTTTTATTTGGTCTGGTTATTCAACAACTCTTATATTCCTTTAGGAAATTCCCAAAAGATGGCTGTGCAATAGGACACAAATTCTGACCAAACCAGGGAGAAGAAAGGAGAGAGATGACATTCCTCTGATATTAATTCTTTGAGTTTTGCCTCACTTTGCTATTCTTAATGAAGTCCATCTCTTTCTCTCTGAATTCCAAAGACAATTAGTTTGTTCCTTTCAGTACTACCACTTATCATATTTATATTGTGGTGTGGTCAATTGTACACATCTTCCATCTCACACTAGCTTATAACCTTGTTAAGGGAAGGATTTGAGGTTTGTTTTTCTTCCTCATGGATACTAATAATAGATCATAGTTCTTGGGTTTCAAAATTTGTTAAGCAGTAACTAAAATTTCATGAGACTTTTGTTAAGTAATTTACAAAAATTATCTGTTGGCAGAAAAAAAGAAGAGAGGAAGGAAGGAGACGAATGAGGAAGAAATAACTCCCACTTAGAATTATTTTTTAGATAAGAAGGCTTTGATCTAAGGAGTTTAGCTAAGAGCTAAATTTTCCTCATATTTTCAAACCTTTATTTTAAGTCCACTGGAGGCAGGAATGCCAAGTATCAAGATACCAACTAAAGCTTTCATTGACAAGGTGACAGCTTGCTCCTAATGTTTAGGCAATTAAAAGAGGTATCTGGGAGGCACTGCTTTGCCAACATGAGAGTCTTCTGCTTTGGTGACTCTGCCACACATTCCAATCCATACACGTGTCCCATTGATCTCTTAAGAGAGCAACAATTAATCCCAGTGTCTCTTTGGGCAAAGCATATTCTTGGCTCACTCGGGAAATTATATGTTTTCTAACAAGTCTCTTTGCTTTCCACATTCAAAGAAAGTGCATTTATCTCATAATGATGTAGTATGCAATAAAACCAAGTTTTCTGTAGCATATAACTCTCAGTGTCTCTCAGGGCTTACCTATGTGTCCTTGGACAAGTCTTTCTAGCCTCAATTTTCTCTCTTTTAAACGTGAATAATAATTTTGCTGCTTGCCTCCTTATCAGGATACTAGTGAGGGGAGAGCGGAAGTGAAATAAACTACTGCAAAAATCAGAATTTATAGATGTAAGGTCCTAGGAAAAAGTCATGTCAGACAAGTCAGCTCCCTCAGGGATACTGCATTTTACTGACAAACACTTAACATTGTAGCATATGCCGAGCCAGTATATTTACCTAAATTGTTTGGAAGGAACACAAGAATAAAGCATCTAGGAGAGAATATAAGAAAATAGAGTGCCCCCCCAAAATCAGAATAATTGCATTATTTTACCCCTCTCAAGATTAACAGTAAAGCGAGAATTTTGCATTTTCTTTAATCGGGGCTATAACAAAGCACAAAAGGAAGTAGGAGAAAATTAGGCATATAGGAAATAAAAGAAATTCCTAAATTCACTCTAGGATTATACTATTATCTTCTTTATTTTCTTATCATTTTTATACAGTTGTTATTACCAAAGGTAATTATTTGGCTAAGAGCAAAGGAAAAAAAAAGTGTAAAGTAGCTTTGATGACAAAAATGTGGACTTCTAATGTGTATACTTTCTCCTGTGTATTTTCTATTGATTATCTGAAAAATCCCTTGTATCATTCTTTGTTCAACCTGAACCCAAATAAAATAATATATTTCTGAATAATATTTTTTTTAAATAATGAGTTTCAAGGAATTTGAAGCTGTTGTAATATAGTATAAAGAATTTTTACGTGAGGGATCAGAAAGACTGGTTCTGGTTTAATAACTGGGAAGTGGCCTAAACCATACAATTTACCTCAGTATTTAGTTGTTCCTCCAGTTAGATTTACTAGATGGACAGGTAGGAGAGCAATTAAGTTGTAAAAGGGAAAGACACTTCTAAATTCTTGACTTCTAAGATGTACATTATTTTAGTATGAAAAGAAATTTTATTTTCATCTCCAATAATTTGCTTCATTTCACATTTTTTCTTGTGGTGTTTTTGATTTTAGGAAAGATTAATTACAAAAATGAAAATTGATCACTTGGATTTAATGGGACTTCTTGAAGTGATTTTATCTTTTTCTACTGGTGAGTTATAGGCAAATTACATATGCCCAAAAGCAATCTCTTCCAGTTTATCAGTGCAAGTATCTGTATGACTTCAAAGGAAAAAAAATGGACCCCCAGGGGCACCTGGGTAGCTCAGTTGGTTAAGCATCTGCCTTCAGCTCAGGTCATGATCCCAGGATCCTGGGATCAAGCCCCATATCGGGCTCCCTGTCCAGCGGGAGTCTGGTTCTCCCTCTCCCTCTGCCCCTCCCCCTGTTCATGCTCGCTCACTTTCTCTCTTTCTCTCTCAAATACATAAATAAAATCTTAAAAAAAATAGACCACCAATTAAAAAAACAAATCTATGCAACTAAAAATCAAAAGTTTCTTAGGAAATTTTGTAAGCAATAAACAAAAAGAAAAAAAAAGATTCGTAGAGAAGATGTTTAGAAAGGATTTTTTAAATGATGACTTAAACATGTCTATAATGGTAAATTCAAGTTAAGAACCCATTTAGTCTTGGTTCAGCAATCTGTTTTCAGGAGGTATATTTTCAGGGGGCAAATAAATCCCTATACTTTGCTCTCCTAGACTAAGATACTATATCCTGGGTCTTTGTGATTCCTGTACTCCCAGATCTTGGCTAAATGACCTGTTTCTTATGTTCCCAAAAATCAAAATTCTGCTTAAGCCAAGAGTTTAAAAAGTAGAGACTTTGCATCTTATTATCTTTTGCATTTCAAAATTTATCTCTTTAAAGGAAAATGCCATGTTCTTTTGGTACCAGGCTATATCAAAACTAATGATTTACCACTTCAGGATGTGGTGAGAGCCATCTCAAAAGGCACGTGGTTTGACAGAAGAAAAGATGATACTTACAGCATGAAATTTTAAGCACTCTCTGTTTTAGAAGGATGTTAATGGATAAAAAGATTGAAAAAAAAAAAAACCCGAGGTTAAGTTTAGAAAGAACAAGACCATTTTTGAGTAACAGAAAATAGAATATTAATTTCAGTTATTGCATAGTATTAAAATGGTAAATATATATTTCAGTTTATTTATCTTTGCTTGGAAATAGGGTAGTATAGTAAGTGTGGCATAATGAAGTTAACTCTTTAAGATTTTTTTTTTTTTTTTTTTTTTGCGAGAGAGAGAATGAGAGACAGAGAGCATGAGAGGGGAAGGGTCAGAGGGAGAAGCAGACCCCCCGCTGAGCAGGGAGCCCGATGCGGGACTCGATCCCGGGACTCCAGGATCATGACCTGAGCCGAAGGCAGTCGCTTAACCAACTGAGCCACCCAGGCGCCCATGAAGTTAACTCTTAATGGTTTGTTATTATATGTTTTTTCTCCATTCATTCAGCAATTATTGAGTTTTTACTGTAAGAATAGTGAGAGCTAGTATTTATTTTGTGCTCACTATGTCCCAAGCATTGTTCTAAGCCATTTTTTAAATGAATTGACTCATTCTGTCCTCTTAACAATCTGGGAGATTCTTACGTTTTTTAACACTTTTTTTCAGATAAGGAAACTAACCAGAAGTAAGTAATTAGTTTCAAATCACACATATAGTTAATGTGATAGCCGAATTCTAATCTAAGTAGTCTGGCTTCAAAGTCCACCATATCTTTTGTTATAGGAATAGTGATAGATGATATACTGGCTCTGCTTTCAAAAAGCTTAAGCTCTAGAAAGGGGGAAAGGGAGCTTACAAATAAATGTGTAATACCCAGGAGAAAGTTTCAAGGTAGACAAAAGAGGAGACATCAAGGAGATGTCAAAGACAATGATGCCTTCCAGGGGCAACATTCTCGGCAAGGACAGAGAGGGGAAAGTCAACAGATACAGATATGTAAACAGTTAAGCCATAGAAAGTGTTAGATATTATGTTTGCATTATGTAGCTATCAGTGTAAGCACAGAGGAACATATAACCAATCTCCTAGCAGCTGTAGAGAAGAGTATAAAAAGGTTTCCTGAGTCTTACAAGAAAAGTAGATGATCCAGGTGACTGAAGGAACATCAGACAAAGGGAAAAGTTGAGAAAAGTGAGTACTGAGAAGAAGTAAGCAAGTCTGATGGAGCATGAGATGGCCAGGCATGTCTGAGAATAGCAGGGACTTTAATTTATTGGAGCACAGAATGTGGGGTAGATATCTATTTCAATGTAAAACCTTAATCTATGGCAAAGAAGATTGCTAAGAGAAAGGAATTGATGAAATGCTGTTTACTTTTCCTCTGTAAAGCCTCTGCCAATTACAAACTCTTCCTATAAAAGGTGGGAGGGGGTTTGTTAAAACATGAGTCCTTAGTAATAGACTCTACTATGGAGTTGCACCCTATAATACATAATTTATTCAATCACTTATTTATTCACTCATTATGCTCAATGTATTTATCATTTATATCTTTATGACACTTTATGTCTTTGTGACATTATGTCAATTTGCTAGGAACCTTAAGGGACACAAAGGTGAATGATAAATAGAATCTGTCCTGTAGACTCTTAAAGCCTTGCCAGCAGAGCTATGGCGTATGGGCAGTACCTATTCTGATTAGGTGGTGCCCATGCAGAACTGCTTGTGAAGTATTTTAAATATTAGTCCTGCTTGTAGGTAAGTTGTCTTATACTGAAGCATGTCCATAAAATGTTGTAATGGCCCATTTTACATTTTAAATAATTCTTTGAGTCAGTTGTTAAACACATCATTATTCAAAAGCAAATCATAGAGACTTACAATTAAGTTTTATTAAAAAGAAAGAAAATAAATCCTCAAAACTCATTACTTTTTAAAAATATATTTTACTCTTTTCTATGCTCTTGAACTTATTGTCAATTGTATCTGTATTGTGGAAATACTATGCAGTAATGGGCTACTTACTATGCATCTCTTTCCAAATTTGCATTCAGTGATTAGTTCAATATATGTTAAAAAAATTGTAGGACTATTCGCATCATGGAAATAATCAGATCTATAAATTAGGACTCTATTTTCCCCCTGAAATTTGGTTGTTAAATATTTACCAGCACATGACTGCTCATTCATAAAATAGCAATACAAAGTATATTACTGTGTGTTTTTACCTGCTCCAATTGGAGTAGATCAGTACCTCAATCCATCCTCAGAAATTAGAAGCTCAAGCTCCCCACCCATTTCCTAGTAACATCAGTAAGTCTAAATTAACCTCTAACACTCATCCTACCATATATTCTGAGTTTCCTGGCACAGCGGTTCTCAACCCGGGCTATACACTGGAAATACCTAAAGAGTTTTAAAAATTGTCCAATTCCTGTGTCTATTTCTGAGCATTTGATTCAGCTCATCTACCAGAAAGAACTGGGCATCCATGTTTTTAAAATCTGTACATTCCCAAGGTGATTATAATTGTGAAGCCAATGGTGAAAAAGTACATCACAACTTACCAATAACATGGGTGTTGCTAGAGTGAGTCATCTTCCGTTGCTAGAAGAGAATACATTTCACCTTCCACAAAGTAAGCATGGGGGAGAAGCAAGTGGTGGTTAAAAATGACCAGAGGCCATGTTTAAAAAAAAGAAGAAGAAGAAGAAAGAAACCGGGATTTCTGCTGACTGTCCCATCACCCTCTTTTCCCCCAGCTAGGAACAATGCCCTTCCACAATAGAATTTTGTTCAGTTAGTGCCCAGTGACACCTCCCTAGGCTATAGACTAAGCAAGGGCTACCAGGTCAGAATTAGTTTTGGTGCTGGTCTCCTCAAAGACTCCTTGTCATCATCTTTGTTTGCTTCTTTCCAGGGAATCTATTTTAAAACTTTGAAACATAAAAAAATCTAATTTTATCCCATTCATCCGGACAATGGACTCCCTTTCCCTGGTCCCCCCTCTTCTAAGGAAATTTATCTTTAGTCATTCTAAGGTACTGTCCTTTTCTTCTTTTCTAAAGGGAAAATGTTTTTAATCAACCCCAGGAAGGTTTATGGTCTCTTTTTAATTTGGAAGAAAAATTACACCAACCAATCACTGTAAGGAAAATTATTTTACAAGGAGAAAATATAAAAGAAATAAATTTATATGTTTCCATCTCTTTCTACCTTCAAACCACCATTCACTTGTTTCTTTGTTATGTAAAGGTATTATCTGTCACTGCTTAAAAAATCTCTCTCCTTGTGGTGGACAAATTTTAAAGTGACCCTGATCACCACCTCCTGCTATTTACAATTTTAATATGGCAAAAGCAATGGGATATCACTCTCATAATTATATTATGTTATATAAAACTCCATCTTGCTAGCTCATTTGCTGTAGTCAGCCTGCCTTCTTTCTTCTCTCTCTCTCTCTCTCTTACTCAACTTGTGTATTTGGGAGAGACAAAGTACTGGATGCTACCGACAATTACCTAAATGGAGAAGCATCTGCTTCCCTAGTCAAGTCTCCAGATTAGAACCCAACCCTGGCTGATACATTAATTGGGGTCTTCTGAGACCCCAAGTAGAGGATCCAGCTAAGCTATGCCTAGGTTTCTGACCTGTGAGATAATATATAAATATTACATTTACCTACTAGGTTTGTAGTAATTTGTTATGGAACATAGAAAACTAATATAATCGTCTTTAAAATAATTGCCCAGGGGGCACCAGGATGACTCCGTTGGTTAAGTGCCTGACTCGGTTTCTGCTCAGGTTATGATCTCATGGGTCATGAGATA
>NC_138369.1:112057171-112109044 GCF_054177405.1 Leptonychotes weddellii | reverse complement strand
AGGGTTTATCATGTTGTTTCAGGGTCAATTTTTGGTGTTTTTTCCCCCATTATATTGTGCGTTCCCCGAGAGTGGGCACTGTGTAGTATTTATCTATATATCCCCAGAACCTGGAATAGTGCTTTGACATACCTGGCATCCCATAAATGTGTGTTAAATTGAATCAAACTGAATTTATACTCCCATAGGTAGAAAATGTTAACGTTTGGCACATTGTAGGCACAACCAGTTTTTAAATGAATATTCTGTGTATAATTGCTTATATATTTAAACAATATTATCTAAGCTAGAAAAGAATCACTGGGGACAGTAGCCTCCTTTAATGAGATAGGGGCAATTCAGGCTACAGAAATTACCTAATGGATTTTGCTGATAACATTAGGGGCTGGCAATTCCATTTCATAATTATATGATGCTTGGGGAAGAGTTGAATAAATACATAGAATAAATACATATCATTAGGATGCAGAAGAAAATGAACCAGAGAAGAATCTGATACAGAAATGTATGTAATTACATTTTTTTAAAGAAGGCAATAGATGAGAGTTAAACCAAAGAAATGAAAATCTAACTTCCAATAATTCAATAAAATGTAGTGTTCTGCAATAGACTAGCTACCAAAATACTTTTGTGTTAAGGGTAGGTAACCCTTAGAATGACTTGGCAGTATAATAGTGTAATATAAATTCATTGCAGGAAGTAAAAGTGGGATCTAGGGAAGAAGATGTAATCCTAACCGTATATTAAGATGCTAGACATAATACTCAAAACCATGTAAAGACTAAAGGCTATTATATTTGAACCAGGGATGTTCATCTTTCCAAGGTTTAAGAGGCTTTTCACTGAAAGTAAAAGAAAGGAATGACATAATCCATATACTCCTTGAATCCCTGGGCCAATCTTAACTCAAGAGTTGTAAATAATTTGTAGCAAAAGATGAGGTATGGCTAGAACCTCCCAGAATATTGCTATTCTTCATCCTCTAAATTTTCTGTCATGTGTTTCCCAAGAATTTCTGATAAAAGTCCAGTAGCTCCAGTGAACATCCACATGACCTTTGATGAAGTGGGAAACTCTAACATGCATGTTACTTTTCTCAGAGAGGATTTTGTCTCTGCTTTAATCCTGGAACAAGTACAGAGACTCCTACCTATTTATTTTTATTTTTTTTATTAACATATAATGTATTATTTGTTTCAGGGGTACAAGTCTGTGATTCATCAGTCTTACACAATTCACGGCCCTCACAATAGTACATACCCTCCCCAGTGTCCATCACACAGCCATCCCACCCCTCACTCCAGCAACCCTGAGTTTGTTTCCTGAGATTAAGGGTCTCTTATGGTTTGTCTCCCTCTCTGGGGTCATCTTGTTTCATTTTTCCCTCCCTTCCCCTATGATCCTTGTCTTGTTTCTCAAACTCCTCATATCAGTGAGATCATATGATACTTGTCTTTCTCTGATTGACTTATTTCACTTAGCATAATACCCTCTAGTTCCAACCACATCGTTGCAAATGGCAAGATTTCATTTTTTGATGGCTGCATAATATTCCATTATATATATAATACATATATTATATATATATATTATACACACACACACACCACATCTTCTTTATCCATTAATCTGTTGATGGACATCTAAGCTCTTTCCATAGTTTGGCTACTGTGGACATTGCTGCTATAAACATTGGGGTGCACATGCCCCTTCGGATCACTACATTTGTATCTTTGGGGTAAATACCCAGTGGTGCAATTGCTGGGTTGTAGGGAAGCTCTGTTTTCAACTTTTTGAGGAACCTCCATACTGTTTTCCAGAGTGGTTGCACCAGCTTGCATTTCAACAGTGTAGGAGGGTTCCCTTTTCTCCTCATCCTCACCCACATCTGTTGTTTCCTGATATGTTAATTTTAGCCATTCTGACTGGAGTGAGGTGGTATCTCATTGAGGTTTTGATTTGGATTATCCCTGATGGTGAGTGATGTTGAGCACTTTTTCATGTCTCTGCTGGCCATTTGGATGTCTTCTTTGCAGAAATGTCTGTTAATGTCTTCTGCCCATTTCTTGATTAGATTATTTGTTCTTTGGGTGTTGAGTTTGATAAGTTCTTTATAGATTTTGGATACTAGCCCATTATCTGATATATCATTTGCAAATATCTTCTCCCATTCTGTCGATCGTCTTTTGGTTTTGTTGATTGTTTCCTTTGTTGTGCAAAAGCTTTTTCTCTTGATGAAGTCCCAATAGTTCATTTTTGCCCTTGCTTCCCTTGCCTTTGGTGATGTTTCTAGGAAGAAGTTGCTGCGGCTGAGGTTGAAGAGGTTGCTGCCTGTGTTCTCTTCAAGGATTTCGATGGAATCCTGTCTCACATTTAGGTCTTTCATCCATTTTGAGTCTATTTTTGTGTATGGTGTAAGGAAATGGTCCAGTTTCATTCTTCCTCATGTGGCTGTCCAATTTTCCCAACACCATTTGTTGAAGAGACTTTTTTCCATTGCATGTTTTTTCCTGCTTTGTCAAAGATGAGTTGACCATAGAGTTGAGGGTCCATTTCTGGGCTCTCTATTCTGTTCCATTGATCTATGTGTCTGTTTTTGTGCCAGTACCATACTGTCTTGATGATTACAGCTTTGTAATAGAGATTGAAGTCCAGAATTGTGATGCCACCAGCTAGCCTCAGCAATCAGTCAACAAAAAGAAATAAAAGGCATCCGAATCAGCAAAGAAGAAGTGAAACTCTCACTTTTTGCAGATGATATGATACTTTATGTGGAAAACCCCAAAGACTCTACCCCAAAACTGCTAGAACTCATACAGGAATTCAGTAAAGTGGCAGGATATAAAATTAATGTACAGAAATCAGTTGCATTTCTATACACCAACAACAAGACAGAAGAAAGAGAAATTAAGGAGTCAATCCCATTTACAATTGCACCAAAAACCATAAGATACCTAGGAATAAATCTAACCAAAGAGGCAAAGGATCTGTACTCAGAAAACTATAAAATACTCATGAAAGAAATTGAGGAAGACACAAAGAAATGGAAAAACGTTCCATGCTCTTGGATTGGAAGAACAAATATTGTGAAAATGTCTATGCTACCTAGAGCAATCTACACATTTAATGTAATCCCTATCAGAGACTCCTACCTATTTTGAAGCCTCAGCTTAAACATGTACTCTCTGAATCCTGTCACTGGCTGGATGTATCATCCTGGGCCATTTTTAATGTTTCTAAATTTTAGCATTTCCATATGAAAAAGAAGCTTCTTGTACTGTGGCTATTAGTGGACACCTGATAGTTTGAATATAAAATAAGCCTAACAATCTGATATGTAATATGTGCTTCAGATATATCTGTTCTTTCTCTTTCCCTTGTATGTTAGCTTCTTAAGGCAACTGCACTGAGATTGGCGTTTACTCTTAAAACCCAAGGTTTATAAATGTTTTGGCCTCACATGTTCAAGGTGACCCTGCTCCCGTGTTCTTCATGCATTTTAGGACTGAGTTGCTTTTCTTCCATTTCTGTTTATACATATCTTTTGGGACTGATAGAGTGAGTCCCTGGAAAATGCTCTTATTTTATTAAATGTTCTTTCTGAGTTATTTGAGGGTGCTAGTAAAAATTTAAACTGTTGCAGTACTGTTACAATACTGTCTTTTTTAACTGGCAGCTAAGTTAAAACAAATTCTCTAGGTTCAATTTTTCTTTCTTCTAAGGCCTGTATCTTTCTATTAAACATGTGATGTTGGGTAGAAAGAAGACTGGGACAAGAACAACAAAGACTCTCCAAATGCTGCATAATTTGACCCTTGGAGTATAATTCTCATTTGAATTAGTGACCCACAAGTGATAATTTTGTGTGTATCAGGAACTCTTTATCATCAAACACAAGATAACACTGAAGGTGTAGATTCTTCTGTTTTTGTTTTGCTTTGTTTTGTTTTACCCTTCAAGGAACAGAAGATACAAAAGATAACTGTCAGTTTAATTCTATTTCTTATTTTAAAAAAGACCATAGAGAATGTTAAGTTGAATTAAAAAAAAGTGATTTTTAGATTTTATTTTAAATAATTATTTTAAATAATTACTTTTGGAACAGGACAATAATTATGCCAGGCCTAGATCTTTTTTATCCTCACTCAAGACAGTCAAATTATAAGAGAACTCATTCATCCAGCTATCACTGAATTGCTTTACTTAAGATATAGAATTCTTAACATTTATAAAAATTCAATTAGTTCCCCTATGCTATTATGTTTAATCAGCTTTGGTTTTATTAACAATTTTAATGATATTTTAACTGAATTCTAAATTTAAAATTAATGATAAATTAGTGGCAATTAAGTATTCTCGTGAGTGAGGTTTCTGACACATTCCAGAGTAAAAAAAGAAGAGCATGATATTCATCTCACTTGGCTTGGCAGCATGAAAAATATAGAAGGAATATTCAATTTAGATTAAGAACACCTTGGTTCTTCTGCATTCAACATTACTGTCTGTGTGATTCTGGTCAAGACATTTAAATTTTGTAAAAACTGCCATATTAATTTC
Organism: Leptonychotes weddellii; assembly: GCF_054177405.1. Classification (NCBI taxonomy): domain Eukaryota; kingdom Metazoa; phylum Chordata; class Mammalia; order Carnivora; family Phocidae; genus Leptonychotes; species Leptonychotes weddellii. The sequence goes on along the minus strand of NC_138369.1, from coordinate 112,104,487 downwards.
AGCCCTGTCTACCTCACATGATTTCTGTAAATATCAAAATATATTTATAAACACACTTTAAATCACAGTGAGTATGAAATTTAAATGATTAATTTGTGATTGTTTCTAATTATAGACTCAATTTACATTGTTATGATGTATTTTAACAATCAAGTTTTGAAATCCAATTAGATCTCTGCAGACCATGATGAACACATGGGTTTATTTGGTAGGTTTATTTGATTTATTTATATAAATGTACAAATTAATAGCTGCCATTTTTACAATTTATTGAGAAAGAGTAAATATGCAAATGCTATGAAATATTATATGATACATAACCAACATTTAATATCTGTTGCTTTATTTTCCCTTCATATTATTTATTTAGCATTTCCCTCTACTGTTTGTAAATCCAGTATTAATGGTGGATATATATGTCTCCTGGAGTTAATAAATGGTACCAGCGAAACTCTATATCCTTCAAATATAAAACAGTCTTAGTACTGCTACACTACTAATAGGGCACATTTACATAATTTTACAGCATATAGAATACTTGAACTAGCTCTTTATAATCACTCTAAATGAAGAAGTTGAGACTCAGAGAAGTTATATCAATTACCTAGGATCAATCAGTTGATTATTTGATAGATACAGATTGATAACCAGGTTTTAGTCTACCTTTAGATAAGTAAAATCTCATATATTCATTTATTCCTCTACTATGAATAGCAAATCTTAAATTGAGCTATCTTAACTTGATAAAAAAGCTATTTTAACTTGATAAAAAATAAGCCACTATATTGCAATACTACTGGTGAACAGCATTCACTGGAAGAATGGGTCATTCATAAACAATAGTATCCGATCTTCTCAAGTCATAGGTAGTTCTTTGAAACTCATTGAGTTCCTTAATAAAGATGTATTAAGATCCAAGCAATTTGCTAGTTTCTTGGGAGAACATAAAGATAATCTATCTTCAGATAATATAATTTAGCTGATTCAAAACAAGAAATATATTGAACCTGTTTAATTCAGGGTGGCATAAGTTAAGTACCAAAATAAATGGTTCAAACAAAAATATCATAGGATGGTATAGATAAAAGCCTGCATCCTTTTTCTGTCACACACTTGAAGGAATATAATTCTCTTATATGCTTGTCTATGAGTGTGACTAGATTTTTAACAGATTACATCATGCATAAAGTGCATAGAAATTCCAGAACATCATCTGTAATTCATCTCTCTTTTTCTCTCTCTCATGATTCTCTATACACAAGTGCATCAGGATTCCATCATTGTAAACCACTGCCTTTGGTGACTAGTTAAGTAGAATGAAAGGTTCTGGAAGGTTTGATGAAGTGGACAGACATAATATTATATAGGATTTAGGTGAATTGGAAAGAGTGGGAGAGACATTCTGTCACAAGTTCAGCTTTCACAAAATTAAATGAATAGAGAAGGTAAGTGCTTACTTGCCCAATATTAATGTCTTATAGGATGGCCTCCCAGACACAGAGAGATGACTTTATATAGTGAAGAATCTTTTGTGAATTGAAAAGACTAGGTGGAAACCATACAAGTAAGTATGTAAACAATCAGCATGGTAAAATATTGAGCTATTAGATCAGATAAGACCACTCTTAAGCCATGCCTTGTAGCCACAACCACAAAGCTTGGACTGAAGACTTTGATCAAGATAGAGAAAGTTGCCCTAGCCATGACGATGTGTTGGCAGAATAGTGATGGAGGCCAGTATGTTGAATTGTCATAAGAAGATTTCTCTCTAGTGAAGGGAAGGAGATGATGCTTTCCTCATATTGTAAATTAGAAAGTTCTGACACTCAGCCTTGCTGAATCACTGTATATTGCCACAGAATGTGACAGGCAGTAGGAAACCATGAACGTATTACTATCTCCTTGAGTTTTCTCCCAATAAACACTATCCTAGAACTGTTGTTGGTGTTGCCTAGTCAACCACCTATGTGTGTTTATTTGATGGTAATAAGAATGGTATATATTAAGGATCGATGGAAAATCTATTTTGGTGCACAGATTTCCTATTTGGTTGGAGAGAGAGAAATATTTGTATACAAAGTGATTGTTTGTTATGAATATGGGCTACAGATTCATGTAAAGATTAGTTTGTTGTTATGAAATTTCATGATTGGACCTCTTACACAAACTTTATTCAACACTAAACTTTATTTTTTAAAAATTTTTAATTTTTATTTATTTTTTATTTATTTTTAATTTTTTTATTGTTATGGTAATCCCCATACATTACATCATTAGTTTTAGATGTAGTGTTTCATGATTCATTGTTTGTGCATAACACCCAGTGCTCCATGCAGAACGTGCCCTCCTCAATACCCATCACCAGGCTAACCCATCCTCCCACCCCCCTCCCCTCTAGAACCCTCAGTTTGTTTCTCAGAGTCCATTGTCTCTCATGGTTCGTCTATCCCTCCGATTTCCCCCCTTCATTCTTCCCCTCCTGCTATAATTTTTTTTATTTTTTTTTAAGATATTATTTATTTATTTGACAGAGAGAGAGGGAACACAAGCAGGGGGAGTGGGAGAGGGAGAAACAGGCTTCCTGCTGAGCAGGGAGCCTGATGCGGGGCTCAATCCCAGGACCCTGGGATCATGACCTGAGCTGAAGGCAGATGCTTAACGACTGAGCCACCCAGGCGCCCCATCAACACTAAACTTTAAGACAGGCAATTTTCCTTTCAGTTCTTGGGTGAAGGTGAGGGGCATTTGTGATGGGATTCCAGCTTTGAAAGGGGACTAACATTATTAAGTTACTAAGTAATGTATGTCCTGGCCTTTTTCTTTCCTCTCCTGCAACTTTTGATCTATAAAAACTGAAACTCCAGTTCACACTGCGTGCATGTGAACATTTATGTATTCTACTCTGCAGCTCTGCAGCTCTGCACCTCATTGGGTTTTTATCATTATATTTCATGTTTAAAATTTTTATTTGTGGGGGCGCCTGGGTGGCTCAGTCATTAAGCATTTGCCTTGGGCTCAAGTTATGATCCCAGGGTCCTGGGATTGAACCTTGCATTGGGCTCCTTGCTCAGTGGGGAGCTTGCTTCTCCCTCTCCCACTCCCCCTGCTTGTGTTCCCTCTCTTGCTGTATCGCTCTCTGTCAGATAAATAAATAAATAAATAAATAAATAAATAAATAAATAAATAAATAAAATCTTTAAAAAAATTTATTTGGTAAATTTACAAATCTTCTCAATAAAATTTTATAGTTTATTTTCTGCTCATATTTTCAAGTTTGTATTTTATTTCTCAAAATAGTACTAAGCATAGGTTTTAAAAATACTTGTCTCCCAGGGTGCCTGGGTGGCTCAGCCGTTAAGCGTCTGCCTTCAGCCAGGTCATGATCTCAGGGTCCTGGGATCAAGCCCTGCACTGGGCTCCCTGCTTGGCAGGAAGCCTGCTTCTCCCTCTCTCACTCCCCCTGCTTGTATTCCCTCTCTCGCTGTCACTCTCTCTCTGTCAAATAAATAAATAAAATCTTAAAATAAATAAAATAAATAAAATAAAAATAAAAATACTTGTCTGTAGTCTCCGTAGGTCTTATTCTGTTGCCTTGGTGGAGGTATGGCTAGTTCTCACTCATGGTGACTACTTTTATTGGTACTAAAAGATTTTATCTAATAGCTATTCAATTTTATTAGATAATTATTTGGGGAAATTCTTTGTGACCTAGGATTATGGTGGGTTTCTCCAGAGAGAATTTATTTTGCTTTTGCCTGTTATTTTGGGCGCATCCCGTCAAGGGTCATATTAAAATGTATTAACACTTTGAAGGCTTTGGAAATTCGCACATGGTATGAATTTGGGTTACGTTGGAGATTGGCTCTCAGTGATAGGTCTTTCCCAACATTGCTCTCCTCAACAAAAAGTATATATACAATATTTCTTAATTTCTTACTTATAAGTAAAAATGCATAGGCAGGTTTGAGAATAAACACAATTGATTCATGGTAAGTATTCAACTCACCTGATATTGACATCAGTCATGAAGATTTAGAGTTCGTAGAGTCTGTTGCCTAACCCAGCAAGTCAGGTGAGTTTAGGTAAGAGAATTTTTTCTGTATTTTAGTTTGGCTGGACTGCAGGGGAATTGAGATATAATTACAGGATCTAAGAATGAACAGGTTTGTTGGGAAACAAATCATGAAATACCTGGATTGTCAAGTTAGGAATTATGAATATTATTGAGTTGGTTATGGAAAATCATTAAGGCTCATTTAGTTTCTTGTTTTAGTGTTAAGGTAAAATAAATGCTCTTTCTAAGATTATTCTACCAAAAATGGATGGAAATATTTTAATTATTTATGGAAATCTGGAGATAAGGAGATCTATTATGGTCAATCAGGTGAGAAAGAAATCGCTTGCACTAAGGTAGTGTTACTTAGAATTAATAGGAAGTGGCAGTATGAGAATCATTGCAGGATTTGAATGAAAAGGATTTAGCAAAGGCTAGTATTAGGAGAAGGAAGAGTCAGAGATAAATAGCATCTATCATCAGTAATAAACCATGGATTTAATCACAAAGTGTCACTCACACCATCAAAACCTCTATATTATCAACTCTTCAAGATTACAGGCAACTGGATGAAACTAAATGATAACAGATTAACAGTTTTTTCAATTTATTCTACTTTTTTATTTTTATTTTTTTATTTTACTATGTTATGTTTATCACCATACATTACATCATTAGTTTTTGATGTAGTGTTCCATGATTCATTGTTTGCATATAACCCCCAGTGCTCCATTCAGTATGTGCCCTCCTTAATACCCATCACCAGGCTAACCCAACACCCCGCCCCCCTCCCCTCTAGAACCCTCAGTTTGCTTTGAAACTAGAACTCAATCACAAGAGGAAAGTCAGAAAGAACTCAAATACATGGAGGCTAAAGAGCATCCTACTAAAGAATGAATGGGTCAACCAGGAAATTAAAAAAGAATTAAAAAAATTTATGGAATCAAATGAAAATTAACAGTTTTGAAGCAATGAATCATTTCTAAAAGCCTGGGTGTAGAAAACATCAAGACAGGATCTATTTTCTGTTTTCTAATGTCATATGTATAAACATATGTATGTGTATTTTAGCATGAAGATAAACAACATCTTTTAATTTGATATTTATTCCTTTTCCTTAATCAGTAATTTGTTAGCAAACACTAAGGGTATATAAAGATTATGACATATAGGGTAAGGGCCTGTATGTTGAAAACTGTAGTCAAAACAAATACATTTCCTCCATGGCATTTGTAAAATTTTGGAATTATTATTATTATGATGATTGCTTCTACTTCCACTCAAAGATAATATTTAGACATACCTTAGATTAATACTTCTTAGGCTAAAAAGGGAAGGAAAAAATAATCTAAAAAAAAAAAACCCATAAAATTTTTCCCTACTTAGTAAAACAGCTGCTGCTTCTGACTCCTTCAGTTTATGGTTGAATAAAAATTAAATACATGATACCCTGAAGAAGATTTTTCAATTACATAAAATGAATAAACCATGATGACAGAAGAAACTGCCAACACTTACCACATCAATACATGTACAATTAAATTATTTATATTATTTTATTGTCTTCCATCTTTATTTTAAGACAGAACTCACAATTGAGCAATAAGGGAAGCTGAACCTTTTTTATACCAACTATTAATTATGTGACAGTCAACCTTGTCATAAGTGGCAAAGCAAATTTATTCTTAATATGACCGGAAGTAACAGATGGACTATTCACCCTTTGTGCTTTTATTTTCCCTTTTGTATTTACCTACCATATGGCTTATGACAACCCAGAAACAGTGATTATCCTTACTAATCTTAAAGACAGTAATATTTAATGAATGTGAGTCAGATATATGTAATATTTGCATATTATATGCAATTATAAGATCTGTCTTGGTCTTATAAAAGTATTATTTTTTCCTCTACAACTTTAGCCTAACTTAGGCTGTCTCATTTCTAAAATGGATCATTTTGTCCTTTTTCAGTAAATTCAGTTTAGCAGTGGCATGCTCTAGTACTTTTAGTAAAATTATAGTTGCTGTCCAATTTATAATCTCAGTCTCAGAATTTTCTCTCATAATGAGTATTTTCCCTTATTTTGTTGCTGTTTCACATCTTAACATTGCGTGTGCTTTCTTGAGTGATAGCCTAAGGAAAGGAAGAGTTGTGAGGCTAGTTATTATTTGGTTTTCCCCTTTATTTCAACCACTGTTCATGTAAACATCTTATCCACCTCCAGTACTGGGTGCCATTGGAGGAGGAGATTTGTCTACGGTTTTTATTTCATTTGTATAAATAACAGTTGACTGGTGATTCTGGCATACATGGCACATGTGGTTTTCTTGGACACCATCCAATTCCACTTCACCAGTCCAAAAGGACCCAAAAGAGCAGACTCATTACCCTTCATCTCTTACCAGTTCTCCCCCATGCCTCATCACCCTTTTTAGGTACAGTACTCAGACTTAACTAAGTAAATATCCAGGCAAAGCAAAGTTTTCTTTCTCAACCAACCACATGCTCCCTCTTGTAGAGCCACAGGATCTATTTGGTTGCTCCCGTACATGCCAATTTCAGAGCTTGAAGAAAGATGACTCCATAATCTTCCTTCTAGACAAAATGTACTATGGCCTTTTCATAGTTAACAAATGGCAGTTTAGCAAGTGTCAAGCTTAAAAAAAAAAAAATCACTGAATGAGAGTGAAGGCAAGTTCTATAACTTTTCCTCAGATTTACTCAAATCATCAGAAGATATATATTGAATATCTTTTATCCTATTGTTTGGGGGAAATATATAACAGGTCAGACAATGCATCTTAAAACACCAAGAAAGCTAACCTGTCTCATTGAGCATTCTATGATATAATTTTCACTGCAAATAGGTTGAAACCATCTGATTTTTCGATTTGATCAAATGCTGTTGTTGATGATATTCTTGTTGGAAATCTGCAACAATGGATTGGTAGAGAGTGTGAAAAAAGAAAAACATTTTGGTGGTTTTATTGAACATGTAACACCATGTCACAGATGCTTATGGAGTCAGTATATACTCAGTTATATTCTATATTCATGTTCTATAATTATATTAAAGTTGTTCCCTATTCCTTTAACATATCATTACATTTTTATAATATAAGTCATCACTATGATTTTCAGAAATCTGTACTTTACATTAGTTTAAAAGATATAGCCATCAGTTACACAGTTTCCTTATTAAACGTATTTCAAATTTCACTCTGGGCATCTTCCAAGTTATTTTCAAGATTCTGATTATTAGTCCACATTCAAATTTATATTACCCTTCAACCTGACCTTTGGCATAAGGAACAGTTCTGACTTGGAGAGATGTAGTTTGTTAAATCCTATTTTTTTCTTATTTAATATCTGAAATAGATATTTCTTCCTACAAATTGCTGATTTTAGTTTTGGAAAGAAATGCAAAGGATTCAAGGTCACCTTGGGAACTTTTAACATTTGTTTGATAATTTTCTACATGCAATTTAAAATACCCATGATTCACACTGCTAAGTACATGACTTTTATGTAACTTTTAAACTTCTGTAACCATTTTGTCAAATTTGTCATATGTATATATACGCCATGATGGATCCATATAATTTATGGATCAAGTCAGTAAATCAAATAAATTTTTTCAATAATTTAATAATTCTAGAAAAGGAGGTTAAGTAAGCTTGACGTCAATTCTAGATAATTCATTATTTAAGTCCATTTTAAAAATAGTATCCTAAGATTTGTTAGTGAAAAATATATTGTCATCTTATGTAAAACAAATGGGCAGGAGGGAGATTAGCTATTTATGTACCCTTCGCAAAGATGAGGTGTTTTCTCACCTCTGCCACAGTCCTGAAGCCCCTGATTTTACCTGCCTCCACTGCTCCAGTCTCAGCATCACCCATCTTCCACATGCCACTCCTGATGCCACCCATATCACGTAACAGCATAAGAAATATGGAGTGTGCTGGCTCTTAATAGTCATAGAAACTCCAAGTTCAGGTCTTTCCAACAATGGCTGTAAATCAGAATTTTATGTATAGTGTCTAAAAACTCATCCAAATTGGAAAAAATAAGGCAAAAAGCAGGTGGTAGATTTTTTTCAGTGCTATACTAGGGCAAAGAAAACTGAACATTGCTTAAATAAAGGAATGTACTTAGTTTGAGTCACCATTTACCATAGATTAAACTCTCAGACATGTTGGGAGTTACAGATTAGCTTGTAAATTCTTGTCCAGTAAAGGTATAAATAATTTCAGGGAACACATAAACCTTAGAGATTGTTTCATAGCTGTGGAGGGAGAGGGAGAAGCAGACTCCCTGCTGAGCAAGGAGCTCTATGCGGGGCTTGATCTCAGGACCCTGGGATCACGACCTGAGCTGAAGGCAGATACTTAACCAACTGAGCCACCCAGGCATCCTACTCACGTTTCTATTGTACTGTAAATTTAGTTCCTGTGTCTCCCTCATTAAATGATCATGTATTGGGCACTCTCTTAGTTCTGTTCAGCTGGATAGAGGGGAATGTGTACATAATAAAAGTATGCTAACACAGTAACTCAAGAAAGAATGGATAATGAAGGAATAAGTTAACAATGGGAAGGATCAAATCATCATATTAGCACTAAGGTAGATAAGTCAACCTGGTAGAAAGAGAATAGAGTGTTGTGCTGGAAGGGGGTAGGCATGGAAAGCAATAACAAATGGCCAAATCAGGAATGACCTTGCGTACAGCATTATTCAAATCTTTCAATTAGAGAAACTGACTTCACAATCTGTCAGGTTCCAAGTGCTTAGCCTTTGTGAAAATATAAAAGCTTTTATCTAAATAAATTGCTTAATGATATGAAAATTCACCGAGGTCCACATACTGTATACAATTTTATTGTCTGACATTGTTTACAAATCTTAAAACATGCAATTAAATCACAAATGTGCTCCTTGCTTCCTAGTGAGATTTAGTAGGAAAATTTTCAGTTACAGTGTAGTTTGGATTGTTATGAAGAATTACATTTCTCAATTTAACTCCTAATATGGAACGAAATGTTCATTTTTTTCATCACTCTCTTGAGGGAATATTTCAGGTTCACCGAAGAACTACAAGATAAAAGAAACAGACAAACTTTCTTGTAGAATTTTTTTTCAAAGGAAAATTTATTTTTGAAAGTACGAGGTTTTTTTAAAGTTCATATGAATTGCATTCCCTTTTTGTGTCAGAGTCCCGACCTGCTCCTGTGTTGTGCTTTACTTTTTTTTCCAGCCCTTTCCGCTTTCCTTTCATCTTTCTCCTTGTTAAGTTGTGTCTTCTGTACAGGATTAGACCTGAAGGTTTTAACGTTTTTTTCAGTTTTTCTTAAATCAAGTGTGGTTGCAATCAGGTAACTGTTTGGAGAGGTAAGGAACAGAAAGAAAGGAGTGAAGGGAAGGCCATGCTGAGAAAAAAGACCAAGACAGGAACAGAGAGAAAAGGCTCTGCTAGCAATTAACACAGGGTGTCCTTTTCACTTCAGGATCTAGAGAAATGTTCAGTGAAATAAAGGAAATGACTCATAAGCTACCTTTGAACTCGTTTTTTATTTATCTACTTTTTTTTTTTTTGCATGATATAGTCTCAGTTAATGGGATGACTACATTTAGAGATTTGAATACTGCTTTAGAAGTAATAATGACCTAGTCCAAAACTTTTAGAAATAACAGGAAAGGAACAAAAGAAACTCTGGAAAATTTTACAGTGAGCTCCAATTAGAAAGATCTTCAAAAGTTTATTTCTCTTAACTGTTACAATGGAAGAGATATCTAAATTAGTGCTTTAGATTGCAAATGCATCTTTTTCTAGTTTTTCTTCTCTTACTGATGTAAGATTTATGTTTGATTTAATCCAATCCTGTTTGTTTGTTTGTGTAATGAGAGAGGAAAGGAATGTATCTTAGCTTTGCTTTGTTTGCAAAATTCAGCAGCTGACCTATCAGCCTTCCCTGTTTTCTTAATATCTGATTGGTAGCCTAGATTGCAACAATTCTGACCCTCCTTTTCAGAAGGAGGAAATTTAATTATTAATTAAAGACAAAGCATCTGATTCTGGTTTCACCTTGATAATCAGGTGCACTCTGGGAGGTCTATGAGAGTTAGTTTTCAGTGGACTGATTAGGATAATATTGAGACAGAATATTTTAAAATGCTATACTTAGAAATGGGTCAGGAGAAAGAAGGAAATATATTTCTATGTTGAGGGAAACAAAAGAACCTTAATCTAGAGTTGTTTACCCTGGTCCTCTCTGAATAATAACTTGGGAACTTCATCAGCAATTAAATCTATTTGATTCAGTTTTTAAACTTGTATATATGTTGCAAACCTAACTCTGAAAAGCTTTGTAAAAATGACCATTACAGAAAAAAAAATTCAAATCATATAAACTGTGATACTAGAGAACAAGCATGAAAATAAAGGAGTCAGGGTGGATAGGAAGATGGTATATCATCTAGAACCTTCTTTTTCTTCTCTTTGCCTGGGAAGAGAGTGGCTACCAATTATTAAATTGAACTGTATAGTGTTTGTGTTTCAGTCACTCTTGTTAGTTCTGTTCCTCCTTATTATAGAGGAGATGCTTTGAATAGGCTTTCAATAGACCCCTCATTTGCATACTGAACTTCCATAATATGTGAAAGCTTGTGATAGTCCTGAGATAAACTTAATCTGATCTGCTGAGGGCTGGTTTGTGAGAATGAGTGTCAGCAAGCAAGCCTAGCTCACTGTCTAGCATCTGCATCTTAGCATGGATTCATTTTAATCTACTTGAATAACATACATAGCAATAAAATCTTGTGGTTTTATGGGAAAATGGACCCGCAAAGAAAACCAATCACCTTTTCTGTGTTTAAAAATGAAGAAATCTTGGGCGCCTGGGTGGCTCAGTCGTTAAGCGTCTGCCTTCGGCTCAGGTCATGATCCCAGGGTCCTGGGATCGAGTCCCACATTGGGCTTCCTGCTCAGTGGGAAGCCTGCTTCTCCCTCTCCCACTCCCCCTGCTTGTGTTCCCTCTCTCTCTGTCAAATAAATAAAGTCTTTAAAAAAAAAAAAGAAAAAAAAGAAGAAATCTTAAAAAAAAAAAAGGTATAGCTTTAATTTAGATAAGAGAAGTTTTGGAAAAATGAAGAGGACAATATTGAATTTGTTCTTGCTCTGATGTGGACATGACAAATATACCATTACTTTTATATGCAAACAAAAGAGAGAGGAAGAGAGTGAAAGAGAATGGTATTTGTAAAATTACCTTTTTTTAAATTTTTATTTTATTTTATTATGTTATGTTAGTCACCATACAGTACATCATTAGTTTTTGATGTAGTGATCATAATATATGGTATAAATGATTGCACTGGTAACCCATGTTACCAATTGCATGTGTGTGTGTTTGTGTGTGTGTGCACATGTGGACTCATTTTTATGTACCACAATAATACTGTAAGTGTTGAATAAGGTCCCACAATAAAATTGCGTACTTTTAAGTAACCAACAAAATTACAAGAAATTCTTAGCAGTCCACAGGCCACCAAAATTTTTAATGCTGCTTATTTAGCCATTGATTTTTGGTAAGGGTCTAGACTAAATGAATCAGTTTGTCTGTAATGTACTTTACAAGAACATGTCAAGTATTAAGATGAGAGAATTGATAAAACAAGAGTGGCAAATGTTGACAATTTAAAAAATGGTTGAAATACTTGGGGATTCATATGATTCTCTTTATATCTTTAAATTTTCATCATAAAAATGTATCAACTTTCCTCATCAAACCATTCTATATACAATTTTAAGTGATAATAATTTTTTGTGAAAGACATCAAAGCATCATAGAAAAATTGTCTTCAAAATCTTAACTAAATTTATCTTTTATACAACTATTAAATACATTTAATTTCAAGTATAGATTAAGTGCTCAAAGAAGCGTTTATACATAGATATTTTAAAGCAGGACAGGAAGACATCAAAATGAAAATAGTTAAAAATTATGTTGGTAAATCCTATAGAATAGAAAGTTACATGAGGTTATTTATATAAAACATACAAAGACAAAAATAAAGACAAAGTCTTATGTAAAAGATATTTATAGAAGGACAATTTTAATCCTTGAGGAAACAATCTTATTTTCTTTTAGAAAATTGTTTCCATACTCAATAATGCTGATATTAAATAAAAATTCATCAACAGGTAATTTATAAAATTGTTTTGTTTCTTCAAATAATTAATACTATTTTACTTGTAAAACCAAATAAAGAGACATATTTATGGTAATTGCCTAGACTGCAATTTTGTACCCATCTCCTGTAGTTACATTAAAATATCATTTTCCAAAATAATATGTTTGATTTTCTCCAAAACACTGGAAGCACATTAATCAGTAGTCTATAAATACCTCTGGAACACAAACTTGCTAAATAATTTAATTGGTATAACTAACCTGTAGCCTAGGTATAAAGAATTCGGAAGTGAGTGAAGTATTATATTAACATGAACTAATCACAGCTATTACAGGTGATTTTAACACCTTGATTGTCACCAACTGAAAGTATTTATCAGAGTAACTGTTAAATATAAAATGTGTTCATTTAATGAAGTAGGACTATAACAATTACCATGACACTAAATCCAGTATATAAAGGTCACATTAAATAAACAAATTGTATGGGGCACCTGGGTGGCTCAGTTTGTTAATCCTCCGACTCTTGATTTTGGCTCAGGTCATGATCTTAGGATGGTGACACTGAGCCCCACAATGGGCTCTCCATATTCAGTTGGGAGTCTGCTGGAGATTCTCTCTCTCTCTCTCCCTCTGCCTCTTCCCACCCCTCACACATGCTCTTTCTCTCTCTCTCAAATAAATAAATCTTTATTAAAAAAATAAACAAGCAAATTATAAAACCGAAACAAAAAAGCATGCATGAGTTCTAGAAACATGTTATCTTTATATATCCAAATCTTATATATCTGCTAGGGAAAATTTTCTGCTTCTTAAATGTTCTGTTTATTTAAATACATTTAAATTTTTGTTTGTTATTAAAGAGTAATAGTTTTCCAGGTTTCTTTCTTTTTTTTTAAATTTTTCAAAAATTTTATTTGAGAGAGAGAGAGACAGAGAGCAAGCGAGCGAGAGAGAGAGAGCATGAGTGGCAGGGAGAGGCAGAGAGAGAGGGAGAAGCAGGCTCTCTCCCAGGACTTGGGGCTCAATCCCAGGACTCCAGGATCATGACCTGAGCCAAAGGCAGACCTTAACCAACTGAGCCACCCAGGTGCCTCAGTTTTCCAGGTTTCAAAAGTCAAAACAAAATAAAATAAACTGAAAAATCTGATCCTGAAATTATCTTATTCATCATATCCTCCCCCACCCCCGTGGAAAATCACTTTGTTTTCCTTTATATCTTTGGATTATTTCTCTACACAGACGCAAGTATATATTTTTATTTCTCCTGTGTTCTTGCATACAAAAGGAGTGAACTATATATTCTCTCTCTGGTTTTATTTATTCACTTGACAATATATCCTGGAGCTATACTCATACCATTTCATAAAGAATGTCTTCACTTTTTCTATAGGTGTGTAGTTTTCCATTGTTCAAATGCACCATAGTTTATTTGAACAGCCTCCTGTTGATGGACCTCTCTTTTCTCACTGAGAAGAAAAGTCTGGAATCCTTACTATAGCTTATAAGCTCTACATGATGTGTCACTTCCCTATTTATCAGATTTTATGCCACTTTCCTCCATACTCACTAAACTCCAAGCACATCAGCATTCTTTTCATTTCTTGGGTATTTTAAACTAGGGTTTTTAATTTCTGTAATTATCCTATTCTATAAAAGTCTTATTTTTCACTGAAAATATACTAATCAATAAATGTCTTATAAAGTTGAATTCAATTTGCTGATTTTTTATCTAAGAGTTGTTAGTTTTCTATCATTGTTAGAACAAAGGACTGTAAGTCTAGTGGCTTAAAACAAAAGGCACAATTACTGTCTTACAGTTCTGAAGATCAGAAGTCTGACATGGATCTTACAGGGTTGGAATCCAGATATCAACAGCACTGTGTTACTTTCTGGAAGTTCTCTTTTTTTTTTTTTTTAAAGATTATTTATTTGAGAGAGAGAAAGCACGTGAGAGGGGGGAGGGTCAGAGGGAGAAGCAGACCCCCCGCCGAGCAGGGATCCCGATGCGGGACTCGATCCTGGGACTCCAGGATCATGACCTGAGCAGTGGCTTAACCAACTGAGCCACCCAGGCGCCCCACTTTCTGGAAGTTCTAAGAGATAGAAATTTCCTTGCCTTTTTCATCATTTAGAAGCCCCTCTCATTTCTTGTCTTATGGTACATTTATCTACCTTCAAAGCCAGTAACACTTCATTTTTATGATTGTAACTGGGAAAGGTCTCCACTTTTAAGCACCCATGGTATTAGATTGGGCCAACCCGGACAATCTATAATGATCTCTCCCATTTTAAGGTCCTTAACAACATCTGTAAAATTGCTTTCCCCACATGTGATAATATTTTCACAGATTCTAGGGATCAGGGTGTGGATATCTTTGGTGGGAGCCATTATTCTGCCTACCACAGGCGTATTTGATTTATATTCATATAGGAGTTTAGTTTGTACTTTTATTTTCTGTGCTGAGCAGATTTTAGTATAAAGACTAATTGATACATTAATTATCAATTTTCTTTATGATTATGATAATAATTAAGTTACTTGATAGAACTCATCTATAATACAGTGTATGCCCAATTATTTTTGCAGGATTAGGGTTGGTGATAAATTTTTCAAAGCATTGCATGACCATTCATTTAAAAATATATATACTAATTGCCTGGGCACCATTGTATTCAAGACATAAAAATCCTTACCCTCATGGAGCTGAAATAGACAATAGATAAGAAAAGGAAGAAAATGTGTGTTATGTTATGTAGTGGTAGCTGCTAAAAATAAAAATAAAATAAAGGATACTAAGTTAAAAATTTATAGGAGATTGTAATTTTAGGTAGAATGACCAGGGAAGGTTTCTGAAAAGATAACATGTGAGTAAAGCCCTAATGAGGTTTAGGAAATAAGCATGAGAATATCCTGAGGAGATCATTCTAACCAGAGGGACTCAGATATAATAAAAGGAGATGAAGTCAAATAATGGGGAACATTATTCATTTAGCACTCTGAGGTCATAGGAATGACCTTATATTTTACTCCGAGAGAGATGAGTTAACATTGGGAGTTTTTGAGCAGAAAAGTGAAGTGGTTTGACTTTAGTTTAACAAGATGATATTGGCCTGTCTGTGACATTGCATGGGAGGTAGATAAGAGTAGAAGCAGAAAAAACTATTGAAAATTTAAATTCAAAGAGATTATAGCTTAAGCCAGGAGTGCTAGCAAGAGTGGCAAGATATGGTTGGAGTTCAGGTATAGTTTGAAGGTAGGGCCAATGAATTAGATGCAGGGTAAGAGAAGAGGACTACAAGGTCTTCTGTCTGAGAAAATAGAAAGAGTAGCGCCTAGTGAGGTGGAGAAGACTGTGTAGTAGGTTTGGGGAAAATACCAAAAACTCAGTTTTGGATATGTTAGATTTCAGATGCTATTAAACATCCAAGAGAAGGCCCAAGGACTGAGCCTTGAGAGCTTTAAACATTTGGCAATCAAGGGGGAAATAGACATGAGCAAAAAATGACTGAGACATACTGGTTAGAGAGAAAAATAGGTTTACTGGAAGCCAAAAGAATATGTCTTAAGTGGGAGAGAGCAATCAGTTGTCTTAAATGCTGCTAACAAGTCATACAAAGGTGGAGAATTGTGCCCTGAATTTAGCAACATGTAGGGCTTTGTTGAGCTTACTGACAAAGTATCTATGGAGAAGTGAGGATAAATCTTGATTTGAAACAGTCTCAAGAGATAATAGATAAGAAAATTTTTCATATTGTAGCAGAAAGAGGGGAAATTGCTAAAGCAATGAGTAGGAGATGAATAACCCTGTTTTGAACACAAGTGGAGGGCACCTTAGTGAGTAACGTGGAAAGCACACTTATAGTAATAGGACAGAAGGTAGAGATTACAGACACAGTTGAACGTAAGTAGGTAGAAGTGGTAGTACAAACCCATGAGAGTTCTCAGCCAACTACTTCTATATTTTTAGTGAAATTATTGCCTGATTATATTTTTTATACATTAAGTTCACTTTCATTTTTAAAAAGCCTCCCATGCTAACAAAATTTTCAAATTTGTTATCATAAAATCATATTTGAAATTTCTTATAACTTCTTACTTTTTTGTTTTTGTTACTATATTATCACCATTTAAATATGTTTATATTTTTATATTTATTACTCTATTTAGAGGTTGTCTATCAAAGGCATTTTAAGATAAAACAGTAGAACATGATTTTTTTTTTCTAGAGTAATTTTTTTAAGTTTTAATTTAAATTCTAGTTAGGTAACATATAGTGTAATATTAGATTCAGGAGTAGAATTTAGAGATTCATCACTCACATATAACGCCCAGTGCTCATCATAACAAGTGCCTTCATTAATACCCATCACTCATTTAGTCCATCACCCACCCACCTCCCCTCCAGCAATCCTCAATTTATTCTCTATTGTTAAGAGTCTCTTATGGTTTGCCTCCCTCCTTCTCTCTCTTTTTTTTCCCCTTCCCCTACTTTCTTCTGTTTTGTTTCTTAAATTCCAGATATGAGTGAAATCATATGATATTTATCTTTCTCTACTGACTTATTTCACTTAGCATCATACCCTCTAGCTCAAACCATGTCGTTGCAAATGGCATGATTTCATTCTTTTTGACGGCTGAGTAATATTCATATATATATATCTATATATAGATATATATATATGGATATATATATATATCACTTCTTCTTTCCATTCTTCAATGGACATTTAGGCTCTTTCCATAATTTATATTTCCATAATTTGCCTATTGTAGATAATGTTGCTATAAACATTGGGGGGCTTGTGCCCCTTCAAATCAATACTTTTGTATTTTGGGGGTAAATACCTAGGTGTGCAATTGCTGGATCATAGGGTAGTTCTATTTTTAATTTTTTGAGGAAACTCCATACTGCTTTCCAGAGTGGCTGCACCAGTTTTCATTCCCACCATCAGTGCAAGAGGATTCCATTTTCTCCACATCCTCCCCAACATCTGTTGTTTCCTGACTTGTTAATTTTAGCCATTCTGACAGGTGTGAGGTGGTATCTCATTGTGGTTTTTATTTGTATTTCTGTGATGATAAGTGATGCTGAGCATCTTTTCATGTGTCTGTTGGTCATCTGGATGTCTTCTTTGGAAAAATGTCTATTTATGTCTTCTGCCCATTTCTTAACTGGATTTTTTGTTTTTCGTGTTTTTTTTTTGATGTTGAGTTTGATAAGTTCTTTATAGATTTTGGATACTAACCCTTTATCAGATATGTCATTTAAAAATATCTTCTCCCATTCTGTAGGTTGCCTTTTAGTTTTCTTGATTGTTTTGTTGATTGTTTCCTTCACTGTGCAGAAGCTTTTTATCTTGATGAAGTCCCAATAGTTCATTTTTGCTTTTGTTTCCCTTGTCTCCGGATATGTGTCTTGTAAGAAGTTGCTACAGCCAACGTCAAAGAAGTTGCTGCCTGTATTTTCTTGTAGGATTTTGATGGTTTCCTGTCTCACATTCAGGTATTTCATCCATTTTGAATTTATTTTTTGTGTATGGTGTAACAAGCTGGTCCTATTTCATTCTTCTGCATGTTGCTATCCAGTTTTCCCAACACCATTTGTTGAATAGACTATCTTTTTTCCATTGGATATTCTTTCCTGCATTGCTGAAGTTTAGTTGACCATATAGTTGTGGGTCCATTTCTGAGTAAGACATGATTTTAAACCAAATGGTTTAAGTTAAACAATTTACTGACTAGTTTCACACATGGTCATAAAATAAGATATTGATAGACATGGATGCATTTTTTATCCTTTGACTCCTTGCTCCTGAAAGACAGCTATTGTTCTCCAGCTAGACATAAAAGTTAAAAAAAGAATTTAAACAGCATGTTAGATGACCTTAACATTCTTCGGGCCTTCTCTCCAAAGCAGGTCTTACTTCAAAAATTCACCATTTACCACCCTCACTTTTGTTTTGAGGATGTTTATTTTGAGAAACAACCCCATTCCATAATATGCCAAAAACTAATTAGACCATAAGAATAGTCCTCAGTTAATAGGCAATATTATTCTGTTATTGACAAATTGTATCTTGTATCTTTTCTTTTCTTCATCAATCTGGTGAAATGTTTATCAATTTTGTTAATCTTTTCAGAGAACCAGGTTTTGGTTGGATTGGCGCTCTCTCTCTCTCTGAATTGTATTGATTTCTACTTCTGCTTGTATTATATTATTCCTTCTGACTGTTTGGATTTTAGTTACATTCTGTTTGTAACTAAATTCTGGTTGGTTGATTCTTAATATCAAAGCTTAGATTCCAACTTTAATTTCTTTTTCTTTTGTAATATAAAATTTGCATCTATATACTTTTAAATACTTTTTTTTAGCTGAGACCCATGAATTTCAATGTTGGAAATTTCAATATATTTTTTAAGTTTTCCCTTGACCAATTATTTTTAAGTGTGTTGTATTTCCATTCATTTGTAAAATTCCTAAATACTTTCTGTTAGTGTTTTCTAGGTTAATTCTGTTATGATTTAAGAACATGCTTAGGATTATTTATATTCTTTTAAATTGACCAAGGTTTATTTTTCAGTCCCAGAATATAATCTATTTTGTTGAATGTTCTATGTGTACTATAAAGCAATTACTTTATAGTAATCATGTTCTCTTTTATTTGTTTTCTCCTTTTTATTCTTTGTTTTCCTCTTGACATTAAGATTTTTCAAATACATTAACTTTCTTTTATTTCTTATTAAATGACTTTACTGAGGTATAATTTACATAATATTAATTGCATCCATTTTAAGCATAGCGTTTGTAATGTGTTGACAAATATATACCTCCATGTAACCACAGCCAGTCAAGAGATAAACATTTCTATCTTTCTAAAATGTCTCCTCAAACCAATTTATAGTCAATAACTCCACTCCTATCCCTGCCCCTAGGCAACAATTGGCCTGTTTTCTGTCACTATACTTTAGACTTGCCAGCTCTAGGACTTTGTATAAGTAAAGTTATTCAAAACATTCTTTTTATCTGGTCCTTTTTACTAAGCAAAATGGTTTTGAGATTCATCCATGTTGTGGTACATATCAGTAATTGGGCTTTTATAGGTACTATTTAATTGCATTAATATGGTACGATTTCTTTATACATTAATTTTTTGATGAACATTTAGGTTTGTTCCCAGTTTGGGATTTTGAGACTAAAGATGCCATGGACATTTATGCATGAATATTTGTGTGATACATGTTTTTGTTTCTGTTTATGTGTATGTATAACAAACACATGTTGTAAGTATGTGTAACAAAATTAGCAAGGTGTTTTCCAAAACATTTTTACCATTTTACATCCTCCTCAACAATATAAGGTAGTTAGTTCCAAATGTTCCACATCCTTATCAACACTTACATCATCAGCCTCTTAATTTGAGCCATTCTGATGTGTTTTGAAAACTATTTTAATTTGTAACTTTCTTTTTTTTTTTTAAAGATTTTATTTATTTATTTGAGACAGAATGAGAGAGAGAGAGAGCACATGAGAGGGAGAAGGGTCAGAGGGAGAAGCAGACTCCCTGCCGAGCAGGGAGCCCGATGCGGGACTCGATCCCGGGACTCCAGGATCATGACCTGAGCCGAAGGCAGTCGCTTAACCAACTGAGCCACCCAGGCGCCCCAATTTGTAACTTTCTAATGAAAAATTATGCTGAACATATTTTATATACTTATTGGATATTTGTATAACTTCTTTTTTTGAAAAGTTTGTTTAAATCTTTTACCCATTTATTGTATTGTTTGTTTTCTAATTATCAAATTGCAGATATTCTTCATATATTCAGATATAACTACTGCAAATATATGTCTTAATCTGTGGCTGTATTTCATTTTATTAATAAAATATTTTGAAGAAAGATGTTCTTAATTCTTATAATATTCAAGTAATTTTCTTTTATGACTTGTGCTTTTTATATTTTATATAAGAAATCTGTGCTTATTGCAAGGTTATAAAGATTATTTTTTATATTTTCTTTAGACATTTCATAGTTTTAGCTTTTATGTTTAAGTTTATGATCCATTTTAAGTTAATTTGTGTGTGTGTGTGATGAAGAAAGGGCCGAGGTTCATTTTTATCCAAATGGCTACTCTTCCCAAAG
This sequence comes from Leptonychotes weddellii, assembly GCF_054177405.1. NCBI lineage: Eukaryota > Metazoa > Chordata > Mammalia > Carnivora > Phocidae > Leptonychotes > Leptonychotes weddellii. The sequence goes on along the minus strand of NC_138369.1, from coordinate 112,084,093 downwards.
TAACCACTGAAAAAAACATTTTTTCCCAATTAAATTACCTTAGCAACTATGTCAAATATGAATTGACCACCACAGACCTATTCAATTCTACCCCTAAATAGGACTGTGGTACAACCATTCATTTTCAGCCTGTATTCACTTACTGAACCTACTAGTTCATGAACGAAACTCAGCTTTTTCCCTCTTCCTTCAGACAGTTATAAAAAATTCCCTTTATGATCATAAGGATGAATTGAGGGAGAAGCAGAAAAGAATAGTGCTGGATGACATAGGGTTTGGAATATGGAATCTTGCAGTGTATTTATGTTCTTTGAACATACATGCACCTGATCCTAGAAATATCTTATGACTTTGTGGATCTGACAGACCAGCACACACGGGTAAATTTTGGCTGCATGGTGGCTTGATGTTTTATGGTCAAATTCTTCATCTTTACTAGGGCCATCCAGCACTGTTTTGAATGGTGTATATCTTTGTTGTAGATGGCACATCTTTGTGCCAGTCCCCATAGGTCCATGTTGTAATAGACATAGTGTTTTTCCCACTTACAGATACCTCTAGAACTATGGTTCTCAACCAGGAAAAATTTTGCCCTCCAGGAGAGATTTGGCCACTCTGGAGACATGTATCATTGTCATGACTGGGGATGGGGGTAAGAGCCTGGCCTCTAGTGGATACAGATTAAGGACGCTGCTAAATATCCTACAATGCACAGGACAGTCCCACAACAAAGACTTATCTAGTCTGACATGTTCATAGTGCTCAGATTGAGACACAGTACTCTAGTACAGTATTAGTCAGAGTTCTTCAGAGAAACAGAACCAATAGGAGATATCTGTATATCTATATAGATATTTTTTTTATTATAGGAATTGGCTCACACCTTTATGAAGACGTCACATGAATCAGCATCATTTGCATTGCAACCTGGACAAGCTAAAAAATCTTTTCCTGTTAAGAGCCCAACCTAAATTTGGAAGTGTTTTATGTCACCAGTAAATGAATCAGAACAGTATTCTCATATATTGAAGTGTGAACCTGAAGAGACCTCCCAAGGGTTTTTGCTTCCTTCTAAGGAGTGGAAAGTGTGAGTTGCAATAATTTTGTCTTTTATTTTGGAGAAGTTTTCCTGGCATGCCCTGGCCTCTAGATCCCTAAAAACTTCAGGCCCCTGAAGCATTATAGGTTTTATCTCTGACTTCTGGAGCATATGTGTTTTATCAAGCCCTCCAATATACTTGCCACTTCTCACTCATCTGGTTTAATTAACTTGATGTCATCAAAATAGTGGACCAACTTTATCTTCTGTGAAACATCTAGATGATCCAGGCTCATTCTGAGTTTATTAAGGCAAAACAATTAACCCAGACTTAGATCATGATGTTAAATATATTTTCTTGTTTGTCCCACATAAATGTGAACCACTTTTGATAAATTCTCTTGAAACGGGTGAAAAAAATGTTTTGACCTTATCATGGCTACATGCCTGATGCTGAGTTAATCTGTTCTCACAAAACACCATATTTGGCATAGCAGCTACAACTGGGCCTACTACTGGGTTGAGTTTGTGGTAGTCAACTGTTAATTTGCCAGGGTCCATCTTCTTTTGTAGGTGTTAGATTATGAATTAAAAAGGGATATGATGGCGACCAACTTCTTCTATTCTTTAGATAATTAAGGATGGAACTAATCTGTGCTATTTCCTCCAGAGGTTGATATTGCTTTGTATGTTGGCCAGAGGGAGGGACAGGTTCAGGTGCTTCTTCTTGGCTCACCACACTACAACAGCTCTTAAAGATTAACAAACCATTGTGGGAGTTTTGTCACCTACCAAATTTATCTATCAAATTATACATTAGAAGACCAAGAAAATGACCACCATGTGAGTTCACAGACCTAGTGCACTCACTGAGAGTCAGGCCAGGGTCAGGACTCCAATTACTACTTATACACCATTCACCCCCACTCTAATGGTGGTAGGAGAGGGTCATACAGATGCCTCAAGTCCAGGCATTGTCAACTTAGGTCCTGTGTACATCAGTTCTTGACTCTTAGTGTATAATTATCTGTGTAAATGGTCATAGGTCCCTTTTGCAGAAGGTCTACAAGAATTATTACTATATACCCTGTGGTGGTATTATAGAGTCTTTCCTCAGTGGGACTCTGCCTTTTCTTCGGACAGTGGTTTCTGAGTCACAGAGCCATATCAGGTTGAGAAACTGAGAAATGCCTTGTGAATTTCTATTGGAATGGCTGCCCTCAGAATTCTGATCATCCAATATCCTTGTTGACTGTCCATCTATTTTGCTCTTAAAAATACCATGTTCTATTAATCATATCCATATCCATAACTTTGCAAATCAGCTAGCTCCTCTCTCCTTCTCCACCCAGTGCTACTCTGTCCCATTATAGTAACTAAGGATAGAGAATAGAAACCTACAAGTAGTTTGGGTCCCAGAGACCTGGTAGCTCTCATATATCTATATATTTAAAGGAGAATAAAAAAACCAATTATACTATTTAAGCAACTATATTTTGTGTCTCTGTTACTCAGCTAATCTTATTTCTAACTATCACAGTCACTTGTGATTGTATTCAGGTATTATTTAGTTATGAAGCGTTATATTTCTGAAGAATATTATATCTTATGGAATGCCTGGGACAAAGGTATTTAGGAGGAAACTAATGATAAGAATTCAAGTATCAAAAGAGGGCAGATATTTATGTTCTAGAGGTTTGAAAAGGGCTATTATATTTGGTGGAGAAAGGATAGAATCACCACGTGAAAGCAAGATTTGAAATTAAAGTTTGTCCATAAATATATCCTGTCTGAATAGTCTACACTTCCTTTTTCCTTGTAGGAACAGACCACATTTTAAAAAAATTCTATTTACAGCATAATTCTCTTTAGATATTCAAAAAAAAATCCTGCTTCGTTTTCAAGGACTAAAGGGCATAGAAAGTGGTGTTCTACACATCACTGTTCTGCTGAGGAAAGTTTGGCAATTCGAGGTGGCAATCTTGAAATTTAAAACAACTCCCAACTAGGTAAGCAGAGGCCCCATAGTTTAGAGCAATACAGAGAACAGTTGAGATATGGATGTATTTAGAAACAGACTTTTTGTCCAAATATACTAGCAGTGACCCTTAATTCATGCTGCTCATCAGAATCATTTGGGCTGGTGGGGGAAGTCTAAAAATACTGATGTCTAGGCTTCATGGTAGACCAATTAAATCAGAATATTTAGGAGTGGAGACAAGGTCTAGGGCTTTTTTGTTTTGTATTAAACTCCCAAGGTGATTTTAATACACAGTATTTAAGGAAGCTAACACTTAAAGAGTATTTTGGAAGTGTCACGTGGGCAGTTATTTGAGTTATGTAGCCTAAGAAAAATAGCCACAACTTTTGAAAATATATCCCTTGAATAAGCTCAGTTATTTGACTACCATATTTAATATAAACTTTGTAATCATTTTTCCATCTAAAGAATAAAATATTTTTCATCTAAAGAATACCCTTAAGGTTTTTTCCATTTAAATAATAAAAAATAATAATAGTAAACATGAAAACCAAGACCATAAAAGGAATAGAGTTGTGATAATTTGAAATTCTCTCTAAATTTGATTTTAGGCCTTAACCTGCAGCTACCAGAGTCAGCCTCAGTATATTTTGTGATAGAATATTTCACTTCAAACACAAATAGCCTACTCATTCAGTTTGGAATGGGTTATGTTTTTATTCCTAATGTCATTTTTGCTTTGGCTAGTCTCATTTCAATGTCTGGATTGAAGACAAAGTCTTCTATTGTTTGGTTTTCTTCCATCAGCTCACACTTAAGACAATTACAGCACAGCTGGGCAAATATGCTGGCTTGCAAGTGCCTTTCTGTTTCAAAGCTCCATTGTGAAGAAGAAGCCCAGAGAGTCAACAGAAAAATTAATTACAATTGAAAAGAGCAATCTACATCATATTCAAGCACTATTTTCAAACCTTGACATAAATAAGACATTCATGGTTAATTATTTACTATTGTTAGGTATATTTTGAACATTTTTCTTGTAATAGGACTCTGGACCTATTATTTTAAGCTAAATCCCCTCAGTCCTGGGGCTAGTTAAACCTTGGACTAAGGAGAATTGAATGTCAACAAAATCACAGTAGAAATATTCTGTGTGTGAGTGTGTGTGTGTCTGTGTGTGTGTGTGTTTAATCATATTGATTTGCCCTGGGCCTTCTGGTTGGTGTTATAGATGATTGTTCCAAGGGATAAATTTGGTAATACCTTTGCCAATGCATGTAGAGAAATAGTATTCATGGAAGCAAGAAAGTGTCTGGTAGTGGGATATGATGCAGGCTCCCTTTATTTGTGATGTGAAGCCCAGAACTGATCATTCCTGCTGTGTAATGAATTGAGCTCCACAGTGAAGGGCAGGGCCACATAGGTATTAATACTGTATGCTAAGTACAGGCTGACTTCCTAATCCATGACAAGGATTCTGACTGATGGCTTCCAAACCACTGACTAGAAATACTCCTAATGTCACCACCATCTGCAGTGTGGAAGTGAGTGCTAGTTAGGTAAGTGGGTGGGACAAAAGTAACAGAGAAAGATGAGAGTAAAGAACTTCCTGTGACCTATTAACTGAGGACTATTCTTATGGTCTAATTAGTTTTTGGCATATTATGGAATGGGGTTGTTTCTCAAAATAAACAATAACAGAAATGAATGAGGAGATATCACTGATATCATTGAAGACTCCACAGACATTTAAAAATATCATAAGGAAATACTATGAAAAACACTATGGCCCAAAGTTCAATCTAGAACTGGACTAATTCCTTGAAAGACACAAATTAACAAAACATACTTATGAATAAATACATAACATAAATAATGTTATATCTGTCAAAGAAATAGAATTCATCATTAAAAATCTTCCAAAAAGAAAACTCTAGGCACAAATATTTCAATAGTGAATTCCACTGACCATTTCAGGATGAAATAATACTAATTCTATACTATAAGTCTTTAGAAAATAAAAGAGGATAAAACACTTGGAAATGTATATTCTGAAGCTAGCATTACTGTAATACTAGAACCAAGGAAAGGACTTTACAAGTAAACAAAACTAGCCAACATATAGTACATCATTAATTTTTGATGTAGTGTTCAATGATTCACTAGTTGCATATGTTAGCTAATTGAACATAGTGAATAAATAAAAAAAAAAAAACAAGTAACCAAAACTATAAATCATAAATCCTCATAAACATAGGTGAAATGAAATCCATAACAAAATATTAGTAAATCAAATTAATATATTTTCATCTGGTTTGGTTTATACCAAGAATGCAGGACTGATTTAACATTTGAAAATCAATGTAATTCACCATATTAACAGAGTAAAAAAGAGAAATCATGAAGAATATAAGGAACATTATTTAACCTGACACACTTCCTCTACCAAAAAGCCTGCATGTAATATATTTAAGGACAAGTGACTGAATGCTTTTAAACCAAAATCAGGAACAAGACAAGGATTTCTTTTCAACCCTCCTATTCAAAATCATACTGGAAATCCTAGCCAGTGCAATAAAACAAGAAAAAGAAATAAAAGGTATCAGATTGGAAGGGAAGAAAAAAGAAAACCTGTCTTTAGTCACAGAAAACATGATTGTCTATATAGATAATCCAAATATTCTATGTAAAAGCTTTTGCACCAAGTAAATGAATTCAACAAAATTAAAAATGAAAGCTAAATATTCAGAAATCAGCTACATATACTAGCAATGAAATATTGGGATTAAAAATTTTTTAAAAAGTAACCCTTCCAAGAGCACCAAAAAAAAAAAAAAAGCTAAATATTTGTGAAAACTACAAAACATTGATGAAAGAAATTAAGTAGGATGAGCTTCAATATTTGTTTAATGGATAGATGATAAACTATGTTCATGATATGGAAGAATTAATATTGTTAAAATATCAATTTTTCAAAAATTGATTTATAGATCAAAAACAATCCCAACTAAAATGCCGGTAGACATTTCTTCTGAGTCATAAGCAAATTGATTCTAAACTTCAAATGGACAAATGGAGTTAGGGTAACTAAAACAATTTTGAAAAAGATGAACCAAGTTATGGTCACACTGCCTGATTTCAAAATGTATCATAAAGCTACCATAGTAGGATACTGTGTTGTTTGTGGAAGGGTTGGATAGATCTTCAGATCCAAGAAGAATAAAGTTCAGAAGTATCCACACTATACTGATCAACTGATTTTAACTAAGTTGCAAAGGTAAAGAAGAAAGAGTAGTCTTTTAAACAAAGGTTACTGAAACAACTGGTTGTCTAAATGCAAAACAAATAAATGAACAAAAGAACCACTTCATATAACTTACACTTTATACAAAAATTAACTCAAAATGGATAATCCATCTAAAGTTAAATATAAAAATATAAAATTTCAAGAAAAAATATACACACAATAATTACAGAGATCTTATTTCCTTGTGTTTCCTTCCCTGAGTGTTTCATTATGTATTTCAATGTCTATTTTATTAGTTGATGAGTTCCTTGAGAGTAAGAAAATTCAATGTATGCTTCTCTCATCTTCCATTGGCTTGTTTTGTATAATCCCACACTGGTATTGATGATTAATAAGTACATGTTACTTGACACATTAATTTACCTTACAAACTATGATTCTTCCAAAAATATTCCATACTTCTTGTTATAAATTTCTTTCAATTCAGTAATATTATTAAGTGCAAAGAAGAGATTAGCGACCATTTAGCAAGAGAGCAGAAGGTAGAAGTTAGGTGTTAGTGAAGTGTAATTTTAGCTCACAGTGTGAGTGTTAATTGAATGTTATTGCTAATACTACAGCTATAACAGTATAGTCACTTGTTAAATGTAGAAACAAAGTGATTATGGAAGTCAAAACGTGAATTAAAACAGGCGGGTAATGGAAGGTCTTGTTAGCACACCATCATATTTTCAAAGGACTCAAATTGAATGTAGTGAGCCCAAGACAATGAGGCAAAAAATTCTTGGTGTTCAAATTCACTGTTTTGAAATTTATATTCAAAGACAGTTTTAGAGTCAAAAGAAGAACATAATATTTAACACTGTACACATTATTCCTCTTAAAGACAACTTACTACTCATATCTGCTGATTTGAGTATGCTAGTGCTCGATTACTTTTTTTTTTTTTTTGAGAGAGAGAGAGAGCACGAGTGGGCAGAGGTGGGAAGGGGTAAATGGAGAGGGAGAATCTGAAGCAGGCTCCATGCCCAGGACAGAGCCCCACATGGGGCTCAGTCTCATGACCCTGAGATCATGACCTGAGCTGAAATCAAGAGTTGGATGCTCAACTGACTGAGCCACCCAGGCACCCCAGTGCTTGATTACTTTTAAAATAGTTGACTCAAAATTATTTTCTTAATGTTTGTTTTGATGGATCATTTTATAGTGGAATACATGTAATGTTCAGAATGTTAGTTTTTATTTATATTAATTCCATGCTTTGATACAAATTAAGGCAATACTATATAATCTGAAATAATGGACTCCTCCCTAATACTGAAAGTGAAGTAGATGTAGAGAATTTTACCAACAGGTAAGAATTATGGAATAGAAATCAAAAAGGTGTGTTTGTTTTACCAATTCCATATGAAACCACAGTGATTATGTGTTATTTTTGATTTCTGTTTTGTCCACTCTATTGCTGTGCTTAGAGTGTTCAGAGTGTCTTCATACTTCAGATAGAAGTCAGAATTAGTCAGATTTTAGGGTACATGGAGCCATGTTTATGACCTTCCTAAAGAAATTCGCCTGCCCTGGGCCATTTGCAAATTCAGTAGCCTCTCTTAAAAAGTACATCAGTGTAAAAAGCTCACTATTACTTGACACCAGAAGGTGAGGTTCTCTGTACTTGAAAGTCAGAATTGGAATATTACTAGCAATGAACACTTCTAGTAGTTGTGGATTAAAACTAACAAATCTCTCTTTCATGCTCCATCACATTTTTTGTTCATTTTCACTTTTTCTCCATCTTGCTCCTTCTTACATCATTAGAAAATATATTTGAAATGACTACAAAAATGATTATAATACAAAACCATTAAAATAAATGTAATGCAAGTGAGGGAAAATAAGAATAGGTCTATTACCAAAATGGTAGAGAACTAACAACTATAATGTCTGTCACAGGAACAGGAATATTAAAAAGATCCCTTCCCAGTCACTGCATTTAGGGCATGTGTATTTTCAAAGTGATGCTAACAGACTTGGTGTAGTAATGATGCTTTACATAACTCAGTTCACTAAGTGAAGGGAAAAGGTATATGTGAACAGTGGAAAAGTATAATTTTCTGTGTTTCAGGCCCTCATTTTCCATAAAATAAAATATTTAAATCATTTTTAGGACAGTCATTGGAAATTCTCTGGCAACTATAATGGCCTTATATGCATTTGAAGGGGTATTCTTTTTTAAGCATTCCTTAAGACAATTGATAAAACTAAATTTAGAAATCACTATTTTAGAAGTTAGAATTCTATAAAAATTACAAATAGAACAAATACTTCCAGTCTGTTCCCATCTGTACATTATGAGCTTCTACAAAGGGAATGAACTTGAATCTCTTAATTCCCAATCATCACTAACAGAGTGTTTTACATGTAATAATACCAAATAAATGTTGGTTTGGTTAAAATGAGACAGACTTTGTTTTGATTACTTTATTCTCCCATAAGTGCAAACTGAATACTATATACAGATATTTAAAAGTTGTTAGATTTTTCTTAGGGGGAGAAGTATTTTTATGATCCTTTGTGTGGGTCTATCATAAAGGGAAAAAGAAGAAAAGTAAAAAATTAAATAATTTCATACATATAAACATATTTGTGTGAGTCTATCTGAATATATGCAAATGTGTATTTTCCAATTTTTTATTTGATATACCTATGATAGCAGACACTTTTAATTATCTACCCAATATCCATTCTCCCCATCTTCTACAACTAACCAAATAATAAATTCTCTCATTGGCTGAAGTTGTCCAGAATGAAAAATTCACATTCCCAGAATGTCTTGCAACTCGCTATCTTGCAGGCCAATTCTAACAAATAAAATGAAAACATAAGTACTATGAATGAACTAATTAAAAAAAAATAAAGATGGATTCATCCAATATGTACCTTTTGTTTTTCTGCTTCTTGCCTCCTAGTGGAGTGGCAGCCACCTTGCATGTATGAGGATGGAAGGCACACACAAAATAGAAAGACCCTGGGTTCCTGAAGAAGCCATGGATCTAACATTCTAGACCAGTATTGCATACCTCTGGAATTACTGTCTAATTTGGATAAAGGGGTAGCAGGATTTTTTCGTAACCTGCAACTGAGTCTAACCTACATAATACATTAGCCTCTTGCCCAGAAGAGATTTAGGAACATATAGATATATGAAACTATAAGATAAATAGTTTAAAAGGGTGAAGGAAAGTAATAATATGGGGAAAATAATGGAGATTCACATAAGGTTAGTTTAGGAAAAAAAAAAAAAAAAAGAAACAACAAGAACAATATGGGCCACAAGTTTCCATACACTTTGCTAGAAGAAGTTCACAAGTTTAGCTTTGCGTTTTTTAGGAGTCCTTACCAAAGTGGAAACATGATCATAGTCTTATGGTCAAAGGAAATCAGTTAGTTAGGTAAAGTCAAGTTCTTCCTGATATTCTGGTGGTAGAATGAAATAGATTGAGAAGAGACTATGCAGAAAGGCGGGATAGGGAGAAAGAGGTAGTATTTAGATGATAGAAGGTAAAAATTATTTCTCAGTGAGAGAGTAACTATAATGGTGATGATTAGCCTCAACTTCCACGCTTTATGCTATACTATATTAGGAATGTTGAAACAATCCTGAAGTTATTTAGTAGTATATGAAATCTCAGCCCACTCCTAAACAACAGTTATAGGTTAAGGCATTGACATTAAACATATTCCTAAAAGAAATCATGAAATCCATTTGCACATTATGGTGAGAGTACAACTTGACCTGAGATAGCCATGGCTCTCATAACCAAACCTCAAAACCAACTAGTTTTTTGAGTCCTAAAATAGTGTTCAGACTCCTGAAGAATAGTAAGCCCACAAAGCTAATCTAGCTTGTGCTTGAGAGCAGTGTAAGTCTTTGAGGAAATGCTTATCCTATTTTAGAAAAATTTAATGACAGACATCTGATAAAATTCAGGTCAGAAACCTAAGAGTAAATGAGAATATATTTCCTTTTTCTTGAACCCTTCCGCTTGGAAGCAAACATTAGGACATATCTGGTTCTAGTGATACTCTCTGTACTATGTGGCCCAGAGTTAGGGTGTGACTTGAAGTTTATGAAATTTATGAATATGAAGGAGTTGGATTTACTACAGATGTGGAACAAACATGTATGTTTCTCAATTCTATCTTACCAAATGTTGAATAGTGGATAGATGTATCAGTGAAAAAGGTTCTATTCCTCTAGGAGCCTCTAACACTAACAAGAATATATTTCCTCTAGAAAGAATCCTTTGGTACATTATAATTAAGCATTAGCTGTTGATTTTCCTCTAAGATTTCTCTTGGGAAGACATAGTTTTAGAGTCCTTTACAATCGCCTTAAAACTTTGAAATATTTATCTTTTTCTCCCCTTTTGGTCATAGACCTAGATCCAGCAGTTATTGTCTCTTCTAAATGTGCCATGGTTCCTCTCCTCCCTTCCTTCCTCTTCCTATTCTCTCCATTTCCTTTCCTTCCCTCTTCACCTCCATTCCTTTTGTCCTCACTCTTCCCTCTCATTTCTTTCTTTTCCTTCTTTTTTCTTTCTATATTCTTTTTTTTCCAGACAATGCCTGGGAATTTCCTAGGATGTGAAAATAGTAATGATTTATTAATTCCAGTCCTCCTACACCTTATACCTGTTGTTCTCTCACAGTCCTAAAATATATGAGAGGATAGTTCCTCTTAACCATTTAGTTGACTGGAACAACTATTGTTGTCAAAAGACTTGACAGAAAATGATATGAAACAGGAAAATTCATTTGGAAAAAAACTTGGGTGACACCTTTACCGTCAGTTTCACATATAGATAGACTTTTAGAGTACTGGAGAAAAGTTAAAGATTCCCATTGTTCCTGAATTGCAATGTAGACTCACATGATAAAAACTAAGAAAGATACTTCTCTCCCTTTTTATCAAGTTTTACTCCTTTCTACAATTTAGCATGATGCATTGAACTAATTAAACTCACCTCAGGTCCAGTAGCTTGTCAAGATGAGAGAAACCTCTATGAAAAATATGTACAGCTATTGGTATTAGATATGTCTTTTCTTCTAAATTCACAGCTTTTGAGTTATAACTAAGACAAGATAACTTTTGTTTTTCTCTCTGCCCTAATGAGAACTCTGTACTATTTGTAGTACACAGGATTGCACTGTTATCCAATTAGGAAAGTATACAGGATGCAAGGCTTATTATTATTCTGTACATAATTGAGCCATGCATCTTCTACCATCATCATTGTTTTATCTCCCTCAGAGATGCTCATTATTATGCGTAGCTTTTGCTTTTTGGCAGAACTGAGAATGTCCTTTGGGGGTTGAACTTCAAAGTAACTTGACATCCTCATTAACTTTTATGGCAACTAAGATACTGAGCATCCTTATACTGAAGAGTTATCTCAAATTCTTTTCATTTCTTCTTTCTCCCTCCATTAATTACATACAATCTTATAGTATTACGCATCAGAAAAAAATGAGAAGAAAACCAAAAGAAATTATCAAGGTTTTTGAATATATTTTTAGTGTATGTCTAAGTAGAAATGGCAATTTTTTTTCTCATAAACCAAGAGGTGGTGTTCTATCAAACTTTTAGAAGTTCACATAACCATTTAATTTTGTTATTTCACAGAATTTGAAGCCTGAAGGATGTGTTAATGATCACTGAGATTACCCATTTATTTTATAAATGAAGTTGCAAAGACCTTAAAGAGAGTAAAGACTCATCAAAATTGGCAGAATAAAATTAAAGCCACAGAGCATTTTTCTAAGCCAATTGTATTAAATGCATGTTAAAGAATGCTAAAGTGTTTTAAAATATGAGGATATAACATAGGTTGGGCAGAGAGAATTGTCTAAATTTCATTTCTTCTCAGAGCATCCTCCAGATCACTGTAAACTTTATATTTGAACATGATACTTCTCTGTTTCAAATGCTTTACTAACCCTTCATCACCTGCAACAGTGTTTCACAAACTTGTGTGATTAACAGAAACCTACCATATCATTCCCCTTATTCAGCAATTAAGCACATATTGTCCTGTAATTGCTCACCGAATATGCATTTTAATTGGAAGACCATTGTGGATGGACACATTTTTTTCTTCATCCTGGATTGTATTGTTGGAAAATCTCTGATTAGTCTTTTCCTACAAAAACATGTCACCCCTCCTTTGGGCTGGAAGTGTGCTCTCATAAGTCCCTTTATGAGATGCTCACCAAGAAGCAGAGTGAGCCATTCATTAAAACCAGAGGGCTACTTGGTCTCACTACTTGTGGTAGTGAATTAAGAAACAGCTAGGACTTTCAGGGGTGCCAGAGGTGGCTTTGAAATAAAACTATTGATACATTGCTTGCCTTAAGAAAAGTCTCTGTAAGATGAGGTATCTTCATTAACCACACAGTTAAAAATACTTTTTATAGGGACGCCTGGGTGGCTCAGTCGGTTAAGCGTCTGCCTTCGGCTGGGGTCATGATCCCAGGGTCCTGGGATGGAGTCCCGCGTCGGGCTCCCTGCTCCGCGGGGAGCCTGCTTCTCCCTCTGCCTCTCTCTCTCTATCTCTCATGAATAAATAAATAAAATCTTAAAGAAAATACTTTTTATAATTATGGATACACAAGTAAACACCTGTATCTATCTTTATTAAATCTATGGAATGTGGAGATCCGTGTATTCCAGTTCAGAACAGGGTTACATTTATGAAATTATAGATCAGTCTCCAGAAGTAACATAAAATAACTCAAATCCTTTGCTTTCATCCTGAAAAACATTAAAAGAGGATCAAAAAATATAAGCCATATACTATTAAAAGTCCTTTTCCTTTATTCTTTAATTCTCTAAAACCCTCTGAATATTCTTACTCCACAAACCACACCAAATCTACATTCATTTCATTGTTTATTTTCTCAGATAATTTCATTTCCTTGGCCACTTTTGTCCCGACCAGAAATCCATATTGTACTCATACCACACCCTAACAAGTCACCATGATTCTAACCCACAGAAGCTCTTGGCTGCTCAATTCTGGAAGGAGTAGACTCTCTCTTCCATGTTTGCCATTTTTCTCACTAGAATTAACCCCTTCTGCCTCCTTCCTTAGTCTAATTCTGCAGAAGATGGGTTTATATGATTGTAGATACTCATATGTTAATAATTTTGTAAATTATATATGTCCATATAATTTTTAGTATTTCTTTTTTTTTAGATTTTATTTATTTATTTGGCAGAGAGAGAGGAGAGAGCACAGGCAGAGGGAGCAGCAGAGGCAGAGGGAGAATCAGGTTTCCCGCTGAGCAGGGAGCCCAATGAAGGGCTCGATCTCAGGATCCTGGGATCATGACCTGAGCGGAAGGCAGACACTCAACTGACTGAGCCACCCAGGTGCCCCTAATTTTTAGTATTTCTAACTTTAAATGTTTATGTGTAAAATAAGCAAAATGAAACATAAATGAAAACCACCTGCATTTCCACTACTCAATTGATGAACACAATTTAACAGATCATTATGTCTTTTTTTAAGTTACATATATATATATATATTCAGTTACATATATATTCATAGATATATTTATACACACTCTCAGTATATACAATCCAATAGAATTGGAACCTATTCATAATTATTCTATTTTTAAGGAAATTTAAATGCTTCCATAAAAATGTGATTTTTAAAAATAATTGTATTGCAATTTATTATGTGAATATACCATAGTTTCTTTAACCATTCTCAGACATGTGGACATACATGTGAAAAATCCATATTGAAATGAACTTCAGAAATTTCCATCTTATAGAAAGAACAATCTGATTTCAATACCTGAAGAGATTCACAACTACATTTGAAAACTCTTCAGAATCTTCAAAGAACCAAATATACTTTCAACCCCAAGAGAAATTGTTTTTCTCTGGTGTAAAATGAAACTGGCTTGAGTCCAGTTAAACATGCTTTTTAAGTTACCTAGTCAGGGTGTCATTTCCTCTATTCTAATGGAGGAAAGAGAAATTTATTAATTTCTAGTTTTTAAAATAAAATTTTAGGTTCAGCTTGAAAGGTTCTTTTTCAAATATTGTTTTTACGATAACCAGAAGTATATGCTCATCAGAAGATATTTTAAGCTCCCTGTAATCATTCAATTACTTCATCAATCTAATGCAGACAGTACTTATTTTTCATGGTAATTTTATTCAGTATTTTGCAGTCCAGACACACTAAAAAAATGCATTTTTTTAAACAAATGAAATTGGAACAGTCAGTGAAAAGAGGCTGAATCTGATGGAAGTTTTAAATAAATGCTGACTTCAGTATTCAATTTATTTATTCAATAAGAGGGCAATAGACAGGTAAAGAGAAAAATGATATGTTTTAATCAGATTCTAAATTCACAGCTTAGCCCTGTGACAGAAGGTACCAAACAGTGTAGAATAATACGTTCCCTTCTCTGAGCCTCTTACCAAAGAAGCTTTAAAAGTTACAAACATTAACCTTTATAGTAACTTTGTAAAATTGGCACAATCCACATTTTCTAGCTAAAAAGATAAGCAACAGAGAAGTTAAAGTCACAGTGTAAAATGCAAATAGCAATTTAGCAAGCAGAACTAAAATAAATCTTGCACTGTTTCCCTCTTGCACCTGTCAGAGGCTCTTCTCAGCCAAAGAGAATACTACTATTATGACACTATGACATTGATGGCAATGACAATGGGGGTGGCTGTTAATATCACTAATAGGACTAATGATGATCCTAACAGCAATGGCAATGAGGACAAAAGATCATCGTGATTGGGAAAGTTTGAAGAGTTTCAAAAATCTTCATCAAAACAAAGTAAAATGAATAAATCCCATTTGAAAGAAAACTTTTGTATTTTTAAGAGAAGTTTATGTCAAGATTATCATCCTCGGAGTTCAATAAGGGTAGAGGAGCAAGATATAAAATTGTATTGTTTTCTGGAAAGCAATCTCATTTATTCTACCTTTATCTACTGATTAGTTATAAAAGAAAAAAAATGCCCCCCCCTTTTTCAAAGTTTTGGCAGGAATGTACAGGTGAACTAAATGGAATTGTTACTTTTGTAAGAGAGGAAGAGTCAAATGTCAGCA
Organism: Leptonychotes weddellii; assembly: GCF_054177405.1. NCBI lineage: Eukaryota > Metazoa > Chordata > Mammalia > Carnivora > Phocidae > Leptonychotes > Leptonychotes weddellii. The sequence goes on along the minus strand of NC_138369.1, from coordinate 112,068,680 downwards.
ATTTCATATGACTTACCTAATAGAACTAAGCCTAATACACTAAGCAGTGTATTTAGGTCTCTTGATCTATTTGCCTTCCCTACTAATCCTCTCAGACCTATCAAATCTCCCTCTGACTCCACTTGCTCCTGTCTTCTAGAATACTCTTACTTCATGTCTATAGTCAAGAGGGAGACATTTTTAACATTTCCTGGATTATTGCTTGTTGAAGGAAAAGCTCTACATCCCAGGCCATATTCCATTAGAATGGTAGACACATGGAATTTCACTCACCAGAAACTAGAATCATAGCCATATTCCCAGGGGCAGGAGTTTGAAGCTGTTGGTAGATTTTGGAACTAGTTCTGTTCTAGGTATGAATTCCAGCTGATTTCACAAGCACTGCAACTTTGAGCAAATGAATTAACTTCCTTCAGCCTCAGTTTTCTCAGCTGCAAAATAGGAATGGTAATACTTGTCTTAAAGGGAAGCTATGAGGTTTTAATAATATGATAGTAAAAAATATATTAAATATATAATATAATTAACACTGCTATACATGTATAATAAAAATAAACAAGTAAATGGACAGTGGGAGCTGGGTTTCTAATTATTATACTGGGAGTTTTTAGATAAGCAAGGATAGGAGGTTAGAATAATCTGTGCAATAATGGATTAAAGTTGGAGACTTTAGGATGAACTCATGCTTAGCTTCATGTAGTTACAAATGGTTACATATAGAAGTATTTATAGATAATGTGTACGTACCCAGGTTGGTACACAAACATATATTTCTTTGCTTTGGCAACTGAGAGGACCTAGAAATAACAATGCCCTCGTAGAAATGAATGTACCTAGAACCTAAGTCATGATTTCTAATAGTATTTTCCAATAAAAGTAACTATTACTTCTTGAAAAAAATGGTTTATTTTAGGACTAGAGCAGTAAATGTGCAAGATAAGCCTAGAGCAACTCCTAGTGCCAGATAGTAAGAGAGTGCTAAAAACAAAAACAAAAACAAAAAACCCATATAATGATGGAATTTGACAAGGGGACACAGGAGCCAACTGAAAAAGCTCCCAAAGGCCAAAGCTGGAACACTTTGAACAACAAAATAAAGTAGTATTGGATTATATAGCAAAACATATATAAATATTCATGAGTTCATCCTGATATAAATGAATTATTGAGTGAATAAATAAGTGGGGAAGAAAAGACAAATATCCCAAGCAGAAAAATTCCAAATGATTTATGTAGATACTCCAACCTCAGGTGGAGTTACACTCCCACTTAAATGTGGGCTGCACATGGTGATCTCCTTCCAAGGAGTATGGTATACAAAGGTTAAAAAAGAGTAACTTTAGAGTGGAGAAACCTAACAAACATTTTCAGCGAGGTGGTAGAGGTCAACATCAAGAGTAATGTCATATTGATAGTAGGTACCTTGATATCATGTGATAAAGATTGCACATTACCTCTATGGTCTTTTTCTCAAAACACAACATACCAGTTTAAGAATATAAAAAAAAAAAAAAAAAACTAGACGATTTCCAATAGAAGAACTCTCTACAAAATGCCTGGCAAACAATCTTCAAAATTGTCAAGGTCGTTAAAAACAAGGAGAGTCTCAGAAATTGTGAAAGCAAAGAGTAGCCTAAGAATATATGATAAAAGTAATGTTATATATCAGATGGGATCCTGCAACAGAAGAAAGACATTAGGTAAAAACTAAGGAAATTTTACTAAAGTGTATACTTTAGTAAATAATAATGTGTAAGTATTTGTTCACGAATTGTGACAAATGCATCATACTAATGCAGAATACTAGTAATAGAGAAAACTAGGTGTGGGGTATTTGGGAACTCTGTACTATCTCCACAGTGTTTTCTGTAAATATAAACATTTTCCAAAAATTAATTTTATTAAAATAAAAAACTAGGAAGACTAAATTAAAAATAATCATTGAAAGAGTTAATACATTACACTAGAAAACACTCTCATGCAAAAGAAAGCAGTAAAGAAGAACCAAAGGGACAAAAAAGATATGGGACATACAGAAAACAAAAAGCAAATGATAGACATAAATTCAACTATATCAATAACAAATGTAAATGTATTAAATAATCAAATCAAAAGGCAGAAATTGCCACACTTAAAAATAAAACAAACAAGATCCAACTTGATGCTGTCCATAGGGACACATTTAAGATTAAAGGTACAAATAAGATGAAAATAGAAAAATAAGAATAATTGTATCATACATATAGTAATGATAAAAGAGCTGAAGTGAGTAATATCATACAAAATACTTTAAAACAAAAAATATCATAAGCGTTAAAGAGGTGAATTTTATAATGATAAAAAGATCAGCCCATTAGGAAGATCTATCAAGTATAAATGTATATGCATCTAGCAAGAGTATATAAAGCAATGACTGACAGAATTAAAGGGAAATATAGACAATTTAACAATAATAGTTGGAGACTTTAATATCCTACTCTCAAAAATAGAAAAAACCCAACTAGAAAGAAGATCAAAGAGGAAATAAAATTCTTGAACTACTCTACTAATCAACTAGACCTTACAAATATCTATAGAACACCCCATCCAACAATAGCTGTATATTCTTCTCTAGTACACATGGAACATTCTCCAGGATAAGCCACAGTCTAGGCTATAACACAAGTCTTACTATATTTAAAAGGACTGGAAATATACAAAGTGTATTCTCCAAAACAATGGAATTACATTAGAAATTAATAATAAAAAGAAATTTAGGAAATTCATAAATATGTGGATATTAAGCAACATTTTATTAAATAACCAACAAAATCAAAGATGGTACCACAAGTGAAATTAGAAAATATTTTGAGATAAATGGAAATGAAAACATGACACACCCAAACTTATGAGATACAGTGAAAGTAATACTCAGAGGGAAATGGATAGCCATGAACACTAATATTAAAAGAGGAAATATCTAAAATTAATAACCTAAAATTCCACCTTAAGAAACTGGAAAAAGAAGACAAACCTTAAACCAAAACAAGCAAAGGTAAGAGAAAAATAAAGAATAGAGCAGAAATATGTAGACAATAGAAAGAAAAATAGAACAAATAAAGGAAAGCAAAAGTTGTTTCTTTGGAAAAAAGTAGTGTAATTGATAAACCTTTAGCAATAATTAGAAGAGAGAGTGAGAGAGAGAGCATGTGAGCTAGCTTTAATTACTAAAATAAGAATGAAAGAGGGGTGAAATGAAAATCACTACCAAACTTACAAAAAGAAAAAGGATTACAAGGAATGCTGTAAAAAATTGTATACCAATAAATTAGATAGCTTAGATGAAAGATAAATTCCTGGAAAAATACAAATTACTCAAACTGACTCTAGAAGAAATAGAAAATCAAAATAAATGTGTAATAAGAAAAGAGATTGGGGCGCCTGGGTGGCTCAGTCGGTTAAGCGGCTGCCTTTGGCTCAGGTCATGATCCCTGGGTCCTGGGATCGAGCCCCACGTCCGGCTCCCTGCTCAGTGGAGAGCCTGCTTCTCTGCCTACTTCTCTCTCTCTGCCTGCCTCTCTGCCTACTTGTGCTTTCTCTCTCTGTGTCAAATAAATAAATAAAATCTTAAAAAAAAAAAAAGAAAGAAAAGAGATTTAATTCATAATTTAAAATGTCTTACAAAGAAAAGCCCAGACCCAGATGGCTTCATGAAGAATCTTACCAAAAAGTTAAAGAATTCACACCAATCCTTTACCAACTTTTTTCTGAGAAATAGAAGGGAAGAGTGCCCTATGTAATATATTAGTCCAATATCACCTTGATTTCTAAATCAAAGCCATAAGAAGAAAAGAAAACTGCAGACCAATATCCCTTATGAATATAAATGTAAAAATCCTCAATAAAATACTAGAAACCCAAATCTATAAAACATACAAAAAGATTTATATACCATGATCAAGTAGGATTTATCTTAAGAATGCAAGTTTCATTTAATATCCAAAAATCAACCAATGTAATACACCATAGAAATAGAATAAAAGATAGCAACAACATCATCATATCAATAGATACATGGAAAGCATGACAAATTCCAACACCTTTCATAATAAAAAGAGAAACACTCAACATACTAGATATAGAAGAGAACTTCAACTCTATAAAGGACATTAACAAAAAAATCTAACAGCTAACACCACATCATTTAATGGTTATAGATTGGATGCTTTCCTCCCAGGAACAAGACAAGAATTTCTGCTCTTGCTATCTCTATTCAACATTACAGTAGTGTTTCTACCCTGAGAAATTAGCCAAGGAAAGTAAATAAAAGCCATCCAGATTGGAAAAGAGGTAAAATAATCTCTCTAGAGATGGCATGAGGTTGTATATAGAAAATTCTAAGCAATCCAGTAAAAAACTGTTAGAACTAATAAAGGTGTTCAGTATGATTGCTGTATACAAGTCAAATATTCAAAAATCAATTGTATTTCTATACATTATCAATTTAAAAATCTGAAAATAAAATTAAGAAAATAATTAAATTTATAATAAAAGAATAAAAACATTAGAAATGTAAAAAAGAAGTGTAAGACTTGTACACTAGAGCTACAAATTCTTTTTTTTATTTTTTATTTTTTATTTTTTTAAAGATTTTATTTATTTATTTGAGACAGAGAGAATGAGAGAGAGAGAGAGAGAGAGAGAGCACATGAGAGGGGGGAGGGTCAGAGGGAGAAGCAGGCTCCCTGCCGAGCAGAGAGCCCGATGCGGGACTCGATCCAGGGACTCCAGGATCATGACCTGAGCCGAAGGCAGTCGCTTAACCAACTGAGCCACCCAGGCGCCCTAAAATTTTTTTTTTTTAAAGATTTATTTATTTTAGAGAGAGAGAGTGTGGGAGGAGGCGCAGAGGGGGAAGGAGAGAGAACCTTAAGCAGACTTCATGCAGAGTAAACCCTGATACAGGGCTCAATCTCACAACCCTGAGATCACGACCTGAGCTGAAACCAAGAGTTGGATGCTCAACCACCTATGCAACCCAGGTTCCCCAAAATATTGTTGAAAGAAATTAAATAAGATCCAAGTAAACAGAAAGACATTCCATGTTCATGGATTAAAAGACAATTTTGTTTTGATGACAATATTCCCTAAATTTATCTATAGATTCATTGCAGTTCTTATCAAAATACTGTCTAGCTGGTGTGAAGGAATTGACCACCTGATCTGAAAATTCATATGTAAGTCACCCAGAATAACAAAAACAATTTTGAAAAAGAACAAATTTGAAGGACTCACACTTTTGCATTTAAAAACTTAATGCAAAGATACAATAATGAAGACTTTGTGGCACTGGCATGAGGATGGACATATAAGTCAATGGAATAGAATTGAGAGTCCTTGAAATCAATGGAATAGAATTGAAAAAAATCCCCTATTATTATTTATTTATTTATTTATTTATTTATTTTTTTGAGCATTACAAGCAGGAAAGTTTATTAAAGTGAAAGTACACTCTCCAGGTGTGAGAGCTGGTGAGCTCCAGGGAGAGCTGCACCCATGGGGTTTGGGTCGCTGTCTTGTATTGACGGTTGTTAACAAAGGGGTGAAATATTCATTTCTTGAGGCAGGCGGGGATTCCTTGGAAGCAGGGTGGTTTCTTCCAGGAATGGGGTTATGCGTTTTTTTCTTCCTTATTTGGTCAGGTGTTTTCTGTCATGGCACCCTTAGGGAGGAGATTTTAGTAAGATAATGTAATATAATGAAGGAATAATGTGAACTTTGGCCTGCCTACTTTGTCAGCCATCTTGGGCCTGTCTGGTTTCATCTGGTTTCTTGTGGTTTTGTTTTGGAGTGTTGCCAGGACAGGCCCTGCCTTCCTCATAGTTGGCCACGATTTGCTGGCCTCCAGGCATCTTGTTAAAACCTAATTGTTAGAACTCTAACAATTTTTTTTTTCTTACAGATACTTATATTTTGCTCTATCAGATGAAGAATATTCATAATTCATATCTAGATATATAGATATAGATATATTTATGTTAATTAATAGAGGAAGTTTAAGTATCAATGTCTTTTTAAGGATACCAAGACAATTTAGTGAAGGAAAGAATAGTCTTTTCAACAACTGATGCTGGGACAACTAGAAATCCATATATAAAAGAATGAAGTTGGATCCCTATATCACCTCATATATATAAATTAACTCAAAATGGATCAAAGACCTAAGTATAAGGGCTAAAACTATAAAACAAAAGAATAAATCTTTGTAGCCTTGGATTAGGCAATGAATGATTTCTTAGATATAATGCCAAAACTATAAGCCAGAAAAGAAAAAAAATAGATAAATTAGATTTTATCAAAATTAAAAACTTTTTCCATGCGGGAGCCTACTTAAAAAAAAAAATTAGGGGCACCTGGGTGGCTCAGTTGGTTAAGTGTGTAACTTTGGCTCCAATCATGATATCAGGGTCCTGGAATCAAGCCCGGCATCAGGCTCCTGGCTCAGCAGGGAGTCTGCTTGTACCTCTACTTCTCCCCCTGTTCATGTTCTCTCTCTCTCAAATAAATAAAATCTTCAAAAAAATAAAAAATAAAACCTTTTGTGTTTCAAAGAACACTAATGAGAAAGTGCCAAAATGACTCACCTGTGTCCAAATTATGTATCTAGTAAGTGTTTAGTATCCAGGAAATATAAACAGCTGTTACAACTTACCAATAAAAAGATAAATACCTCAAGTAAAAATGGGCAAAAATCTGAACAGACATTTCTCCGAACATGGTATCAAATGATTAATATGCACATGAGAAGATTATCAACATCATCATTGATTAGTGAAATTCAAATGAAGACCACATTGAGATGCCACTTGATACCTACTAGGGTGCTTTTAACCAAAATGGTAGACAATAAAACATGTTGGCAAGACTATGGAGAAATTTGAATCTTTATACATTAGTCTTGGGAATGTAAAATGTTGCAGCCACTTGGAAAACAATTTGACAGTTCTTCAAAATATTAAACATAGAGTTACCATATGACACAATTTGATTCCTAGGTATATACCCAAGTGAAATGAAAACATATATCCATACCAAAATGTGAGTGTGAATGTTCATAGCAGTATTGTGCACATTTGGTAAGAGAGAAGATAACCCAATGTTCAACACCTAATGAATGGATGAATAAGATATGGAATATTCATACAATGGAATACTATTAAAAAAAAACAATAAAATTTAATACATGCTATGACATGGATGAACCTTGAAAACATATTGTGAGCTAGAGAAACCAATCATAAAATACCACATATTGTATGATTCCATTTCTGTAAAATGGCCAGAATAGGCAAACCTACATAGACAGAAAATAGATCAGTGGTTGTCTAGAGCAGGGGGTGGGAAGAATGGTGATAGACTGCCAAATGAAGATGCAGTTTGTTTTAGGGATGACTTAAATATTCTAAAATTATTTTGTTGTGATCATTGCACAACACCATGAATATACTAAAACCACTTAGTCACATACTTTGAGTGGATGAATCATGTGGTAAGTTATACCTCAATAAAGCTGTCTCAAAAATTACTGATTTAAGGTAAAAGCAGAGTTTAATTACTTTTCTCTGAATTGCCACTCTCCTTCCTTTCCATACTGTCCAGATTTGGAAGTGTGACTAAACCTCTCATGAATGTCAGGGAGCCAGAAATGACAGAAGGAAAGCCACATACAAAAAGGATAGGTTCTCTAAACACCGAAGTCCTAAAGTGTTCCCAGTTTGATAAGAATAGTATTTACTTTTAGTAATATATTCCACACCAGCTTCATGGTATGACAGAACAGCAAAGCCAGACCCTTGATTTCCTTTGATTCTATAGGATTCATTCTGACCATGGCTATGCACCAATTTATGTGGCTGATATAATAAATCCCACCCTGCCTTAGTTATGTCAATTAGGCTTTACTGTGCTCCTAACCTGAGCCTCTAAGACTTACTTCTTTTTCCCTCTTTGCATGACATTACAAATGTCAGGGAGCCTCAGATTTGCCTCTTCTGCTTGCTTTATTATATTAACATGATTTCTTAAGCTTTTCTGATGCTTAAGTACATAGAGATGGAAATAATAATCCTTTTTCCATTTTATGGTTTTGTTAAGTCTGTGACTAAGTAAATTTAGAAATTCAGTCAATTCAGTTTAAAATGTAGTCAAACCAGCTGTTTGGTCAATTAAATGACCTAATGTTTTAGTGATATATAAACAGAGCCTAAGTGTGTTGAAACATTAAACATAAGCATTATAAATCAGAATCATTCTCCCCAAATGGTACCTTAGCATTTTCTAACTCATATGGTTTTGCTGACCATAAAATTTATTCTTTGTATAATGTTGTTTAATGTTTATGTAGTTGTGCTAGTTGGATTTGCTTTGAGCTCCACAACCATTAAATGTGGTATATTTCTTAGCTATGCTTAGAAAGACCTAATGTTTGCAATGCAAGGCCCAATTGCCAATATGTTTGCATGTGATGTGACTTCTTTATAAGTAATTATTTGTTTTTATTTCTGTGCATCTTCAGGGATTGGATGCAGATGTTGGTCACTGAAGTTTAGTTGAGACCAGTGCAGGTTTAAGCAACTTAATTAGAATTATCAAAATATTTCAAAAAGTAAGGTCAACTGGTTCATTGAATTTCAAATGCATCTTCTCTCATTAGATAGATTTAATTACTTCTATTGTGACTTTATTTTTGAAGTATAAGAAATCTTGAATGCCACAGAGCTTCTTGTCTATTGTTTCCAGTTTTGAAAATGACTGTTATTCATACTAGATCATTTTTATTCACTGAATAGTACTTGAGAAATTCAAAAAGGAGAAAGTTCAGAAGAAACAATTAAAATTACAGTATCATCCTTACCATCAGTCTATAGTTGGAATTTCTCCTTATTATAATCATCTAAAATCCCTGATCACTGCTTCTAATTCCTTGGATATTTTAGCATCTTACTTACTATTACTCTCTCTAATACCGTTTTTGTCTAATTCTTAGTAATTTCAATATCAATGTAGATTATCTTCCCCCAATAGTTTTTTAATACCTCCTGGTTTCTTGATCTCCTCTTCACCTGATGTTATTTCCATGTTTCCTCAGTTTTCGCTGCTATGGAGAAACTACACATATTGTCAATATCAACCTCTCCCATCATCTCAATTTCAATATTTCACCATTTGAATGCAACTCCCTATCTTTACATTTTACTCTCTTTTCTTCTCCAATTAGTACAATTCTTTGACTCCACCAGGTTCGAAAGAAAACTGTCTTTTTTTCTACCTGCTTATAACTGTTCACTCCTCTATATTCTCCAATCCCTTTCTATCCAACATGGTATCTGTAGTCCATTACTAGACTGATTTTCTTGCATGCACTTTCAGCTCCCTTTGCTCCTCTCTCGTGACATAATCTCTTAGTTACAACCCAAGCATGGTTCAAAACAATTATCTGCCTATTGAAAAGCATCTACATTTTGGCAGCTGACTTGGGTGGAGAATAACACAAAACTATACTGATCCTATGTTTTTAAAAAATGTGACCAATTACCAGGGCACTTAACTAGATTTCTTCTTCATTTCTCTTGCCTAAAAATGCTCCCTTTCTCAGAGAAAACTCTTTCACACACTTCTCTCACACCTCTGACATTCCTCCTTTCATCCCACTATGACCCTGCTATCTGGTTCACTAAGAAAATAAAAACCTGCATGGTGATCACATAAGATTTATTCTAGGGATATAAAGATGCCTCAACATCTGTAAATCAACAAATATGATGTACCACATTAACAAAATAAAAGATGAAAACCATATGACATCTCAAAACATATAGAAGAAGGATTTGACAAAATTCAACATCCTTTTATGATAAAAATTCTCAACTGACTGGATATAGAGGGAACATACTTTAATGTAATAAAGGCCATATATGACAAGTCCAGAGCTAAAATCATACTCAATGGTAAAAAGCTGAAAGCTTTTCATCTTAGATCAGGACCAAGACAAGGATGCCGTCTCTCACCACTTTTACTCAAGATAGCATTAGAAATCTTAGAGCAATTAGGCAACAAAAAGACAAAGACTTCCAAATAAGACATCCAAATCTGAAAGAAAGAAGTAAAATTTATGTGTGTGTATATATATATATATATATATATATATATATACTCGAGAGAGAGAGAGAGAGAGAGGGAGGGAGATTTCACCAAAAAACTACTAGGACTAATAAATAATAAATAATAAAATTGTAGGATATGAAATCAACATAGAAAAATTAGTTTCATTTCTATACACCAACAATGAACTATTATAGAAATTAAGAAAATAGGGCGCCTGGGTGGCTCAGTTGGTTAAGCGACTGCCTTCGGCTCAGGTCATGATCCTGGAGTCCCAGGATTGAGTCCCGCATCGGGCTCCCTGCTCGGCAGGGAGTCTGCTTCTCCCTCTCCCACTCCCCGTTTGTGTTCCCTCTCTCGCTGTGTCTTTCTCTGTCAAATAAATAAATAAAATCTTTAAAAAAAAAAAAAAGAAATTAAGAAAATAATCCCATTTACAATAGCATTAAAAATAATAAAATACATAGGAATGAATTTAACCAAATAGGTGAAAGATCTATACACTGAAAACTATAAAATATTAATGAAAGAAATTGGAGACACCAGGGAAAGATATCCTGTGTTCATGAACTGGAAGAATAACTGTTGTTAAAATGTCCATGCTACCTAAAGCAATCTACAGATTCAGTGCAAGCCCTATCAAAATTCCACTGACATTTTTCATAGAATAGAAAAAGCAGTCCCAAAATTTGTATGGAACCACAAATGTCCCTGAATAGCCAAAGCAATCTTGAGAAAGAACAAAGCTAGAGGCATCACATTCTCTGATTTCAAACTATATTACAAAGCTATAGTAATCAAAACAGTAAGTGGAGGTGGTTAAAATGGGACACAAACTACAAAATAAACAAAACAAACAGTAAGGTGTTGGCCTTAAAACAGACACACAGAACAATGAAACAGAATAGAGAGCCCAGAAATATATTCATATATATGGTCAATTAATTTTCAAGAAAGGAGCTAAAAATATGCAAAGAGGAAAGGATAATCTCTTCAAAAAAGGATGTTGAGAAAACTGGACATCCATATGCAAAAGAATGATATTAGACCCCATCTTACAACATACACAAAAATCAACTCAAATTTTATTAAAGACTCAAATGAAAGAACTAAAGCCATAAAACTCCTATAGGAAAACAGAGAGAGTAAACTCTTTGACATTAGGCTTAACAATATTTTTTTTGCATTTGACACCAAGAACAAAAACAAAAGAAAAAATAAGTGGAACTACAACAACGTAAAAAGTTTCTGCCTAGTGAAGGAAACCATCAACAAAATGAAAAGGCAACCAATAGAATGGGAGAAAATACTTACAAACCACATATCTTATAAACAGTTAATATCTAACATATACAAGGATCTCATATAA
>NC_138369.1:112034233-112056671 GCF_054177405.1 Leptonychotes weddellii | reverse complement strand
TTTTTTTTTTTTTTAACATATAATGTATTATTTGTTTCAGAGGTTCAGATCTGTGATTCATCAGTCTTACACAATTCAAAGCGCTCACCATAGCACATACCCTCCCCAATGTCCATCACCCAGCCACCCCATCCCTCCCATCCCCCACCACTCCAGCAACTCTTAATCTCAGGAAACAAACTGAGGGTTGCTAGTTTATGTTTTTTTAAGTTTTTATTTAAATTCTAGTTGGTGAACATATAGAGTAATATTGGTTTCAGGATTAGAATTTAGTGATTCATCACTTACATACAACACCCAGTGCTCATTACAACAAGTGCCCTCCTTAATGCCATCACCCATTTAGCCCATCCCCTGCCCATCTCCCCTCCAGCAACCCTCAGTTTGCTCTGTATATTTAAGAGTCTCTTATGGTTTGCTTCCTCTCTTTTTTCCCCCTTCCCATATGTTAATCTGTTTTGTTTCTTAAATTACACATATGAGTGAAATCATATGATATTTGCCTCTCTGAATGACTGATTTTACTTAGCATAATACTCTCTAGCTCCATCCAAGTCATTGCAAATGGCAAGATTTCATTCTTTTTGATGGCTGAGTAATATTCCATTACACACACACACACCCACACCCACACACCACCTTTTCTTTATCCATTTATCAGTCAATGGATATTTGGGCTCTTTCCATAGTTTAGCAATTGTTGATAATGCTGTTATAAACATTGGGGTACATATGCCCCTTTGAATCATTATTTTTGTATCCTTTGGATAAATACCTAGTAGTGCAATTGCTGGGTTGTAGGGTTGTTCTATTTTTAACTTTTTGAGGAAACTCTGTACTGTTTTCCAGAGTGGCTGCACCAGTTTGCCTTCCCACCAACAGTGTGAGAGAGTTCCGCTTTCTCTGCATCCTTGCCAACATCCATTGTTTCCTATGTTAATTTTAGCCATTCTGACAAGTGTGAGGAGGTATCTCATTCTGGTTTTGATTTATATTTCCCTGATGATGAATGGTTGTACAGTTTAAATATCTCAATATTTTGTGAATTATAACCCCATAAACTGGGGGATAAAAAAGAAAATAAAAGCCATTAGAAGGAAACTTTCTAACGTTTCCACCACTGTATACCACACCATATAACCCTGTCTGCATTTGCATCCCTGCACTTCCTCCTTCCTCTTGCTGCTATGGATATTTGTGCTTCTCTCTATGGTCAAGCTCCCTTCTAATGGACTCAATCCCAACTTTCCTTGCCTATTCAAGACTATTCCTTTGGAATTACCCTGTCTCTATTCCTTCATCATCAAAATTTGTCTTCCAATTAGGTCAATCCAATCAACATGCAGAGATATGCTGTCATATCATATAGTTTTATAAATTGTATTTGGTATTCTACACATGCTCTTATTCCACTGTGTGGTGTACTCAGTGTGTGGTGTAATGAAAGTATGAAATCAAAAACCTGGTTTCAGTTTTGGTCTGCTACCTATTAACTATGTGATCTTAAATAGGGCGCTCAAATCTTTGAACCTCTGTTTCTTAATCTGTTAAATGTAAATTAGCATTACCTCTAAGGATATAAAGGCAATTTTGAGACATTGTTTCAAAGCATTCAAAGTGCTTTAAAGGTGATAACATTTAATGTTCACCATAAATCAATATGAGGTGAGTTCTATTGTTTCCTATTGTTTCTATTGTTTATGGATGAGGATATCAAAGAAACAAGAGATGAATTTACATAAATATTACATTAAGTAAGGTACAAAGCTAGGATTGGAAATCAGGCATCTTGGAGAAAATCAGGCTTTCCTTAGGTGTCAGAGACTGTTAGATCTTCACCACATTTTATTCTGCTCTTTTTCCACATTAATAGAATTGAGCAGGCACAAATCTTCCCAATATTACATTTTCAAGCTTTCACTGCAGTTAGGACTAATTTTCTCCAGTAAAATATGAGCAGAAGCAATGTGTACTACTACTAGTGACAGTCCTTAAGAAAGTGGACATTGTCCCCTTTCTCATATTTTTTCTCTCCTTCCAATTAACCAGTATCTGAAAGTGGTAGCAACCTAGCTTCAGTTGTGTGACCTTAGTGCCCTAGGGCAAGGGTCAATAAACTATGACCTCTAGGCCAAATAGAGTCCATCTCCTGTTTTTGTAAATAAAGTTTTATTGGAACACAGGGCCATCCATTTATTTATATATTGTCTATGGTTGCTTTTACACCAAGACGGCAGACCTGTCATTATTGATATATATGTCACTATATTAGGTTTTCTCTTTAATTTACTTAACATTTGCTTCTTTTTAAACTTTAAAACTGTTCGTAATTGTTTCAGGCAATTTAGACTATTAGAAGATGATAAAGTCTACCTACCGTTTTGAGTGACATTTCCTAACATACTCATTTATTTTCTTATTTAAAATTTTGCTGGCTTACATAGACTTACATTACAGATGAATTTTCAGGATTTACTCATGTCATAGTACAAGTACCCACACGGACCACTGCTTACATTACTGTAATTGTGAATAAATAGATTTTTATTTTTTTTAAAGATTTTATTTATTTATTTGTCAGAGAGAGCACAAGCAGGGGAAGCAGCAGGCAGAGCAGACAGAGGGAGAAGCAGGCTCCCTGCTGAGCAGGGAGCCCGATGCGGGGCTTGATCCCAGGACCCTGGGACCATGACCTGAGCCGAAGGCAGATGCTTAACCGACTGAGCCACCCAGGTGTCCCAAATAAATAGATTTTTAGTACTTAGTTTGAAAAATCTAGTTATATAAAATGATAAACATTGCAAGTGGTAGCAATACTAATTCAATGATAGATTGTTTTTCTTTTGTGGTTTGAAATCTATAAAAAATTATATTTGTGGTAGATCAGGCAAATAAGTAAGATGAATTACTACATTATTATTTATAGAGCTTTCTCGCATAATTCATAGGCACTTGAAGGGCTGAAATTTTCTGACAACTACAAAGAAAATTTTCTTTTGATATTGTGGTCAAATAATAAACTGTTCTTTCACTCCTTTATTTCTTTAAACTGCCTGCTCCTGCGGCTTCATTTGTATATTCTTATCCTTAAATGAGGACTTTAGTTTGCATATATATAAGATTATATCTCTAAGGTCTCTATTTTTAAGCTATAATATATTGAGCACATACTGTGTGTCAAGCACTATAAATTAAACTTACTTATATCATCTTTAAATCTTAGCAAAGTGTTTCCAGGTAGATATTACTATCCCCATTTCATTAACATTTAAATGGTTCCTTGCTTAAAATCATACAGCTAATAATAAGTTTTGGAATTAAGATTCCTTCCTAGATAATGTTTAACTTTCAAGTTACGACCTTTCATGAAGTTATTCTACCTCTTTAGTGCCTATGAGGCTAAAGACTACATAAAAACAAATGTATGTGTTTCTTCACAGGAGTGGGTTTGACCTCATTAACATAAATAATCTTAATGTCTTATTATCTACCCAAATTAAATTTCACTGTTTATTTTTCCTAAAATACTATTTTGCTACTTGATTTTTGTTGCAGAAAATATTTCCTTTTTCCCATTTGATTTTATTTTTATGTTAATGTCTTCTTGAAGTATACATTACATACAAAATGTCTATAAATTATGAACTCAATAGCTTTTCACAGTGTGAACACACTAATGTAACCAGCTCAAGAACTTCACCAGTACCCATATGATATGTTCTCTTTTGTGCCTGGCTTCTTTTAGTCAATGCAGTGTTTATAAAATTCACTGTATTTTATGTGTAGCAATAGCTTTGTTCTAACTGTATAATATTTCATAGTTGGAATAAAATCATTTTATTTATCCATTTTAATCTTGATAGATATTTGAGTTGCTAGAAATCTGGGGCTATCGTGAAGAATACTACTATCTACATTCTTGAACATTATTTTTTTACATATGTGAATGAATTTCTTTTAGTCAAATGAGTGGAATTGCTGAGTCATTTAGTATGCTTTAGCAGAATGTGACAATCACTTCTTTAAAGTATTGTACTGATTTATATTGCATGTGTTCCAATTACTCACCAACACATGGAATTGTCTGTCTTTCTGAAGAGTATGTATGATACTGTGGTTTTAATTTTAATTTCCCTAGTAGCTAATGAGCATGATTCTTTTTTTAATGTTTATTGACCATTTGGATATCCTCCTCTATGAGGTGCCTGTTCAAATCTTCTGTCCTTTTGAAAAAATTGTGTCACCTTTCTTTTCTTGGTGACTTGAAGAAGTCATTTATGTGTTCAAGATAAAAAATTTCTAGTGTATTCCCATTACATACATATTACTGTACACTTTATATATATCTTCTACTCTGTAGCTTTATTTTTCACATATTAATAGTATCTTTTGATAAACAGACATCTTTAATTTTAATAGTCTTATTAATTTTTCTATGTACTATTTAAGAAATCTTTCTATCTCTTCTTAAAATTTTTATTCCTTGTTATTTATTATAGATGACACTTTCTTTTAAAATATCTAGAAAACAAAGCACCCCCCATTTAAATTTTATCAATCTATACAGTTTTAAAAGTTCCTTTGCAAAATATCTAATGTTAAAGATTTGTCAATAAAAAGCTTTATCTGTAAAAAAACTTTAACAATAAAAATATATTATGCCACTGAAATATTACTATTAATATTAACACTTTCGGGATTTGTAATTAATTGCAAAAATATCACTTCTCTAATGGTTAGGCATTACAGAAATTATAAAGGTAGAAACGTAGAGTATTGGTTTACCTTAAGGAAATGATATGTTTCGTACTTGAGAACCCAGCACTATTTAAACTTCTCATCAGCAAAGCTGGCTACATTTTCTTGATTTAACAGTTAATTATACTGGAACTAATTATTAAGCCTCATAATGAGTGATGCATCAGAACCTACAGTATATGCCCTCTGAAAATGCAAATAAGCAATAAACATTTTCTTCTAATTTACTTCTATTTTTAATTTTCATATGATAGTTTGATTGTCTGATCTCTGTCCATTATGCTTATTTACATAACTAAACTTTAAGTAGAAATGAAATCTCTCTTGATGTACTGATTAACCATAAGGAGCTGCTTAAAAAGAAAGCATGATTATCATCAACTTCCTAGAAACTGCTCGATTTGAGTCCTACCAACCCAAGCAGAGTATTCAGTTATTTGCAAAACGCAAATTGGCTTTACACTTATTTATTAAGAATTTGAAGTTGTTGCTAAAAAAAAAAACACAACACATTCAGAGGTAGTGTGGCTACTGTGACTTAAAGCTAGCATCTCATCACATCCCTTAAGTGTAAGACATTGTGTAATACATTAAAAATAATTTGCTGAAGTGAGTGAGTTTGGGTATAATCTCTTTTTAAAAATGCACATTTTTATATTCCTCTTTTTGGTTCATAGACTGTGCTGTTTTCCTCGCAAAGACTCTGTGTTGGAATACAATATGGTTTCAGTCTGAACATAGTTGTCAGAATCATTTTTCCCCAGGATAATATGATTAATATATAATTTAAGTGTCATCAAAAGAATAATATGGTGCTTTTTAATGTATGCTTAAAATTAACTTTCTGGTTTGAGTTTGCCATTCAACAATGAGCATATTTTGAGGTAGTAAATTTGCTATAGTCTTCAGAAGGAGAGCCAAGTGTGAAAAGAAAGAACTTAAATATTTATTTATAGAAGACTCATGATAGATGAAAAAAATTGAGGCCAATTTTTACAATAATTTATTTGATGTTGTTGCTTGGTAAGTGCTGCTGATACTGTTTGAACACTGATGTCCCTGTCAGTTCCAAGCATCAGAATTGGAAAGGAAATGGAATGTTATCTCTGCAGACATGGCTGACTCAGAAAACAGTCAAATCCCTATCCATATTTGATGCCAATGAAGAGGGCCAAGTCTTGCTAGCAGTTAGGGTGAGGAGCGAATGAGTTGAAAAGTTCAGAACAAAGTTTTACAGTGAAAAAGTGTGCCCAGAAGCAGGCTTGGGAGGACCAAAACAGACCAAAGCCAAGAGACCTTAAAAGAACCATAGAACAAAGGATAGAGTCCTTCTTAGGGTCATATTGGAAGATGTAATAGAAATGTCAAGAAAATGGCTGTGAATTACAGTTGTCTTGGGTTTAAACACCCAACTTACCATTTTCTACATTTGCAATTTTAGATACATTTTGATACACTGTGAGTACAATAACATCTGTTGCTTCTTCAGAAGTTTTTTGCAAAGTTTAAGCATGATAATGCATGGCTGTTACTTTACACAGTGCCTTGAATATGATGAGTTGTCAATGATATTTATTCTTGTTAATATAACTCAATATTTCTACTCACTTCTGGTCTTTATTCCATTCCATTCCTTGAAGGATAACCTCCCCCTGCATACTTTAAAGTTTCCAAATGGCTCTGGCATTCCTCAAGTCAAATAGAGCCAACATTAAAGTTATCATAAAATGTTCCTTTGTTTGTCTTTTCTGTTCTCCTTTACTCTCTTATCCTTCTCCTTACTTTTCTTCTTTGCCCTCCCTATCTCCTCTTATTTTTCTTTTAGCACTTATTGATTGGCTCTGGATATATGTGAGTAATATAATTCATATCAAGGAGAAATTATAGTTTAGTTGGCAGAAAAAATATGTAGAGAAATATTTATAACTCACTGGAATATGTAATAAATATCACTGACTCTGAATAAAGTTCAGTTTACTTAATTGGTTAAACTTGAGAAGTAAAATAATAACTATAAATTTATGCTATCCAAATAGGAAGGTATCAAGAGCAATTTCCATAGATTCCAAACCATGACAAAAAGAAGCTTGCAGAAGATATATTATTAGTTTTCTAGGGCTGCCTTGACAAAATACTACAAAGTTGGTCACTTAAAATAACAAATTCATTCTTTCACAGTTCTAGAAACTGGAAGTCTGAAATCAAGGTGTCAGCAGGAACATACTCCTCCTGAAGGCTCTAGGGAAGGATTCTTCCTTGCCTTTTTCTAGCTTCGGGTTGCTCCTAGCAATCCTTGCCACTCTTTGGCTTATAGCTGCATCATTCCATTCTCTGCCTTAATCTTCATATGGCCTTCTATTCTGTGTGTCTCTGAGTGTTCTTTTCTCTCTCTCTCTTTCTCTTTTTTTTTAAGATTTTTATTATTTATTTGACAGAGAGAGACACAGCGAGAGAGAGGGAACAACAGCAGGGGGAGTGGGAGAGGGAGAACAGGCTTCCCGCGGAGCAGGGAGCCCAATGTGGGGCTCAATCCCAGGATCCCGGGATCATGACCTGAGCCAAAGGCAGATGCATAACGACTGAGCCACCCAGGTGCTCCTTTTTTCTCTTTTTATGTAGAAACCAGTCATTGGATTTAGGGTCTACCTTACTCCAGTGTGACCTCACCTAAACTTAATATAACCTATAAAGCTCCATTTCCAAATAAGGTTACATGCTGAGGTTCTAGGTTGACATGAATTTTGGAGGAACACTATTCAAAGCACTACACACATTTTGGCCCATGCTCCCCATGCATATCAAAATACATATCCTCCAATCACATTCACTGTGTCATATGTATGTGTTTAACACAGGTAGGACTAGAAAAGAATTCTATTATCCAATAGGTCAGCTAAGAAATATACTAAGAACTTTTAAATTCTCTATTGTTTTTCTTTGACTATATACTTATTTATTTTTCCTAAAGGCAGGAGGACAGGTTAAGTGTGTTAAAGGCAATATTAGCCTTCAAGTCAAGATTCAAAGATTATCTAAATCAAAAACTAATAATGTAATGTATGGTGATTAACATAACATAATAAAATAAAATTAAAAAAAAATGAAGATTATCCAAAATGTTTGATTTTCTGCCTTACTTTTAACTCCTGGCAGAATAATCTCTGTTATGTGTATCTGGGTCTGTGTACCCTCAGAAGAAAATCACTGCAAAACTAGAAATAAAAACAAATATATAGGGGCACCTGGGTGGCTCAGTCGTTAAGTGTCTGCCTTCAGCTCAGGTCATGATCCTGGAGTCCTGGGATCGAGCCCCACATCGGGCTCCCTGCTCAGCAGGAAGCCTGCTTCTCCCTCTCCCGCTCCCCCTGCTTGTGTTCCCTCTCTTGCTGTCTCTCTGTCTGTCAAATGAAATCTTTAAAAAAATATATATATATATAATTAACTTTAGGAAGAACTTTATTCTTTGGATAAAAGAAATGCAACTACTTGCTCTTAGAATTGAGAACAATTAACACAAAGTTATATTAAATAC
The DNA here is from genome assembly GCF_054177405.1 of Leptonychotes weddellii. NCBI lineage: Eukaryota > Metazoa > Chordata > Mammalia > Carnivora > Phocidae > Leptonychotes > Leptonychotes weddellii. Next base: position 112,048,381 of record NC_138369.1, on the reverse strand, counting down.
ATATAACAAATTTATATTTCAGGCTAACATCTAGTTGAAGGATAAATAACAAAATAACAAATTAAAAAATTGGGGAAAAAAAGAGAAAGGAGAAGAATGTGCAATAAGAAGAAAGGTGATAGAAAAGAATAGAGAAAAGCCAAAGAGGAATAATGTCATCAAGATGGAAAAATAGGTCATTCTTGATGCCAGTACCCCTCACAAGAAGACCAACTAACAACTATCCATAGACAAATACCACTGTGAAAATCCCAGAACCTGGGAGTGAGTTTGAATCACCCTCTTGGAGCACAGAGAGAAAAACCCCATGAGAAGAGTAAGAAGAGCACTTTTATTTTGACCACATCACTCTGGCCCCAGGCCAGCACAGCACTATACCAACTGGCTCCCCAGGCCTAACGTTTGTCTAGTGGGAAAAAGAGAGCCCAAGGTGGATATCCAGTGTCTGCATTATTACAGAACACTTCCTGGAAAGACTTCTTGGGTCTCTTTTCTTTGAGTTTACTGATGGGACTCTGTGGAGCTGGACCACCGGGATCAGATAGAGACAAAAAGAGGGGGCAGGACTTACAACAACTTGTACGTAGATCTTGGCAGATTTCATTCCCAGATTTTTCCCAAGCCACTTGCTTAACAGCAGCTCCTATTTCTCTAAGAATTCCTTTACTGTGACCAGAACATCTCTAACTCATTTATCAAGAGTTGGTTCTATACAGCTGGAATCTTCTACTATGTTTGCATTTGTCTCTATTGTTCTTCACAAAGAAAAGTAAGAGATTCCAAGAGGAACATTTAGAAAATTTTACTTAACACTGTGGATTTTCCTACCTCTTTTGTTAGGTAATAGTAATTTTTATAATTAATAAAATGTATATAGCTTTTCGTTTCTGAATTGAAGAATAGTGCCTATGATATTATTACTTCATCGTCGTCATTTAGTGAAATAGTCTCTCAATTTTTTTTGACCTTCACTTTGTGGCAGACACTTCAGAGATACTACTTCTTCCCTCAACCTGTAAATGACATAGAAAATCATATATGTTGGACAATTTTTTGAAGTATGTCTATAATTCTTTGGTTAAAAATCATGCTATCTGCTTTGTCGATTGCCTAGTTTTAGCAAGAAATTACAGAATCCAATATGATCCTTTGTAGAGCTTATGGGAGAAGTACAAAACAATATTGTCATTTTCACTAAAAATTAATGTAATCTTCAGAGCAAGATATTTTAGTATCATTTCTGCATTGCAAAATAAGGCATTTACACATAGATGCAGACTCTCAAAACAACTAACCTCAAGGTTAAACAATATGCTGATGCTAATGAAAAAGCAGAAACAGTTACGGACTCCTGCTTGGAAAAAAATACTTATACTTCACAGGGAGTGAGCTGTAGACCTATGTTTTCATTGAGAACATAAAGAAATCAATTGCCAACTGCTAATTATGCTTCTCTGGGTAATTTCCCAAGAAAGGATAAATGGTCACTAAGTGGCTAAGGGTCAGAAGAACAACATACCTTTAGTACTGGTAAAATAAATTAAAAATTGTTTGGAATTAGAATATATGTTAGAGTTCAGAAGTTTGAATACTTATCTAACCTTAACTATATGCATATCTTTAAAAAATGTCAGATGCCTCACTCGTACTGCTACTTAATATCAAATATAGGAATGGAGATTATTCAAAGAAATAATGCAATACTCTTATGTATTAGTTACTTAAGGCTAAGGAAACAACTTTGTGATGAGTATTTGTGATGAAGAGTGTTAGTATTTCATTCTGATATCAAATACTATAATTAAGACTTAGTATAGATTACAGAGGCCTAGTGATCTGAGCTAGGTCTATTTTTTTAGTGTCATCTGTAGTGTTGGCCTTGTGTTTTCCAATCCAGATCTTTGAGCTATACTAATCCTTTAACTAATATAGGGAGTGAGGGAAATCTGTTGTTTGTTTCCACAGCATGTGGATTTCTAGTATCAGGGCATTCATTAAATTGTATCATAGTTGCTTATCTATGTTCTTCTCCAAACTAGCACCGTCCTTACTAGCCAATGGTTTCTATCTCTGTTCTCCATGGGGGACAGGATAATCCTTTCCTCGTAAGTGTGGCCTGGGCCTAGTAACTCACTTCTAACAAACAGAATATGGCAAAAGTGATGCATTATCTCTTTCAAGATTAGGTTATGAGACTGAGATTTCTGTATTCATATTTGTCTGTCTGTCTGTGCCTATTTCTCTCTGGGCCTTTTCATGTGCTTGCTCGGGAGACACAATCTGGTGAAATTTAAGTGTTAGGGAACTAAGGAGGGCCTCTGGCTAATTCCCAGAGAGGAACTGAGGCCTTCGATTCAATAGCCCCTGAGGAATAGAATCATACCAGAAGCCATGTGAGAGAGTTTAGGAGTGGGACCCTCCCCAGCTGAGTCTTCAGCCAACACTTTGGTTGCAGCCCTGTGAGGGACCCTGCTCAGGGGATTCGGGTAAGTCATGCCAGACTCTTGAATCACAGAAATTATAACATGATAAATGTGTGTTCTTTTAAGTTGCTAAGTCTTGTGGCAGTTTGTCACACAGTAATAAATAACTAATACAATCATATATCATACTCTGTACCAATGTCAGTTAATAGCCATAATCAAATCCAATTCAAAGGAGATGTTTTCATGAAACTTAGGTGTTCCAAACTAACACTAAATTCCCATGACTCTACCTAAAAACGTTCATTCCTGTCCACCATAAAATCATCACTAACCACACCCAGATTGGAGATACAGAGGTAATTGATGTTTCTCACATCAAAAGATAAACTTGCTACTTAAATAGATCATTATAAGCCATTAATTAAAATATGCTTTGTAACCAGTAAGAATGTGGAACTGACTCATTTCAGTTCCCATTCTTAAACTTCACAAAACCCAAATTTACATATCTGGTAGAGGAATGCATGCTTTCTTCACATTCCTCAGCTGTGGTAGTCATCATTTAAGATTGTTTAAGCTTTCAGTTTTCCTGCTGTTGGGGCTCATGGTAAAATTGTAGTTTCAATTTAACCAATAAAATCTGGATTGCTTTCTGGAAGAATTCCCTTAATTGGCAGTATGAAGCACTGTCTCAATCTCTTCAATCTGATTGTAAAAGCATGTGAAAGAGGGAGTCTTTGATAACCTGGCGCTCTGAGTGACTGCAGTGAGCAACTGCCATTGTCAATTCATAATGAACATATTGTGAGAACAAAACATAAATTAATTTTGTGGTAAAAGACTGACAATTTGTGCTGTTACTGTAGCATAATCAGGTTTATCCTAATTTGTGCCTGGGGTTGAACTGATTCCATGAATCCAAATATGGAGGCATGTTTGTTTGACAAACTGAATTTTTTGTGGTTTTTTGTTCGTTTGTTTTTTGGTTAGGTTTTGCCTTTTAATTCGGAACCTAGGAAAGATTTTAGGCAGATAATTGGCCATTCAAAGTTATTTTGTCTTAAGTTGCTTCTCAAAAGCTAATAGGGGAATAAGTAGTATCTGAAAATTTTCTAACCCCGCTGAGTTCTTTGTTAATTTTATTTTAATATTAAACTATTATATGCCATATGGATATTATTACCCAATTTTTGTGAACATTAGGTTATAATGTAATATATTTAAAAAAGAGTAGTAAATATCATATGTGCCAATTTTAATTTGGGGATTATCTCAAGGAATGAGTCAGTCATGGTGTTCTAGCAATTTTCCTATTCTTCTCCTGGATTATCATTTTTAACTCTGCTGGATATTCTATTTGCAAACCTATACCTAGTTATGGGTTCCACATGTCTTTCATCTTAAAACACAACAAAATACAATCCCAACTACATTCCCACTCTAGTTGTAGTCTCACCTATCTCCTTACTTGGAAGCAAAACTCCTTGAAAAAGTAGTCTATTCCACTGTTTCAATTGCTCTCATTCTTTTTTTCTTAAACCTGGTCCAATCTTGCAAAATCTTTTTGTCAATATTGACTGGTCTCCTCCCCCACAACCTGCTTCTCTTTCAATCTTTCCCATCTCAGTGGATGACAACTTCATTTTTCTTGATGTGTATGCCAAAAGACTCGGTGCCTTCTTGATTGCTTGATGCCTTCATTGACAGCATTTATTGACCATACATGCTCCACACTCAATCCATCAGTAATTCATCTTGGCTCTATCTTTAAAATACATCCAAAACCCAGTCACTTTAACATTGCTTCATGTGTTCTTTCATTAGTCCAAGCTATCCTTATCTTCCTTGGTTTTCAGCAATAACATCCTAACTGGCAGTCCTGATTCTGCTGTGCCTCCTACAGTCTATTTTCAATTCCGGTGCTAGAGTAACCTTGATGAAAATTAAGTCAGATCATGTAATGTTCTCAAAGCCTCTAATGGCTTCATATATCACTTGTGGTGGAAGTCTAAGTCCACAAGGTCTGTAAAACTCTATGTAGTTGATACTTGTATAACCATCTTATTTTTTAAAAAAGATTTTATTTATTATTTATTAGAGAGAGTGGAAGAGTGAATAAGCCGGGGGCGAGGGGGTGGCGCGGGAGGAAGGCAAGGGAGGGTGCTCGATCCCAGGACCCTGGGATCATGACCTAAGCTGAAGGCAGATGCTTAACTGACTGAGCCACCCAGGCACCTCTATAATCATCTTGTTTTATCCTGTGCTACTCTCTCTCTTGTTTATTCGATTGCAACTGTAATGGCCTCATCTCTGTTTCAAAAAACACACCAGGCAACTCCTGCCTTAGGGACTTTGTGTTTTCTCTTTCTGAAATGTGCTTCCCTGACATTTCCGTGGTTTATTCCTTCACTAATTTTACTTCTTTATTTAAATGTGATCTTTTCAGTAAGACCTGCCCTGCCTACCTTATATAAATTTGAACCTCCACTCTGACATCAAACAATTTCTATCCCTCTTTTCAACTTTGTTCTTCTCCTTGGCACTTATTATTATCTAAATTCTTATATAGTTTTCCTGTTTATTCTATTCAATTATTGTCTCGAAAAGTAGAATGCAAGCACCGTAAGTGCAAAGATTTTTGTATGTTTTTATTACTGTATTCTTATCACTTAGAAGAATGTTTATTTATTGAATTATTTAATGAAAGACTTGGCCCCTACCTTCAGGTAATGGACTAATTATTTACAAGGATGGTCATACATGACTTTCCTAGGAAGCCATTTTGTTTTGTTTTGTTTTGTTTTTTCCTTTTCCCTAGGAAAAAATGTTTGAAATAGCTACTCCTTCTAATGTATCTGTTTATGAACTTAAGGAAAAGAATGAGCATTTATTGCCCAATCAGGAACCGATGTTATTCTTCTATCTCTATCATTAGTAGCTTGCAATTTAAGGAGCCATGATGAATAAAAATGGAAGATCAAGATAGATTCCTCTCATTATAAAAATGTGATTCAAGCTTTCAAATTAGTAAATTGTAGCAGTTTGGGCTCCAACCCATGATAATTAATGATTACATTGTCTTAGTTTTCTAAATGTAATTATCGGTATTAAAATGTTTAATATACAAAGCAGAGCCTTGCATTGCTCGCCTATGTGATTTTTGTTTTTTGTTTCCCTTTCTATTTAAGAAACTTATAGGAAGTACCAGAACTAAGGATCAGTGTAATTTGGCATGTTAAAACTCTGGCACCCACTTTGGTATTAAGGAGTGAAATCCTCCAAAAAAGGAAAACTATGCCAGGGAACTCTGATCAATTTTGATTAATTTCAACCCCAAGGAATTTTTTTCTGAGTCTGTTTGTGTGATAACTTCCAGCCTGAATCTCTCAAAACATAATTCATATGTTTATTATGCTTTCAAAGTGTCTTCTAATTTTATAGCCAATGAGAGCAATCCAATTACTGTTTTCACTCTCCTGATTTCCTCAGCTATTTCTCATCAGTTTTCTTCTCATAACTCGGTATCATCTGTCCTAAACTATAACTTTTCAAAGCAATAATAACCTTATTATTACCAAAAAAATCTCCTGTTGGAACTCATCAAGGTGCTATTTTGTAATATATGATTCCTTTTCATTTGTGTACTCTCTCTGCCCTTAGACGACTCATTATATTGAGTTTTATACTTACTCCAAGCAAACAATCAAAGAACTATTCTCCAATGACTTCCAACTTACTTTTTTTTTTACTCTTCATAATGTTTATTGAATAGCATATGTTCCTCATCTCTATGAACCTATAGTACAATAAATTTCAGTTATCAGTAAACTGAACCAGGCATTAATGGTAAAATTATTTTGTCTCAGATTATAATATTTTTCACATACCTCTGATTTGCTATCATCATAAAACTCATTTATGTGGTTTATAAAAGTGGCTCTCATGATGAATCATGTAATGCTCTACTTACTAGTCAAGGAAAAAAAAGTCATTTATATTCATTTTATTTGATCTCCTCAACTGAAATTATTCTTCTTTACCTTGTTATCGAATCTTATAAAATGTTTGTTGAAAGTCCGTATTTGGTGTATAATGCATATATACTTTCTAATTCTCATATTGTATTTCAGCACCTTATAATTTGACCTTTGCTATATATCTTTTCAATGTTCCCTACTTTCCTGGATTTTTGTTTACCCCAAACAAAAACACTTAAATGATATCCACAATCCCAGTTACAAAAATCATTTTGCTATTGCTGTTGCTTTGTTGTTGCTTTTTCTGTCCCCATTTTTTCCAGGAAGAGTGAATGCATGGCATGGAGACATACTGAGTTGCTGCACAAATAACTTGGTGAGACTATCCCCTGAGCATATTCTGCATATTCTCCTTGCTCTTTATGGGGTTATTTCACTGAACAATGTTTACCAAAGTCATGCTAAAACGTCCCAAATGGTTTCAATATGAAATTTCTCTTTTCTCAGCCAGAACAGCAGACTGGTCTCACATCAACCTGCCTTTAGCAAGACTGAAACCAAGTTGACACCCTCTTCTGTAGAAAGAAGCCTTTAGGGTGCCTGGGTGGCTGAGATGGTTAAGCGTCTGCCTTTGGCTCAGGTCATGATCCCAGAGTCCTGGGATCGAGCCCCACATCAGGCTTCTGGCTCAGCGGGGAGCCTGCTTCTCCCTCTCCCTCTGCCTCTCCCCCTGCTCATGCTCTCTCTCTCTCTCTCTCTATCGCTGTGTCTCAAATGAATAAATAAAATCTTTAAAGAAAAAAAAAGAAGCCTTTAATTAAGTGACAAAATAGGCTTCACTATATGGATCTGTTTCTGTCAATCCGCAGAAATGGTATCTAATATAGTGTTTCTGGTAGAAGCCTGTAGAAATGTTTTGGCAGTTAGTGTAGCAATTAATATATTTTATAAGGTAAAAAAAAACATGATAATTTTTCTTCCACATATCATGGAGTATCCATTTTTGGAGAGTGGAAATGAAAAACAAAGTTATGTAAAAAGAAAACTGTTGCTAAAATAAATTATGAGTTGAGATCATTGGGGAAAATTGCTAAACAATGATTGATGTTAATTTCCTTAATAAACGTTTTGTGATTCAGGACTAAATAAACAAATCTGATCTATTTGTTATACCTTGGTAATTTTATTTATTTATTTAATTTATTTATTTTAACCCATATCCATCATATAAAGTTTGTAGGTCCATGTCAAACAAACAAAATTCAAGAGAGAACAAGGTGTTTTGATTTTGTAGGACAAAGTACCAAAAAGACAGTCCACCAGAGGGTCTTCAAGTATTCACTAGAGTAATGATCACTGCATATATGTGAGGACACTACCCAAGCCTAGTAAAAGAATAATCTAAAAATATTAGAAGAAATAGTGCCTGGGCTCTTACAAAGCCAAGAACAGTGCCTATTCCAACCAGCCAGACTGGAGGAACTCATAGCATGGAATATTGGGTAGAGTGCTCAGGAATGCCTTGTCTCAGTAGTGGGGATAATTAGCCCTAAACTGAACTCTGCTTCTAATCAGCCAAATGAAAAATAAAAACAAAATCCAAAGTATCAGCCTATATCCAAGTAACTGAAGCATATGTCAGAAAGAAGCTAAAGAAAAATAGAAATACAGAAACATTCAGAACCCAACAAATATTGAGCATCCAATGAAAGATTACCAGGCGGGATGCCTGGGTGGCTCAGTCGGTTAAGCGGCTGCCTTCAGCTCAGGTCATGATCCCAGTGTACTGGGATCGAGTCCCACATCAGGCTCCCTGTTCAGCGGGGAGCCTGCTTCTCCCTCTGCCTGCTGCTCTCCCTGCTTGTGATCTGTCTCTCTCTGACAAATAAATAAATAAAATCTTTAAAAAAAAAAAAAAAAAAGATTACCAGGCATGTAAAGAAGCAGTAAAACGCAATTCCAGAAGAGGGCAATAATCAATCATTTTCGATTGAAAACTGACGTAGCTGTTAAAATTAGCAGACAAGCGGGGCGCCTGGGTGGCTCAGTCGGTTAAGCGACTGCCTTCGGCTCAGGTCATGATCCTGGAGTCCCGGGATCGAGTCCCGCATCGGGCTCCCTGCTCAGCGGGGAGTCTGCTTCTCCCTCTGACCCTCCCCCCTCTCATGCTCTCTGTCTCTCATTCTCTCTCTCAAATAAATAAATAAAAAAAAAAAAAATCTTTTAAAATTAGCAGACAAGGACATTAAGAGATTATAACTATGTGCCATATGTGTAAAAAGTTAAGTAAATAAATGGAAGCTTTAAAAGAAGATCCTATTTGAACTAGAAATGACAATCACAATGTTTAAAATGAAAAATCCACTGAATAGAATTAGCGGAAGATTAGACATTGCAAAGCTATCCAGAAAGAATTCACAGTATTCTCCATTAGTTCTTAACCTCAAAATTCTATGTTCTAGAACTATTTAGAATTCTACCAAAGCATATCTAATAAAACATACAGTGAATTTGCTCTCTGATATAGAGTTCCCATACACTTTATCAGAGAATGAATAGCTATGTACAGGTTGCTCTATGGTTCACTTGGATTTAAAAACTTAATATGGAAAAAAAAGTCAGAGCCAGAATTTATTGTTCTATTTTATTTTATTTTATTTTTTTTATTTATTTATTTTTTTAAAAGATTTTATTTATTTATTTGAGACAGAGAGAATGAGATAGAGCATGAGAGGGGGGAGGGTCAGAGGGAGAAGCAGACTCCCTGCCGAGCAGGGAACCCGACGCGGGACTCGATCCCGGGACTCCAGGATCACGACCTGAGCCGAAGGCAGTCGCTTAACCAACTGAGCCACCCAGGCGCCCTATTGTTCTATTTTAAATAAGAGTCTGAAAAACATCACTTCTCAACAAAGAAAATTCTTTTCTCTCATTTTATCGTTATGACTAACAAAAATAATTCCCACTTAATCTCCAATTTCCTTAAATGTATGTGTCTGTATATGTGTATGTGTAGATATAAATACATAAACACGTAGATATTTTATACACACACACTTGTGTAAATACCTGTATTTATATCTACACACATATGTACATACACACACATTTATATTACTATTCAGATCTAATTTTCAAGAAAGGAATTAGAATTTCAAAATTAATTTTCATTTAGTTTTCATTTTGCTCAATGTCTTGTAAACATATTGGCAAACAGAAGTGCTCTGTTTTCCTTTTTTTTTTTAAAGATTTTATTTATTTATTTGACAGAGACAAAGCGAGAGAAGAAACAGAAGCAGGGTGAGTGGGGGAGGGAGAAGCAGGCTTCCCGCGAAGCAGGGAGCCCGATGCGGGGCTCGATCCCAGGACCCCGGGATCATGACCTGAGCTGAAGGCAGATGCTTAACGACTGAACCACCCACGCGCCCCATCCATTTTCCTTTTTTTCTCTCGATTCCTCTCAAATATTTGTTATCTTTATTTGATGATAGTGGTTCTGACAATGAGGAAATCTCTAATAAAAGCTCCTGTTTGTATTGTACTTCTTTTTTTTTTTTTTTAAGATTTTATTTATTTATTTGAGAGAGAGAGAATGAGAGAGAACACATGAGAGGGGATAGGGTCAGAGGGTAAAGCAGACTCCCCACCGAGCAGGGAGCCCGATGCGGGACTCGATCCCGGGACTCCAGGATCATGACCTGAGCCGAAGGCAGTCGCTTAACCAACTGAGCCACCCAGGCGCCCCTGTATTGTGCTTCTTGAATCTGCTGTGCATCTGGGCCACTCTAATGTACTTGGTGGCTTTGAATTTTCCCCAGAACACATCACTAACAGAGCAGATTAGTTTTTATGACTGAAATATTGCCCATGTTAAGTATCTCTTTAGTCCTCCTGCAACTCTGGCACCAAGGAAAAGAGAATTTAATGTTTTCATGTGTTTTATTTTAATTGAATTAGCTACAAGAACGAAATGCATTTTCTTTTTAGATTGAGAGAGAATTGCTGCCTTGGTTCCAAGTCACTGCTTGGTAACCAAATAGCTCTTCTTTGCCTAGATTTATTATATTTCTACTTCTATGCAGGAAAATTTTGTAGTCAGTGTTGTTTGGGACATTAGCTGCTGAGCTCTTTCACTGACACATTCCTCATTAGGCCACTGAGAAAATTAAATAGATTCTATCAGTATCTCTCCTAACACATTGGTGATATTTTATGTGCTATAAGCTGAAAGCAAGGAAATTTAACTGTGACTTCTAAGAACTAACTTCCTATTAAGTAACAAAATGTTTTATGCTTCCTGTCAGGGTGGATGTGGTGGAATGACTGAGAAGCATATTGTGTAATCTCCTCATCACCTCTGAACCAGATTAAATCCCCAAGCAGGTGCCCCGAGCTGTTCCTAGCATAATATCGGCCTCCTTTTTAAACAAATATAAAAGAGCCAAATATTTCCTAATTGGTGTTCCCCTGTGCCCTGGGCTTCAGTCACCAGTCACTTTGAAGCCAGCCTTTACAATTACATTTGGGAATTCATGCATTTGGGTCAGACTTTCCCTGCCTCCGAATAAGGTGCATATTACACAAGCTTTGGAGTCAGAAATAGCACTCTTTGCACATTACTTTGATGCCTCCTATTTGTATGATCAGGGACAAAGTTTTTTTTGTTTGTTTGTTTGTTTGTTTTTTGTTTTTTAAGAGAGACAGACAGAGAGAGAGGGAGAAGGAGAAAGAGGCACAGAGATAATTAAAGAGGCTCCACTCCCAGTATGGAGCCCAACATGGGGCTTGACCTCACAACCCTGACATCATGACCCGAGCCGAAATCAAGAGTTGGACACTTAACCCACGGAACCACCTAGGTGTTCGTGTGCCATGGACAAAGTTCTTAATTTTTGAGTATCGATTTACTCTCCTGTGATACATAAGTGTTAATTTATGTTAGTTAAAGAACAAATTAAACTTAGCCTGAGGCAAAATACAATGATTTAAGTAAGCAGGAAGTGTATTTTTCTCTCATGAAAATAGTTCAGAGTTGAGCAGTCCAGGGCTGACACAATGGTTTTGTAATCCTAAATGCATGGCTTTTATCTCTGGAATCAAGGCTTGTGATCATAATTTCCAGCCAATGCAAGGTGATATAAGGAAAATGGGGGCAACCAGGTTCCATTCTGAGGTTGTCGTAGGATATACAGCAAACATTCTTGTTTTCTCCCCATTGGCCAGGGCTCAGTTGCAAGGCCAACATGGCTACATGGAGTCTGAGAGGATGTGTCTACAGCTAGGAGGCCATATTCACAGCCAAAACTTGGAGGGACCTCTTTCTAAAATAAAGAAGTAGAGAATGTATATTGGGAAACAATGAACAATTGTTTTGACATTTAAAATATGCAGTTACTGAGATTACAGGAGGTAATATCTGAAACTTGGATAGAAGGCACGTCGAAATGATTCGATAAATGTCCAGGCATTTTAATTAGTGAAATAATTATTTAACCTCTTCTTATAAAATAAAAGTTCTTGGAAATGGACTCAGTTTCTTCACTGAGGTTTTCAAAAAATATAGCTGTGTGTTAATCTGCTAAAATAGATGTCCTGATTGAAGCACTTGGACAACTTAAGCTGTCATAGTTAACAAAGTCAGAGGTAAACACAATGTAACCAACGAATAGGAGTGCTTACATTGGAGATTTTAAAGGATTTTAGGTTGTAATATTGCAAATAATCTAGTTTGAAAGAGAATTGTATGATATGATAATCATGGGTTTTATGATCACAAAATTCATTTTTGGGATTCCAACTCAAACATTGTTATTAGCTGTGGTTGTCTTGGGGGAAGTATGTTTACTTGTCAAGACAGTGTTAATTTTTATTTTTAATATGGAGACTTATACAATAAGCACTCATATAACGTCCACTAAGAGCAATACACCTACACAAGAATTTCAGTGGGGCATTACATAGAAGTGCTATTGCTGTCTTGTAGGGTATGTGCTTTTTGAGCTTTACTAGATAGTGGTAGACTGTTTTCCAATGAATACTTCTAGCTGCAGGGGGAAAGAGTTCTAGTTATTCTATATTCTCACAAGTTTTTCTACTGACAGACTTCTATTTTTGTCTAATTTGATGCGTATGAAATAATACCTCATTATTCTCTTAACTTACCTCTTTCTGAGTACTAGTAATATAATCTTTTCATATCTTTATTTGCCGTTCTCTTTTTCTTTTCTGTGTCTTGACTGTTCTCTGTACATTTAAAAAATGCTTTTTCCATATTGATGTGTAGGTATTAGAGTAATCAAAGATTTAATGCTTTTGTCTATTATATATGTTACAAATATGATTTCTAGGTATTTTGTTTGTATTTTAAATTTTCTTATAATGCCTTGTCATATGAAGAGTTTTTTTTACTTGACCTTGATGAAATAATTTCCTTTTTTACTTATGATTGTATGTGTTCATTTTTTAAAAGATATGTCCTACCCTGAGGCTGTAAAATATTCTTCTATAGTTTCTTTTAAAAAGCTTGAAAGGATTTTTTTTTAAACATTTAGATCTTTAATCCAACTGGAATTTACTTTTTTTGGTATGAGGTATAATAAAGCAGTTTAATTTTATTTTTCCATACGGATAGCTAATTATTATAACACTATCTATTGGTTAGATAAATTTTCCTAATTCCATATTCTTTTCCCTTCTCTTACATATTTTCTATTCCCTTCCCCCTTTCAAGTCCCCCTATCCCTATACCCTCTCTTTTTTCATGCCTTCCCCTTATTTGTCCTTTTCTTCCCTCTCATTTCTTCTTCCTACTTCTTTATCTCTTCCTCTCCCTTTTCATAATTATTACTATTATTAAATTAGTGCATATACCAACTTAAAAAAGTAAAGAGCAGATCATCTAAAATAGTAAGTAAATTAATTCGTTTTTTCTTCCACAGTCCAACAAGAATATCCATTGCTGATTCATCATTCATTCAATAAATATTTATTAGGCATCTACTATGTTGAAGGCACTAGCAATTCAGAAGTGAACAAGATAGAGAAGATCTGCAGCCTAAAAGAGATTTAAATATAAGCACATGCAAAGATTGAAACATATTTATCATGATAACTACAATTTCCAGAAGCATTTAACTTGGCAGCTCCAGGTCATCTTCAGAAAGTATAGGTAGATGTTGTATAGATATATTTATAATTTTTAAAATGTATAATATATAAATATATGTGGTATATAAAATGTTATATATGTTATATAATAAATATAAATGTTATTATATAAATATAAATGCATATAAAGAAATATATATTTATAATAGTCTGGGATGTAATTAAACATTTATATCAAAGCAAATAAGACTTTGACATGCTTTTGTCATTTTAAAGACCTAATTCTCCAAAGCAGAGTTTAAAAACGAGTCTGAATGCAAGTTCCTAAGCTTATAATAAAGACTGATCGTATTATTCTCTCATTCTAGGTGATGACAGATATTGAGTTAATTTCAAATTTATAAAAAAACTGTAAATATTTGTAACAGAAATATATTTTGTCTGACACCAGTTACAAGCTGTAGCTAAAACAGTTTGTTGGAGCACATAAAGTACTGCCATGTATATCAAACAAATAAACTAGGTCTGCTGTGAGGGAATTAGGGAAATCTTGGCTTTACAGAGTCACTGCCCTTTGGCAGTGCTCTTGGCAAATGCTGACAGTCTACTTTATCTCCTAGCAGCTTATGATATATACA
>NC_138369.1:111978213-112033733 GCF_054177405.1 Leptonychotes weddellii | reverse complement strand
ATTACTGGTTATTGACCTATTCAAGTTGTCAGTTTCTTCCTATTTCAGTCTTGGTAGTTTATAGGTTTCCAGGAAGGCATCCATTTCTTCCAGGTTGCTTAATTTATTGGCATATAGTTGTTGATAATAATTTCTAATAATTGTTCTATTTCCTTGGTGTTAGTCGTGATCTCTCCCATTTCATTCATAATTTTATTAATTTGGGTCCTTTCTCTTTTCTTTTGGATAAGTCTGGCCAGTGGTTTATTGATCTTATTAATTCTTTCAAGACTCAGCTTCTAGTTTAGTTGATCTGATCTACTGTGTTTCTGGTTTCTAATTCATTGATCTCTGCTCTAATCTTAATTATTTCTCTTCTAATGTATGGCATAGGCATCATTTGTTGCTTTTTCTCCAGTTCTTTAAGGTGTAACATTAGTTGGTGAATTCAGGATTTTTCTATTTTTTTTTTGAGTGAGGCTTGGATGGCTATGTATTTCCCACTTTTACAGTATCCCACAGGTTTTGGACTGATGTGTTTTCATTCTCATTGGTTTCCATGAATTGTTTAAGTTCTTTGACCCAAACATTCTTGAGCAGAGTAGTCTTAGTTTCCAACTGTTTGAATTTCTTCCAAATTTTTTCTTGTGATTGAGTTCCAGTTTTAAAGCATTATGGTCTGAGAATATGCAGGGAATAATCTCAATCTTTTGGTATCGGTTGACACCTGATTTGTGACCCAGTATGTGATCTATTCTGGAGAAAGTTCCATGTGTGCTTGAGAACAATGAGTATTCTTTTGTTTTAGGGTGGAATGTTCTGTATATATCTATGAGGTCCATCTGGTCCAATGTGTCATTCAAAGTTTTTGTTTCTTTGTTGATTTTCTGCTTAGATGATATGTCTATTGCTGAGAGTGGAGTATTGAGGTCTCCTACAATTAACATATCATTATCAATATGGCTCTTTATTTTGGTTAACAGTTGGCTTATGTGGTTTGCTGCTCCCATGTTGGGGGCGTAGATATTTATAATTGTTAGATCTTCTTGTTGGATAGACCCTTTAAGAATGATATAGTGTCTTTCTGTGTCTCTAACTACAGACTTTAGTTTAAAATCTAATTTGTCTGATATAAGAATTGCTACCACAGCTTTCTTTTGAGGTCCGTTGGCATGGAAGATGGATCTCCATCCCTCCACTTTCAGTCTGGATGTATCTTTAGGTTCAAACTGAGTCTCTTATAGACAGCATATGGATGGGTCCTTTTTATCCAATCAGCAACCCTGTGCCATTTTATGGGAGCATTTAGGCCATTCACGTTGAGAGTGATTATTGAAAGATATGAATTTATAGTCATCATGTTCCCTGTGAAGTCCTTGTTTCTATAGATTGTCTCCATAAATTTCTGTTCTGTATCATTCTTGGGGTCTTTCTTCTTTTATAGAACCCCCCCTTAATATTTCTTGCAGGGCCGGCTTAGTGGTCACATATTCTTTCAGTTTCTGCCAGTCTTGGAAGCTCTGCATCTCTCCATCCATTCTAAATGACAGCCTTGCCAGGTAAAGTATTCTTGGCTACATGTTCTACTCATTTAGTATCCTGAATATGTCTTGCCAGGCCTTTCTGGCTTGCCAGGTCTCTGTGGATAAGTCTGACATTATTCTGATGTTCCTCCTTCTGTACGTAAGGAATCTCTTTCCTCTAACTGCCCTTAAGATGGTTTCCTTGGTTCTAAGATTTGCGAGTTTTACTCCTACATATGGGGGCATTGGTCTGTTTTCCTTTATCTTGGGAGGGGTCCTCTCTGCCTTTAAGACACAAATGTTTGTTTCATTCCCCAGATTAGGGAAGTTCTCAGCTATGATTTGCTCAAATATATCTTCTAGTCCTCTCTCTCTCTCCACCCCAATAATTCTGACATTGGACTTTTCATGGAATCACTTATTTCTCTAATTCTGTTTTCATGGATTATAAGCTGTTTTTCCCAGGCCTACTCTTTTTCCTTCTTTTCTACCACTTTGTCTTCTAGATCACTAATTCGTTCATCTGCCTCGTTTACCCTAGCTGTTACAGTATCTAGATTAGATTGGATCTCATTGATACCATTTTTAAGTTCTGCCAGTTCAGCTTTCATTTCTGCCCTTAGACAATCTATGTTGCCATTAATTGATTTCTCCATTCTAGCTATCATCTTCATAACTGTTACCCTGAACTCCATTTCTGACATCTTGGTTATATCTGTATCCGTTTGTATCTATGGCAGAAGTCACAGTCTCTGAGTCTTTCCTATTTTGGAGGTTCCTCCTCCTAGTCATTCTGTTGAGGGGTGGTTGAAGGAATGTACAGAGTCCAAATTATTAACCACAACCCAAGCAAGATGCACCTCTTTTCTAGGGACCTTTGCCTTGCTGGCCTCTTATTTTCCCAGGCTGTCTTCTGGGGGAGGGGCCTGCTGTGCTATTACTCAGGCAAGCCTGTTTGGACAGAGTTGCCCTGCCCCCTATGGGGGGGGTGGGCTCAGTGTAAACCGGTTTTGGGGGGCTTTTGTTCTCTGGCGGCTTTCCCTGGCAGCTTTCTGCATCTCTTCTGAGAGTTAGAGCAGAAGAGACTGTTTCCAACCCTCTGCCTCAGAACAGAGGGATCACAGTCTGTTCTTCAATGAGCTATCCAGGCCACACTATCTTCGTTTCTGTCTGTGCTGCTAAAGACTGCAGCGTCCTGGGATGTGTGCCCCTCGGCAGTGCTCCCAGTCCTTGCCTCCAGGTCGGGGCACGTCTCTGCCCTTCGTGCTTCTAAAACCACCAGCCACCCCCAGTTTGCACCTGTGGCCTGCCACTCTGGGTTTCCGTCCAGAGGGGCCTGCCCTAAAGTCCTTTCCCCACCGCTACCAGTCTGCGAGTCTGTGCCGCGTCCTCAGCTTAGGAGGCTTTAGCTCATAGATGATGCAGGATCCTAAAGGCTCCCTCCCCCTTCCATTTTTCTTCTGATATGTGCCTGAAGAATCATGGCTCCCTGCTTCATACCTCAAAACCAACCACCTGTGATATTCTGTTTGTAGAGATCCAGATCTACCTTCTTACATCTCAGGCTGATGCCATGGGTGTTCAGAGTGGTCTGGTAGATATCCAGCTCAATTCAGGGGACTGGTTGGAATAGGGTCCCCTACTCCTCCACCATCTTTTTTCGCCACTTATTTTCAAAATTATATATGTATATAAGTGATTTGCTCCATGAATTTTATTAAGAATAATAAAGATGTTGTCAAATTAGGGTTTGAAAATCAGAGGTTTAAATACATTAGTTAGAATTTACCATAGATTCATTACTATAAGGTGTATGAAACTTTAAAATTTATTACTCTCTTTCATCCACAGTTTACCATTAAATCTGCATAGCATTGTGTAAGGTAGGGCAATGGCTCTTTTTAACACTTATTTTCAAGATGTGGAAACTAAGTATGAAAGAGATCCCACGACTTGTCAGTGATCATACAAGTTTAATAAGTGCCAGATCTAGAGTCAGAATCCAGGTATCTCTTCTTTAACTTTGAGTATTTACCATGACCTCATGTTGTTGCCCTATGATGTAGTGAACAGACTATTTTATTTTGTAATTTTATTCTTTTTCTTTACTACTAGAATATTCTTACATATGGAATGTTGTCCACTGTTTGACCATTTTAAGCTTTCTTTAAACTCAAATGTAGTACAAAATTTTTATTTCCTATTGTATTCTTATACAAATGTACATCTTCAATAACAAAGTGAACTTGGATATTTAGGCAATATTCTTATTTATTTATTAATTTAGAGAGAGAGAAAGAGAGAGTGTGCATGACCTGGGGGGAGTGGCAGATGGAGAGGGAGAGAATCTTAAGCAGGCTCCACGATTAGCAGAGAGCCCCACTTGGGGCTCAATCTCACAGCCCTGAGATCATGACCTGAGCTGAAATCAAGAGTCTGGTGCTCAACTGACTCTGCTATCCAGGAGCCCCTTGAAGCAATATTCTTAATATTTCAGAGCAAAACAAAGCAAACAAAAACCCACTTACAATTTTAGCTTTATTTCCTAAATATTTTTAATGAAGGCAATAGTTTTTCTTTTCAGTCTGGCACTATTTTTTTCCTAATCCTGGCTTGTTCTGATAATCACAACAAACACTTCATTTCAATTTCTTTTTATCTGCTTAAGTCTGGGTAGTTTTTCTGCCTACTATTATCAGCCAACGTTCTGATTGAACAGATGATGCGTTGTGGCAGCAAAGGACACACTGATTGCTTGTAATGAATAGAGTTTGTGATTGTGGGTTTCCAACTGGACCTTTAAGAATAACACTGTTCAGCTTTTGCCTCAATAAGAACAGAGCTGTGGTGACATTTTTTCTGTTGTAAAGTTCTTAACCTAAAATGATTTTACTTCTATAGGACAAATACATGATGAAATACACAATGGAAAAATGGTAACTTTTTTAGGAATAATAAAACACATATTAGAAAACCTAAAAGCCTGCTCAGAGCTACAAATCTGGTTGAATGGCTAATACACTTGGATTTCTGAAGTCTTTTACTGAAGTAATTACCAACAGAGTCAAATTCATATTTATCCTTTTAAAAATGCATTTAAACCAATTATTGGTTGTTAGAATTTGGTTGGTCTTGCATATATTAAACATATTTTTCAAAACATAGCTGTTGTCTCTGAGGAGCAGGACAAGAAATATAGATAGCATACTTAACATAAATATTTCAGAAAAAAAAGCATAATAGTGAAGATCATTCTCACCAAAATATCATCCATACTCAAATTTCTCTTCAAATTCTTTTCTCTTCTCCTAGTTTTTTCTCATCTTTCCTTCTCTTTCTTCTTTCTTTTGTTTCCTCTTTTCTCCTTTTCTAGATTTATAGTCCAGCATTTTAACTAAACTTTGGAGGCATGAATTACTCTGTGCCATGTTTTAAGAGGGACAAGTAAAAAAAAGAAAAAAAAAATTCCCCATGGAAAACAAGTAGTATGATAAAAGAACTTGAAAGAAAGACATGGTGGAAAAGCCTTGTTAATTTATACTTATCTTTTGTCCTAAATTATATGCTCATAATTAAAATAAGTACATATAGAAAAAAAAAATACTGTCATAAGACATCAGTGTATATTATATAAGCTGATAATTGCATAAAATTAAATGATATTTAGAGCCTTGAAGGAGTAAACTATGTAGGTAAAATCAGATAAGAAATTATAGACACAACAAACTTGACCTTTAGAGAAAGTTCTAGAGCAGGTAGGGTCAGGCTACCATAAATTCAACTTGGTTTACATTCTAAATACAAAGTTTTCCAATATTCACACCTTTTGATAATGGAAAATGCATTATTTCCAATTGCTTATGTTTGGATATTTTTTCTCTCCACTAAATTTTATCTGCTCATTGCTGATTATCCTTCAAGGTCTGCTTTAGAACCACATTGAAGTGGAAGTGGCAACCAATAAAGTGATACAAACATCTCTTCCTTCCTCTTAACCAGTCTTATTTTTTATATTTCTCTTCCTTTTTAGCAGTCTTTTTTTACAAATTCAAATATTAGAAGATAGAAGATATTTGATTCTATCAAACTAGAAATCAAATGATTAACAATGTTGATTATTGTTGTTTCCTTGATTCTTCATATTTTCTGAGCATAAATGCTATTCTTGAATGAGAAAATATTGAATGGAATAAACATCATGACAGCAAATATGTTATAGTCTATGTATGTTTATACGTATCACATAGTTTGTATCTTTATAACATTTATTTAGTAATATACATGTCATTGATTATATATTTTTGACTGTTTATAATATTATGATGTGAAAGTTGATGATTCTTTCTGGTGCAAAATTAGTATACCAAAAAATATTTCTGTGAAGTCTGTAGGAAGTAGGAAGGTGAACAAAAACCATATTGGCATCAATATTTTTGACTATAAAAAAATTAGGTACAAGGAATGTCTGGACTTGGAAGACAATGATAACTGCCTGATATTGAATCACTTGTACACACCTCCACCAAAACAATAAAATCAACAAAGAAAACAAAACAATGCATGATTCAAACCTTCAGAAGTAATAGGAGAAAGAAATATACCACAAAATTCTAGTTACTTGTGTGTAGAAAAATAAGCCAAATTCTAATAAATCTGCTATTACCTATCACTCTAAGCTTAAAAATTTTAAAGAATTAAAAGCTTAGGTGTGCCTGGATGGCTCAGTCTTTAAGCATCTGCCTTTGGCTCAGGTCATGATCCCGGGGTCCTGGGATCGAGCCCCACATTGGGCTCCCTGCTCGGTGGGAGGCCTGCTTCTCTCTCTCCCACTCCCCCTGCTTGTGTTCCCTCTCTCACTGTGTCTCTCTCTGTCAAATAAATAAATATAATCTTAAAAAAAAAAAAGAATTAAAAACTTAAAAGACCCTATGGAACAAATGCAGATGCCCTAAGGATTTAGATGATGTAGAAACAAAAGTAACCCAAGAAAGAAGAAATTCAAAATTAAATTTTAGTATACTAAAAGAGGCTGGAAGTTTAGTATACTAAAAGAGGCTGAAATTCAAAGATTCATCTTCAGAGGAGGGGCTTCCAAGTCAACAGGGCCCTTAGAGGCAGATACACAAAAGTGTTATATCTGGGACAGAATTAGATTTATAAAGAAGGAAAGAATCCTCTTGGATTAGTGGAATTAAAAGAAAAGAAGGAAATTATGGGGGAAAAATAAGGATCCCACAGAAATGAAAAGAACCAAGACATGTCAGTCACCTCTCCGCCATAACCAATAATACATGCATAAAGGAAACTGCACAGAATAGGTTAGAAAATGACAGAGTAGGGCATTCCCATAATAGGAGACTTGTCAAAGAAAGTAAGTCATGCCTATATACAACTACTGGGGTAAAAAAAAGTCCATAAATGCAAATCAAAACATTTTTGGTGGTTAAATTTCTACCAGCTACTCTCAAAAAAAGAAGCTGAGGAAAAGTGTAACATACCACTCCAAACTGAATTTAAAACTTAAAATAAGAATATGGTAATGAACTATTTTTCTAGTGAAAATTTTGTGCAAAAAAAAAAAAGTTGAAATGGAAGACAGGCAAGAGAGATCCAACATTTTATACAACTGGAGTCACAGAACTATATTAAATCAATGGAACAGAAATGACATTTAAATTTTATTTATTTATTTGACAGAGAGAGAAACACAGCGAGAGAGGGAACACAAGCAAGGGCAGAGGGAGAGGGAGAAGCAGGCTTCCCGCAGAGCAGGGAGCCCGATGCGGGGCTCCATCCCAGGACCCCGGGATCATGACCTGAGCCAAAGGCAGACGCTTAACGACTGAGCCACCCAGGTGCCCCCAGAACTGACCTTTAAAACTATAACCCAAGAAAAATTTCCAGAGATAGGAAAGGAGTCTGAATGTATATCTTAAAGCATTCCATCAAGTAATTTGAAAATTTGAAAAGAGTGGTCAATTCCAAGCCATATCCTAGTAAAACTATTGGCTTTACAGATAAAGAAAAAATCTACAGATGCTTCAAGACAAAAAAATGAACTTACAGGAGCAAGATATTTAGATTGGCAAAACTTCTCAAAGTCAGGTCATGGTGAAGCAGCCTTCCCTCCAAAAACTTAAGAAATTGTGAACCAAGTTTTTTTCTACCCATACAAGTTATCCTTTAAGAAGTTGTGAATGTCACTTAAATGATGATTTCATTTCTTCATTATGCAGGACCTTTCCAGAAGTAATATATGGTGATTTTAGAAATTTATTATCAATTATGGTTACAAAACCCAACTCATTATATGAGGGATCATACTTACATACATACAGGGATCACACACACACCCATTTCTTTATATGGATAAACTAATATAAAACTATCACATATTGCCCTTTCTTCTCCTCTCCCTCTGTCCTTCCCTCCCTCCCTCCCACTGTTAGTTCATTCGTTCATTTGCTCATTTGTTCATTCGTTCCTTCCTTCCCTCCTTCCTTCCTTTCTCCAATCTTCCCTTCCCAATTCAGTCCAAAAGTCACTGAACAGGCTTGAGACAGACAGTAATAGCTACAGACCAGAGCTATAGGGACATCCCTGTGATAGCCAGTCTTGTCATTCTGTATGAGAATGGCTTCAGAAGGCAAGCAAAGTAGTACCATAAAAGTCAGCAAAGGCAGCTTGCTGAGAATGGCTTCATAGAAGTATTCAAGGGAAGCCTAACATGATCAGGAGATTGTTAAATACAGGAGATTTTGTAATAATTAAAGATATTAAGTACAAGAGAAACAGATTTCTTATTGATGGAGAAGGGAGGTACAAATATGGAAAACGGGGAAGCTGGAATGAACTTTGCAGTATTGGATTAGAATCAGAAGTAACAGCATAAATCTATGGTTCATGCATATAGATAGATGTAGAAATAAATATAGATGGAAATAAGGGTGTATATATATATATATACACATGTGTTTATGTATACATAGAGAATATAAACACATGCACACATGTAGAGAGACAGGGACACACAGAGAGAAGCAGAAACAGAGAGAGAATCTATATATTTATTTTTCTACAGATATAGTCTGAGGGCAGATATACTTTTGTGACATTGAGCATATCTAGTACCCAGATATTGGTTTCTGAATACATTCTTCTCAAAAAGAACCAATTCTCCTTGGATAAACGTCTAATCCCAAGGCTGGGGCAGGGAATGGATAGTATAAGCCCCCAAAACTCTCGTTATGAGTGAATATAAGGAAGTGTTCAATAATTGATGCATGTCACAAAGACACAGAAGGCAGCCTGCCCTGAGGGTATTTACACTGGCCAAATCTGGAACAATTTAGTATCAAACTGAATAATGATAATAGCAGATCATAATCTATTGAATAAAATATAAGTCCACACTGATATAACATAGACAAATATATAAGTTAACTAGTGGCTGTTGCAAGGATCTCTGTTCTGCTCTCACTGGCAATAAAATCCTGGAAAGGCTCAACCTGAATTGAAATGGTTTGGACCACAGTGGAGTGGTTGTGCTGTGTGAGGCCTTGAGACATCCAGAGTGTGCCCTGTAGGTTCTTGGGCTGCAAAAAGCTGAATTTGATGAGGAAATTCATAGACTTCTGATAAAAAAGAATTCCCTACTTGACAATCACAGGTGACTGGACCAGAAGGGTAAAACACTGATTGCAAGCAACGTGAACGCATTCTGACTCAAGACCACCTATAAAAGATAGGTATTGGAGACCTTACTTGTACCTACTCTGTACCCAGGAATTAAAAGTTATTGATGCTGCTGTGAGCCCTGATTTTTCTGGCAACCTGTTCACACATGTTTCACAGGATGTGTATTTATGTGGTTTTTACTTGCCTTGTGACCTTGGAAGCCACTGAAAGTCCTTCAAGGTAAAATTTCTATTCTATCTCACAATGACATTTTAAACATTTAATAAAGTCATATATCTTAAAACAAAACAAAAAGGTGGAGTGAGGGGGGATTAAATCCAGGCACCATGGCAGTGATGGGGTGCAATCATTAGGGAAATACGTGGATTCTGAGCAAGTGACCCTCTTGTTCCTAGCTCCAGCCAGGCCAAATGACACCAGGAAGACAAGGATCAGATAATCAGGGGTCCAAGCAAGGATAAAGGCAGGCATGATAAATAACCCCCCAACTCCCATTGTCACTCAGCTGTAACACAACACTCTCTATATTATGTGTATATTATATGTGTATATATATATATATATATATTTATACACACACACTATATTTTACCACACATGTATATATATTAAAACTCTTTCTTTCCATAGAATGCCACCTAGGAATGTGGAATTAGAAAAAAAACTTTTGGCAATATTCATAATAATAATCAAGGCAAGAAGCACCAATGGAAGCAAAAATAGAATGAGAAACAGAAATTTACATAATCTTAAAGCATATCTCTACAAAAAACTTCTTAATTACAAATTTAAAAAGACAACTGTGTAATGAAGCTTTTCAGATATCAAATTATCAAATTTGTCATCACCAGTAATGAAACAAATCAATTTCTGATGTCACCTGATAGGATGCAATAAAAAAACATTGTTTTTGTAATATTCCTATCAAAAATATATAAGCTTTGCCTAATTATGGGAAAAGTCAAATTGAGTGGCATTCTGTATGTGGTATTATTGCTCCATAATCTTGATAAAAATTTTTGAGGGTATGAAATTCAAGGAAAGACAGAGGAATACTTCCAGATTAAAGACTAGGATGACAAGATAGTTGGGTAGAACAGATGAGCCTGGATTGTATCCTTTTGCTATTGGAAGAATATGAACAGGGTTTCTGGGTCAAGAATCTATAGGAGTTATTTATATGATTCTTGAAAGTCTTCTGTAAGCTTCAATTTGTTTCAGAAAGAAGTATTAAAAACATGCACACCTGTTTAGATGGCCCTACTGCGCATAATAAAAATGCAACTCAGGGTGCCTGGGTGGCTCAGTCAGTTAAGCATCTGACTCTTGATATCAGCTCAGGTCTTGATCTCAGGGTTGTGAGTTCAAGCCCTGTGTTGAGCTCCACACTTGGCATGGAACCTACTTTAAAAAATTAATGAATTAATTAAAAAAATTTTTTTAAATGCAACTCTACCAAATTGGATGCAAACTGGTTTATCTCTTGTCCAGGGAGAGGAATCCACTGACAACATGCTTATATATGTGACAATGTCAAGTCGTTATCTATGTTTTTAAGCACTTCCTCTCATTTTTTGTACTTTCTTCTTATGAACTGGTAAGAACCAGTTAATAGACTGGCATGGGTGTCCATAGGCCACAGTTTGTGTAGAAATGAATTAGAAGAGAAGAGAGAGGCCCATAACTGAGAACACAACCTTTTATCAATGCTTAAGTCACAGTGCCTGACAGTGGTTCTTTCTTTAGGGAAAGAATATTAGAGATAGAAGGACAAGATTTGGAGAAAACTGTCAGCTGTTTGCTCTGCCTAGCAAGCTTCCTTCTTTAACATACTGAAAATGATAGATATAAGGAGCTACCTTTTTTCTGTAAGAATAAAGTTTCCAATGATGCCTAAGCAAACACAAAAGCAGCACAGTATTTTTAATATGGAAAATACAAAAGATATTCAGCTCTTGCCATTGTTTTAATAAATAATACAACCTTTCAGTTTATCACAATATTGAATCATAGCTCCTCAAAATACGTGGACTGTTTCGGCAAGGATGTAGAATTTTGATGAAAAATATTTTTAAGTTAGAGAATATAAAATAAAAGGCTTGGACCTTTCCAGAAACCTAAAGAAAACTTTTAAAGGCCATAGGTGTGGTGTCATTTTTGGATGGCCTTTTTTTCCTGACATTCTTTGAATATTTATAATAAAAGTGACAACAATAATAATGTTTATTATTTATGCATTGTACTAGCACCTTAAAAGCACTATCTCATATAATCATTTATGATAAATTTATGAGGCAGATCTCATCATTACTATTGTCATTGTGCAGATGGAAACACAGGCTTACAGGGCTTCACTGGCCCAAAACCATAAAGCTAGAAATAAGAGTTGGGATCCGTACTAAATGTTTTATTATTATTGTTATTACTAAGCACTTGGTTTTTTAAAAGTCTTCTATTCCCAGAATAGAAAGGTTAATGACTAAAATACTCAGAGTTTAGTCTTCCTGTTTTGTTTTTGTTTTTTCCACGGCAAGCAATGAACGCGTAGAAAAGTTTGTGTTGTGCTTATACGGTAGCTGAATGCATTATTTTTTTATCTGTTACATAATATGTTATATGTTAATACGTCTTACATCTTCTGATTTGGAAGTGAAAAAAGATACACCCCAATTAGAATTTCTATGGCAGTCCTACATAGATTTCCCATTATTCCCAGATAATTATTTGAACTCGTGGATGCTTCTCTGAATGTGACTAACATGATCTCACCTTGTTTTCCACTTGCAACTTTCCCTTTTCAGAGAGTTAATTTCTAATAAAAATAACACCTGGTTACAAGTAATGTATTTCAGTTTCTCTAAAACTTTTAATTCTTCTACTTTTATTTCTATAGTGGTTCTTCAAAACAGATTTATTTATTCACCAATCAATTCAAAATGCCTTTGCACTAATCAGTTCATCATAAGATTTGAATGGATTGTTTCTTTAAGTATTTCAAACAATATATTAATGTATTTCTAAATTTCTATTTTCTTTTTTATACTTTTCTCTCTGTTGGATTCTTAAATCTGACAAAAATATTAATACAAGTAAAAGTTACCTGCTTCATAATTGCTTTTCTTATAAGAATAAATGGAACTTTGTTAGTTATATTTCATCAAAATTAGTCCTAAACATTAAAAAAAAATGATAATGAAGCAGAAGCTCAACTGGCATAATTCTATATCCTGTTCTCTTTTTTGAATCATGCTCCACTGATTTTATCTTGTTCTCCCACCAGCAGCTAGAGTTTTCCTTTTAAAATGTAGATAGATTACAGCACTCTCCCAGGATTTTCCAGCTCAGAGAAACCTGGCTCCTAGTTAGCCTGGAGGCCTTGCAAGATCTGATTCCCATTCCCCTTCTAAGCTTAACTTGATCTCACATCATCCTGCTCTTGGTTTTGCTCACTTTGCCCCACCCATACAGACCCCGCTGATAGGCAGGCTTTTGCTTACACTTTGATGAATGAAGGTATCCCACCCTCATTTCCTCCCCCCTTGTGTACAGCTCAGCTAATCCCTTCCTGACCTACTCTCTTATCCTCAGCAAAAATACTGATATCCTAAGTCATTCATCTTAACTAGAGTATATAATATTGCTGTCTTTTCTAGGAATGTAGGGTCTATTCTAACTTCTTTCTTTCTCTGTAGGATTTGTCTGCTCTCCTTTATTGAAAACTAAGATTAAACCCACCTCCATTCTTCTCCATGTTCTTTTAATCTGTTCTCCTTGCTCAAGGAAACTTAGAAAATTATGAATAACTAAAGCCTATGAAATCCAGAGTAAAGAGACTGGGAGCTGGGGTGACCGATTAAAGATTACCTTATTAAGATCCTGGAGTATTGAGAATCCATCCACACCAGGTTGTATGATCATGTTTATCTGGTTAATTGAAAAGCCAAGGTAATATATTTTGCAAACTTTTATCTGCCTTGTTCATAATTTACATAATTCCCATTCATGTAAACTGTATTAAAAAGTCAAGTAGACTGCACAAAATTAAATTTATGTCACTTATATTTGTCTTCAATAATTCTGCAACTTAAAAGTGTCATCTAGAGAAAAACATTAATTGAACAGAATAAAGAGAGCAATTTGTATTTTAATGTTGTTTTGCTTTTAAAAACTTTAAAATTCAGTTTGACCTTTTGGAAAACATTTTTTAATACTTGCAAAATCTGATTAATCATATTTATATCCAAACAGAGGTGTGAGAATGAAACAATTATAAAACTGCAAGTAGAGCACTTAGGTCTTTGGACAGTAATTGTTTCTCAAAATAACACTGAAAAGGAGAATCCAAGATCAAATACTCAAGAGATCTTATTTTATTTTTTTTAAATTTTTATTTTTTACTAAGACTGTCAAAAGCTAACTATGTTTTAGAACTTCTGAGTCTACGGTGAAAATACTGACAACTACATCATGTAATTTTTCATCTGCAAAGCACAAAATTCTATTTGAGGTGGATAACAGAAAAGGCTGTTGGCAAATGAAATTTTTTTTTGATTTTATTTATTTATTTGAGAGAGAGAATGAGATAGAGAGATCATGAGGGTCAGAGGGAGAAGCAAACTCCCCGCCGAGCAGGGAGCCCGATGTGGGACTCGATCCCGGGACTCCAGGATCATGACCTGAGCCGAAGGCAGTCGCCCAACCAACTGAGCCACCCAGGCGCCCCGGCAAATGAAATTTTAACTAATTTCCAATTTCATGGTGGTTAATGTGATGTGATTTGAGTGCCAGTTGTCAGCTGAGACAACAAGACTCTATTAATGTACATGAGGCCACCACGCACCTTGGTGGGATGGCCTATCTGAGTAGGTCATAGGAGAATTTATGGTTTCTTTAAAATACTAATTTTTAAAAAGAAACAACCAATATCATAGAAACATCTATATATCAGTTTCTTATTGAAATTCATGCTATGGTGAGAAACAAGTCACTGAAAGAAAAAAAAATCTGGTTACTTACACCAAATCAAACACTCAAAATTCGAAGTTTCAGATCAGAAAATCTCAGTAGGCTAATAACTAGGACCTATCCTGCTGATGCAGCAGAGACTTCATGCCTTGGTCTGATGATAATGAACAAAAAAGGGATTAATTATGCATTTTTAAAAGCAAGGATAAACAATGATTTTAGTAAGAAGAAACTGACTTTATTGCTGCCATAACTGTATGAATATTTCTATCCTATGCAATTGTGTTACAACCCAAATAGTGATATCACCAAAATTATGTTGTCATTATAGGTTTTAAAGATCTATTTGTAACCAATACTACATATTTCCTTTACTATATCGGTTAGAACTGGTATTCCACTATAACCAAAATATAAATGGATAAGCAAGAACAAATTAATTTTTCTCCTCTATAAACTGAGCACTATAAGAAAGAAGTACTTAATGCATCTGTAATGCAGCACTCAGACTCATTACTGAGTTACCCATGCTACAATTCAAACCCTAATTTTATGTGCCAGTTTGGATTCAATCTTGCATCCATTCAGTAGCTAAGTACAAAGGGCCTGATATCAGGCAGACCCTGGGATTGGCAGTTAAAATAAAGTGGTGGAAAAACATAGTCATGAATTCTATCCATATGAAATTTATAGTCTTATAAATTAATAGTAGAGATAGATGAGTTCAAAATAGTTTGTAATATATATTATAATCTGTAATATATAATGTATATAAAACAAAATTAGTGACTTACAATAGTATTTATAATAAATATGTTAGTATAAACATTAATACTATGAAGAAAAATTCTAGGATCTATGAGAAAGTATTCAGTAGATTATAAAAATGGTCACAAATACTTCCTCTTCCTGAATTCATGCCCTTGGAATATAACATTGCAGATCTTCCCATTAAGATATGGAGTCAATTTTCACCTAAGTGGATCATATGCCTTACTTTGGCATTTAACTAATATGATGCAAGCAAAGACTTCAGAAATATTTGTACATCAAGGCTTGCTCAGCATCCCTACATTTATCACAGCATTATTTACAATAGTTGTGATATGGAAATAAACTAAGTGTCCACCAACAGATGAATGGATTAAGAAAATGTGATTTTATATATAATTTAAATATGATGTGTATAATATTAATATGTATTATTCCTATAATATAATATATATGAATATTATTCAACCATAATAAAGGAAATCCTGCCATTTGCTACAACATGAGGACATTATCCTAAGTGAAATAAGTCAGATGGAGAAAAACAAATCAAATACTGTATGATCTTACTTATATGTGGAATTAAAAACAACAACAACAAAAAACAACTCCTATAAACAGAGACAGATCTATAGTGCCAGGGCCAGAAGGTATGGGGTGGGGAAAATGGGTGAAGGTGGTCAAAGAATGAAAATTTCCAGTTATAAAATGAATAAGTTATGGGGATGTAATGTATAGCATGGTGACTACAGTTAACAAAACTGTATTGCATGTTTGAAAATTGCTAAGAAAGTAGATTTTAAAAGTTCTCACCACACACACAGAATTGTAACTATGTGAATGATGGATTTGTCAACTAACCTTATTGTGATGATCATTTTGTAATAGACAAATATATAAAATCATTATGTTGTATTCCTTAATCGTACACAATGTTATGTGTCAATTATATCTCAAGAAAGCGGAAGAAATGAACACAAAAGACAAAAAATACTTTTCTGAATTTTGAGAGCACCATGAGACAGACCCCCAAGTTGCCTACTAAAGAATGAGAGACCATGAAGAGGAATTGAAATGTCTTATTCCACAGCCAGTCAATCTCCAAATATGTAAATGACACCATTTGGGACCAGCCAGCTTCAAGCCAAAATGCCAGTTGGTAGCAGAACCAGTGGTTGACCACAGAGACATGAATAAGCCCAGTTAACACCAGCAGAAGATAAACACAGCTGAACCCAGCCCCAAATAATGACTCATACAATCATGAGCTAAACAAATGATTTTTGTTAAGCTACTAAATTCAGGGTATTTTGTTATGCATTGAAAGCTACCTGATATAAAGCATGTTAAAGGACCTAATTTAGCTTATAGAGTTCTGGAAGGCTTCTCTAAGGAAAGTATCTAAAGGATGAATATGAAAGAGTCACCCAAAGAATGGCATGAGGAGTATTCAGACAGAGGGAAAAGCAGATGTGAAAACCTTGAAGTGAGGAAGAGTTTGAAACATTTGAGGAAATAGAAGAATGAAGATTTTCTTTGTCAGGATTCTTCCTTGCCAGAATCCCAACATCTTTCTTCCCCACTCTGCCCTGTATATAACCTCAGACTTGAGTTTTGATCATTTGGTTTCCATTTAATTTTCTGTTTTCTAGTAAACAAAAACTAAATCTTCTAATGCTGACTGATTCACTCTTGATTTACCATACTCTTTCCAATGGAATGCAATGTTCCAGTGATCTTGAGCTTGCTGGTTAGGGTCCTGCTATCTGCTGATACACTTTTCAGATTCCCATTTCTTGTTCTGGCTTTGAGAATTGGCATGTCTAGATTCCCTGCTCTACTGTTTCTTATGCCACCACACTGTAGAAATTTATATGGGAAAGGTAATTGTGAAAGATGGTCATGCAGATAGGTAGACAGATCACAGACAGATGATAGATAGATGATAGATAAATAGATAGATGATAGATAGATGAAAGATAATAGAGGCAGTTAAATGAAAAAAACAAGTTAGAGAGCAGCCTCTATAATCCCATTTTTATAAAAACAAAAATACATAAATATCGTAAATACGATAATATATTTATGGTATGCCACCCCCCCCACACACAAACATGCATACATACATACACCAAACTTAACGGACGTTGATTCTGCTTGTACAGTCCCAGAATCATAATTCTGTTTCTTTTTTTACTCCTATGTTTGAATACATTGATTTAAATTAAATTTTCTAAACAAGGCTTACTCAGGAAATATTTAGTAGCTAAATTGGCTGCTGAGATATATACCAAAAAGTAAATTTACCTTGGTCAGTTAACAGAGATACATGTAGTGATACACTAGTTAAAATCTGAGTACACTACTTACATAGTTTGCAACATACCACCAATGAAACCATAATAATCACACTGGGTTATAAGTGTTTTACTATAGATGTCTATGTCTACAGATGAACTCTTTCTGTTTTTTTTTTTTCCTAAAACGAAAGTAAATAAAGACTAATTCAAATGTTTCTTCATTAAATGATGTCATGAACTTTTGCCCCGGGAAAGAGGGAGCAAGTAAAGTAGGTACACGGACTAGACATTTTGCTTTTCCTCAAGTCAAAGTCAACAAATTTAAAAAATGACAATTTTCATTTCTCAGCATCTTTTTTCCTCACACATAAACATGCATTAAGTATGTTTAACAAATGCTCACATATCTGATCACATTACGATTACCTTATGAAGTTGTAAGGCAGGTGTTATTATTCTCCTTGCTTTTCTCGTTGTAGCAGCTGAAGCTCAGAGTTAAAGAATGCATCCAGGGTCACACACTGGGTCAATTGACTGAGGGTTTTAGCAGAGATCAATAAAATAATTCTCTGGATAAGTTTAAATTATTCCCCCAGGGATAGTATTTCAACTGACACTTACGTTTCTTTTCATTAATAGTTTCTTCAGAGGACAGTTTAGTTTATGGGACAACTTTATTACAAAGTACTTGGCCCAACTAAATTTGATTTTCTAGATGACTAAGTAGCCATTTATTTATTTTATTTTTTTAATGTTTTTATTTATTTATTTATTCATGAGAGGCAGAGAGAGAGAGAGAGAGGCAGAGGCAGAGGGAGAAGCAGGCTCCCCACCTAGCAGGGAGCCCGATGTGGGACTCGATCCAGGACCCCGGGATCATGACCTGAGCCGAAGGCAGACGCTTAACCATCTGAGCCACCCAGGAACCCCAGTAGCCATTTATTGTAGGCAAAGATTTTAGATAATATGAAAAGTTCAGGTAAGAGCTGAAATATGTAAATTTTGTGTCACAATTCATTTTGTGTCAAATATTTCTTCATCATGTGTAGAGAATTTGGATTTGATTTTTATCTCATAACATTCACGTAATATGAGAGTGTTTGATTTTAATATTGATGAAATAAATAGAAATTCAGGCTTTCTTTACAGAAGGATAGCCATCTTCAAGCATTTATGTAGCACTTTATATTCTAAACTGCTTCACAATTTTTATATTATTCATCCTTTCAACAACCTTGTGAATATGTCAATAGTATTAACTTAAAATGTAAATAGAGAAAAAAAACCCTTAAGCATAACAAGGTCAATGACTTGCCCCGATATGTAAGATTTTATATTCCTCATAGCCTTATTGAATTATTAGATTGAAATGATGCTGCTAACTTTTCATATTCTCTGTTTATTATTAAAGGTCTTATATGCATTTAATAATGATTATAATTCTGAAACATTGAGGATTAAAATTTTCATTTCAGATCAAAATATAAATTACCTATATCTGGTATTTTTATTTTTCAATAGAAATTCTACATATGTAATATAATAAAAGTATTTTGTTGTTGTCTGAGGTTTCATTTTCATCAGATTCTATTTTATTTAATTTAGAAATGATGTTAATTTGTGTAACTTATTGTGTAAGTGTCTCATTTCTATGAATTTCTTAAGACTTGAACTAAATTACTGAAGAGTTAAAAATTCCCACCAAATCAGGGCTATCTAGATCTGGTTGTTAATTAAGAATATTGGGCCCATGTAATCATCCTCTTTCCCCATCAACCTTTATTATTAGCATCACTATAAGAACTTCAAGATATGATAACTTTGGGGAAAATAAGTTGACATATCCCAAATCCTAATAAAACCCTTCCCATGCAGTTGAGAAAAAATTAAAAGCAGTAAGTTCTTTCTGTGGGCCATCACGTACAATAAATTAGGAGAAACATTAGACAAATGAGACAGACATTTTTTTTTCTTTTTACGCATCTTTATCAAGTAAGTCCCCATGATAAACTTTGATGAATCTAACAGAGAAGCAGATGTGGTGGGCAATTGACTTCCAAAATACATATTTACGTGATTTGATACTCAAGGCAAGGATGTCACTAGAGAGAGTGGCTGCTGAGAGGGAAAGCCAGCAAGAAAGAGAGATGGGAGGAGAGTGGGAGAAGGACATGCCTGAAAATATAGCACCTGTCTACTCCTATATGGTCATAGTTATAGTCACATGTTACAGTATGCAGGTTGAAGGACCTGGAGAAGCCTGAGGGAAGCAGGGCTGTCTGAAAACAGGAGAATTGAAGAGGTAATCCCCTCCATTCCTGCATAGAACTCAGGGGCAGGGCTATGGAGCCACCATGAGTGATGGTGGCAGGCTAGGCAACAAGGGGGTACTTGGTCAGTGTTGACAGAAGGCATCAGAAACAGAGTTGGAAAAAACAGAAAGAAAGAGAGTTGGACAAAATGTCTCTTTCAAATGGCTTACAGGTAGCCAATTTCATCTAGAAAGCCATAGCAGAAGAGCACATACAAGTATCACTCATTCAA
Organism: Leptonychotes weddellii; assembly: GCF_054177405.1. Taxonomy (NCBI): domain Eukaryota; kingdom Metazoa; phylum Chordata; class Mammalia; order Carnivora; family Phocidae; genus Leptonychotes; species Leptonychotes weddellii. Next base: position 112,013,953 of record NC_138369.1, on the reverse strand, counting down.
AAAGTATTTCTTGAGCATCAGGTAGAGTATTTGTCTGGATCCACATGGAACTGCTCCTGGAGAAACCTAGACCTAATTGTGGAGAATTTTTTTCAAGATCTATTCAATATTCTATGTGAGACAGCACTAAGCATGACACCAAAATGAGTTCCTGATATTAAGGTTAGCTCATTTATCCCTAAGAATGTTGTGTAAGTTGTCTGTGACCCCTTACATTCAACTTAAGTTGGTGATCCAGCTTTCCCCAAGAGATTGTCAGGATTAGTCCCTTCATGTCTCACATTGCTATTTCCTTCACTTGATACCAAAACCCTAGCCTGAAGATGACTCCTCCCAATCCCATACCGCTCTGTGCATATGTTTAGCTGATCAAATTTCAGTCCCCTGCTCTTTCATGAGTTTTCCTCCTTATGACTGATGATCCCTACTACCCGTAAACACCTCTATATCCTTAACAGCACATCTGAAGCTTTCCCACCTGCTCCAAATGAAATCTGCTGAGCTCTGTAAAATCCTCTCGAGTGAAGGCTGTTTTTCTTCCCTTTCACAGCCTTACCTTAGGTCCTGGTCTTGGGATACAAATTCTCTTTGCTCCCTATTGCTTCTTCTTCTTCTGTTTTTTAATTTTATTATTTATTTATTTATTTATTTATTTTAGAGAAGGAGCAGCAGGGAGGGGCAGAGGGAAAGGGAGAGAGGGAGAGTGGTCTTAGCGAGCTCCACACTGAGCACAGCGCCCTATGCCAGGCCGAGCCCATCTCATGACCCTGAGATCATGCCATGAGCTGAAACCAAGAGTCAGATGCTTAACCGACTATGCCACCCAGGCACCCCTGCTCCCTATTGCTTCTTTCAAACAATTTCTTCTTTGCTTTCTTCTTCAAACTCCAGCGCTCCTGACAGTCATTTATTTTAGGTTTCTCATCTACTACTGCCTCCCCTTGCTCACTGCTGGCCTTTCTACCACTGTAATCAACATTCTGGCAACTTCGCCACTCACATGGATGATTCTTCCAGAACCTTGCTCTTTCTGTTCTTTCATTTCTTCTCTCTTCCATTATCACTTCATGGTCACATGGGTATCTTCACTAAATGGATCAAATAAAAAACCTACAACTATCCTCCCTTCTTACTACCTTCTAACCTTCTAGTTCATATACTTTATTATACCTCTGTAGCCCTCCTTCTACCTCATGGAGAGCACTAATGCATTACCTATCTTTCTTATGCTCAGTATTCAAGTTTATGTCTTCATGACACTCCTTATAAACTTAGAATCTATGATTTATTTCATTCGTCCTGCAAAACCCTTTACCTTCATTGCTTCTCCTTTATTGAACATGAATGCTAACAGCCAAGCTAAAGTTAAACATAACATTCTATTGCTTTTGTGCCTCAGTTTAAGATGGTAAATGTTTCTAAAGGGGAACATACGCATTCCTTGACTGCCTCAATTTAAATTTAGGGTCAAGTATCTGGCAGCACTCACAACTTCTAGGCAAACTGACTGCATTTCCCTACTATGTTCATTTTCCCATTATCCAGAAAATTTTTCAATCTTCTTCTTCTCACTCTTCCTCTGCAAACTTTACTCTCAGCTGATGACTAAGAAAATAAATTCAGTAATTATAGGATTTCCCTAATTTTCTCATTCTACAAAGAATAAGCCTAGCCATGTCCATTGACATATTTGTCTTCCTTTTTTGTGTGTGTATGTATAAGTTTATTTTGTTCCTATCATAAGCCAAACTTTCCCCTTCTCTTGATTTACTTCGTCTGATCTTAAGATCTTTCCTTCTGTCATTATCCCTGTCTCTCAATTATTTTGTTATTGTTGCTGTTGTTTTCGATCAGATCATTCTTCTTGGCATATATTCTCTACTAAAGCAAAAACAAGAATTCTCAGTAGACCCAACACCTGACTGTAGTAACCCCTCACATCTCCCATATCTCTGATTTCATCTACAGCCATGGATCTTACAGAGTCCATTTCACCACATCCTCACTTCACAATTTTAAAAGTTAACACATGTTAACTGATTTTCTGTTCTAAGCAATCTAGCATTTTTCTAGTGAAAGTCAGCCACAATGTGTATATTACCAAATCTAGTGGTCATTGGGCCACATAGCTTCCATTTGGCCTTCCAGATTATTTCTCCACCCTTTTCTACCCTATTCTGTGCTCTGGGAATTTGACCTATGTGGCTAGTAGTCAAATTTTTTAACTTATTCTTTCCAGTTGGATTTAGCCAATGAAGAACACCAGCAGAGGACCAGAGGCCAATATGAGAGTTTGGTGGGGTTATTTAATTCTTCAGCATCCTCTTTGCAAGGACCTGTGAGTTGATTGTGTTCCTCAAGCAGTTCTACTTCCCTTACAGTAGTCCTCTCTATAGGAAACACCTTCCAGATTCTGTTAATCCTCTGGTTGTTTTGAACCTAAAGACAGTTAAAACAAAACAAAACAAAAAACAAACTTGAATATTTCTATACCTTGTACCTTATACTCAGCACATGCCTTTACATAGAGTCCTTTTATTAAGCCTTCTTGAATACCTTAATTTGCATATATCATCTATTTCTTGCTGAGACCCAAATTTGAACAGTCATGTTTCTGTTCTTTTCTACCTTGACATCTTGACAGCATTTGCTATGTAGATATATTTTTTCTTTCTTGAAATCCATTTTTTCTCTTGGGTCTTGGGACTCCCTACTTTCCTTGTGTTCCTCCTAATTCACTGATTTCTTTTAAATCTCTTTACTAGCTCCTCTTCTTTTATTCAACTCCCAAATATTGAAGTACACTATGGTTCATTTTTGTATTGCTTTTATTTTCTAAGTAAAATTTTTGTCTGGGTGATGTCATCTAATCTTGTAACTTTTAAAGATTTATTTATTTATTATTTTAAAGAAAGAGAGAGGGGGGAGAGAGAGCTAGTGGCGGGGGGCAGAGGGTGCAAATGGAGAGGGAGAGAGAGAATGTCAAGCAGACTCCCTGCTTTGAGTGGAGCCCAGCACAAGACTCAATCCCAAGACCCTGAGATCATGACCTGAGCCTAAATCAAGAGTCAGATGCTTAACCGACTGAGCCACCCAGGTGCCCCCAATCTTAAGACTTTTAATAACAACTGTATGTAGATGATACTTTAGCTCTGGATCTGACCTCTCCTGAAATGCAGATCAGACCACCTACATGTGATTTCCCACATGGGATTCTGATAAACATGTCAACATGAACATAAGAATTTTGTCTAAACTTCTCATTGCTAAAGTTGCCTCTGTGTCTGTAAACCCCACTACCATCTACCCCCTTGTTAAAGCCACATATCCAAAAGTTAGTCTTGATTTTCTTTTTCTTTCATTTAGTTCTCATATTAATTGTAACAACAAATTTTGTGGAGTCAGCCTATAGGGCGTATTCTGAGACTATACATTTCTCTCTGTGCCTATCCCTAATCACTCAAGTCAAAGTCATGCTCATCTCCCCTTCAGACTGCTACTATCCTTTTAAAAAGGATTGACTCCTTAAATAGCAACCTTAATCATCTTTTAAAAAGAGAAGTCAAATCAAAATCATCCCCCTGTTCAAATATCCTCTCGTCACACAATACAATTTAAACTTATCCAACTGTGTAAAACTCTAAATAACAAAACATTCTTTGTCTCTTATCACATCTTGCTTCACACTTTTTCTCTCCTAATCTGCTCCAGCCACTCTGGCCTTCTCTCTATTCCTTAAGCATGCTAACCTAATTTCTATCTCAAAGCTTTTGCACAAAGTGCCTTTTTTTTTTTTGCCTGAAATGTGTTTCCTCTAGTTTTTACATGGCTCTCTCCTTCTCTTGGGTCTCAAATGTCACCTTCTCAAGGTACTTTCTGTAATCATGAGATCAAAAGTTACTTAGCTTAACAATAGCCAGACCTCCTGATCTTGTAAGTCTTCTTTAACCTATGAAAATCCCTTTAGAGACTTCCTTTATCTCTACCCCCTCCCCACCTTAAAAGTATATAATCAATAGCTCCTCACAATCACAGTGCAGCTCTTTCCGCCCAAGGGTCCTATCCCTGTGCTATAATAAAAGCACTTTTTTTGCACCAAAAAAAAAAGTAACTTCCCAGCCATGCTCCAGCACATCAACCTATTTTAAGTTTTCATCAGAGTACCCATACCTTTAAACTATTTCTTGTTTATTTTATTGATTTAAACAACAGCAACTATAAACCCTTGTCTTTGTGCTCCTTGAGAAAGATATTTCCTGACCTTTTCTTCACTAGAGTTATGAAAGTGCCTAAACTGTACCTGGAACAGATTAACTGCGTAAAAATGTTTGTTAAATGAATAAGCACACTAATGATACCTGAAAACATTGAGATTACATTATAAGAAAGTATTTATATTACCACCCCTCCTCCCAGGTATCCCAAAACATTATATTGGGCCTCCAATTAAAGACTTTAAAGACTGACAACTGAGCAACATCAGCTCTGACCTTGGTGAGAAGCAGCTAGCCCAATAGAAAATTGCATTATTTACCCTGTTTTTATCCAATTTGCTTTTGCAAAAGTGAAACTACATTTATTCATGCATTCTTAATGTAACCATCACTTGATTTTACATCATGGGAAGTCCTATAGACATTGGTATACGAAAATGAAAGGTCTGTTCTTGCCCACAAGGAGTCCTTAGACTTAAATTGCTACTTTTCTTATGGATCTCCATGACTTCTATATCCATTGCATTATCAGCAAACATGGTAGGTAAAATACACACACTATAAAGCATTCAGTGTATAAACTACAGACACATCTACCAGGCATGGATAAAATGAATATAATTAAGATTTGAGCTTGCATTAATGGTGCAAAAAAAAAATCATTTTTTGGATAACATTTGCAGACTAATTTTTGTTCTTAACATCACCAGCCTCTCAATTAAATTGTTTGAAGTTTCAAAGTTATTGTATTTGAGAAGTATGACCAGAAGTGAGAGACATCCCAACAGATTCACACATCCACAGCCTGAAGCAGAAGACCTACAATATGAAGTAAAGCCATTTTAGCTGAACCAAAGCCATATAAGCAAGAAATAAATGCTCATTGTTGTACACCTTGAGATTTTTTTCTGAGTGATAATTACCTAGCTGATTAATATTTTAGGATTCTCAAGTATGGAAGATCCTTCTAGTTCTTTATGATGTCCTGTGCTCAGCAATATCCCAGGCAGTAAACCCCAAACCCAGATCAGAATGGTCTCAGGTGACCAATACTCATGGATCCAGAGAACTAGGCTTTTAGGATTGAAGTTTTTGAATCCTTTCACCTTCATTCCACATGTTTTCCTGCTTATGCTCCTGTTGCACTACTTCTTAAAATCACCGTGTAAAATTTCAAAGATTAGTTAAGAGTTTCCACTCAGGAGTCCCTTGCATCCTGTGACTTTGTCTTTTTTAGCCATAGGCAGGCTTTGATCTCCCAAAGCTGAATATAAGCCCTGTACGCTAGATTGTAGCTCTTACTTCTAATTCTTCTTTCTAGATCCCAACCATTTAAACATCTTCTTTTTCTCCTTCAATTATTAAAGTTCATCTCTTTCAAAACAAAGCCATATTATTCCAATTATTTCTGTATCTCAGGCAATAAATTAATAAACATTTAGTCTTGGCCTGCTATGTGCAGGTTTTATGCTAGTAGTTTTGGGAATACCAAGACATATGAGACACAGTCCTTGACCTCAGTCATTTATACTTAAGTTGCATAGGCAAATTACAGTTAAGAACAGGGTAATATAAAATAGGTGCCTCACAAATGGGATGGCTAAGTGGTCCTATCTTTGTGCCATGGCTGCTCTTTATGGATGACGTTCCAGACACTTTTAAAAATCATCTCAAGTAATGTTGATGTGAGTGTGTCTAGAGAACAGGAAATCTTTTAAATTTAGAATGCTCCCCACTTAAAGTATATGAAATTTTGGCAGAGTGGAAGTCAGAAATGCTGAAATATAATGGCACATTTGTTCATATCAGCTCTACTCTATGAAACACATATTAACCCAAAAAATAAAGAAATCTTTGGTTTTCATCCAAATGAGTAACTGATATCTGTAGGAACTTGAAGTTTTTCCTATGTAGTCTCTATTTGTAAAAGGGGGATAATGAAATTCACTATCTGCATAGGCAGGGTTTTAAAATCAATCTAATGTTTATAAAGTAATTTAGTAAAAATATTACCCCATTAGTGCTGTAAAAAATTACTAGTTAAATGTTTTGATCATGGATTTTTATTAAAGCATTCTTTAAAACCAAAATAATTACTTTTTTAGGAAGCCTTATAATTAAAGAAACTTCTTTTACTTATGAATACTATGCTCTATGGTGAGTGGACAGAATTCCACATTATATCCCAACATTCATTTTTTTTCTTGTTGTTTTACACAGTCATTTAACTTACTCCAACATTTGTGTGTATAACTAAGAAACCCAATGAGCCAGAACAGATTTTAAGATCTTGCTGCCCCTTCAACTGAGAAGTAAATGTTTGACACTATTTCCTTAAGGAAATAATCAACATATTTGCAAAACAACAGAAAGCATCAAGTTTTATTGCTGGTCCCTGAATTACAATATTAAATTATGTGTTAAAAAGGTATTAGGCACACAGTCTTCTGGAATAACCATCATCATTACATCATATTGCTTTCCATTTGGATTAGCATATAAATGAACAAAGATGGCCAACCACATAGCTGAGATGAAATTTGCCATCTTAAGCATTTAGTTGCCTTGGAAACAGATTGTGTACAATGCAAACTGGTGTACTTGGATGCTGATACTTGCTTGTTTGGGAATTTAAAATTCTGGAGTTAGTCTTAGGATAGCAGGGACACACAAAGGAATTACATAATTTTTCCCAATAGATCTTTGAAAACATGTTAAACAATCCAGGGAGCTAAGCAGGTAGAAAGGGTGGGCATTGTTTGTTCAATGGACAGATGCACGGGGGGTATGAAACAACATGGTACATCACAATAGCTGTAATTAGCTAGGCTTACCACTAGTTATAGGCATCTGAAGAGAAAGGCATGGCAAAATATAAAGCAAGAATTGTTGGTGGATGGTCTATGGACAATGGAAACCATTGTTAAGTATTCAATCATGGCAGGCATAAGATCAGATCTACATTATCAGGAAGATAAGATCAGCAGCAGTGTGCAGATGGAGGATGGAATGGAAGGGATACCATGAATTAAGAAGTCAGAACAATAATCTCTGAAAGATGATGCAAATTTGAACCAACACACAAATATTGGAGATGCAGAGGGAAGATTCTTACACAAAACATGTAATTAGAATCTATAGGAGTTGGCAATGGATACAATGTAGTGGGTGGAATGAATAAAAGAATAAATTCAAGACAGACACCCAGATTCCTAGCTTAGAAACCTGGTGAACCTATGGTAGTAACTGAGCTAAGGAGTAAAGGAGAGAAGTAGGCTAGTTTCATATGCCCCTTTTGACCTGCCTAGAGGACATTCAGATAGCAATACCCAGGGACTAGTTCCTCACGGGGGCTCTGCACTCCAGGCTTGAACTCACTGACTTGGGTATCTTCAGCATGTACTGATTGAACCTCTAAGTTTGGTTGCTATCATCCAAGATTGTGCAAAGTGAGAATGAAATAGACAAGAACAGGATCCTTGGATCCACCACCATTGAAGAAGGAGCTGGGAGAAGTAAGTCCACAAAGGTGACTTTGAAGAAATAATTAGAAAATTATCAGGGGGAGACTGCTAACTCAAAAACTGAGGGAGAGTTTTCAGAGGAAGGAAGGGACATTAATGTCAGAGGCCACCAGATAATTATAAATAAAGTGAAGTTAGAAGTAATCCACTGTATTAATTAATTAAGAAATCATTGATGAACTTTGTCAGAGGTGTTTTAATGAGTAGTCAGAAATAGGAGCCTAACTTCAGTGTGTTAAGGCATAAGAAGAGAGGCTATTTGGTACGGCCTTTTTAAAAAAATATCTAATGAGGGTTTTTACTTTTGTGGACGTAGTTTATTAATTATAGAACTATAGAATATGTGTATATTACACTCTCAGTTTTCCCCCTTATATTATTCTGGGTTACAGGGTACAAGAGCATCTTCTCTTGCCCCAGGGATTTTCCCCATCAAGTCCAGGCGCAAGGAAAATACATCATTTCAGACTCCGTTTGTGGACTTCATGAGGGGCCTGAGTAGGGGCTGCAGTCCTACAGACGTCTTCATGAGATTGTCTCTTTTGAAATTCTCTAGGCCTTTAGGAGGCAAGGTATGATCTGTCTATCTGTTAATGTGTAGGTTTGGGAGAATGTTTTCTTAAGTCTCCCATGCCCTGGCTCTGCCCCCATTTATTTATTCAAGCCCACCCACTCCTTTTCCTCCAGGGGAGAATTTTCACTAATGATTCCTCTTGTCTTTGATCCATTTTGCATTTTAGAGACACAGTTTCTTATGCTGCTTTTACAAAGTGGTCTCACTCATGGCATGACATTTGGAAAGCCCATATAGAAGAAAATCAGACTATGTCTACTGTTTTTATTTTCCATTTACTTGATCTGGTGTTTGAGCAATCAGCCAAATTCTGTTAGGCAACTATGTTACAGAATTCCAGTGAGTGAGGTGATAATAGAACTCCAAATACCACAATTTTCTAAATCTATTTTTTAATGAGAACTTTTCATAGGGAAGACAGCCATAATATAGAAAATTATTACTTAGAAAAAAAAAAGACACAGTTTGATGATTTAAAAGTCATGAAAAGAAAGCAAAAATCTCTAAATATAATTTTTGAGGATTATATATTATTAGTAAAATCTTTTCATGCATCAATAAAATTAATTAAAATCTTAATGCTGAATAGAAAGAGAATTCTATTCTTCCAATAATGGCTGAATATTAATACTAGTAATATACAGCTTCATAATATCTTTCTATCTGACCTTATTAAACTTTTAAACCCTATATACAGTGTCGCTTGCTTTGTATCCAGAAATTTCCATTTTTGTGAAATCAGCACTGTCCTTGGTTCCCTTCCCAGGAGCAAGGCTCAGATATTTCAATTTCAGAAACAATGAAAGAATAACAAGAAATGTAGTTTGAGGCAAAGGAATGAACATTAAACTGAGAGAGCAATTGGATGACTTCCTCCTTTCTATGCAACTGCTTCACAGCAGTTTTTTGTTGAATGGAGGAATGAATGAATGATGAAATTGTGGGAAAGACATTTTTCTGTATTTTTTACCCATAAAATGAAGATTACAGAAAATCCTCATTGTCTAAGAAATAATCATGTGCATTCTAGCAGATGAAGTATTGGACAGAGCATCAAAATTGTCTATGAAAATATTTGCTTAAAAATGAGTTCCAGGGATGCCTGGGTGGCTCAGATGGTTGAGTGTCTGCCTTTGGCTCGGGTCATGATCCTGGGGTCCTGGGATAAAGCCCCACGTCTGGCTCCTGGCTTGGCGGGGAGCCTGTTTCTCCCTCTCCCTCTGCCTCTCCCCTGCTCATGCGTTCTCTCTCTCTGTATCTCTATGTCTCAAATGAATAAATAAAATCTAAAAAAAAATAAAAATAAAAAAATAATAATAAAAAATGAGTTCCAGCGGCACCTGGGTGGCTCAGTAGGTTAAGCTGGGACTCTTGGTTTCGGCTTAGGTCATGATCTCAGTGTTCTGAGATTGAGCCCTGTGTTTGGCTTGGCACTCAGCATGGAGTCTACTTGTCCTTCTCCCTCCCCTTCTGCCTCTCCCTCTGCTCTCTCTCAAATAAATAAATAAATAAATAATAAAATCTTTAAAAAAATGAATTCCTTTTCTGGGAAAACTAGATACCCCCACGCAAAAGAATGCAATTAAGTTATTTCCTTTCACCAATACGAAAACTAACTCAACATGGATCAAAGAGCTAAATGAAAGAGATAAAATTATACAACACTCAGAATAAAACAGGGGAAAAGCTTCATGATATTGTATTTGGCAATGATTTCTTGATCAATGACTTCTTGTTAGAGAAATCTGGATGGCAGGGATTCCAGGGAAAAAATGAGAAAGTCAATGAAAAAGAATGTCATGTATATATGAAAGTTTCCAAAAATAAACACATCCATGACACCACCAACAAAAAAAGAGGAAGGCACATTATTATGTAAATGAGAATCAAATTGAAAATAAAGTCAAATTTTGCCACAGTTGTAAAGGAAAATAATTTTTAATCATTACTTATACATTTGGACTCTTTTTTTCTATTCACTTTCACTTTTTAAGCATTGCTTCATTTTCTGTTTTGAATTCTTTTTAATTATGTGAAACATTTAAATTATTGTAAAGTTGAAACCAAAAGCAAGTTAAATTTATACAATTCTCACATCCTTTTTTCTTGATCCTCATATTGGTATATATTTATTAGGTTTTTGCTTATCCTACCATAATTTTTCTTAGAAAATATAAGCAAATTGAAACATACATCCATCCAAATGCATACACATACCATTATAAACACAGACACATATATTTCTCTTTCAAACAAAAAGGATGTTTTTGTATAATGAATACTACAAACATTGTTCTGCTTTTTGTGCTTTTTGTTCAGTAAAGAATTATTCTAGCAATTATTTGATAGTATATATAGCATATAGTATATATATATACACTATTACAGTATATAAAGACCTTCCTCAATCCTTTTTATATATTCACAATAATCCAATTACAGATAAACCAGATTTTATTTCAGTAGTTCATATCGATGAAATGTAGGTAGTCTCAGTCTTTAGTTATTAAAACCACAATTAATATTCTGTTTATGTGTTATTATGTATTTTTGCTAGTGTATCTTTGAGATATATGGATACTAGAAGTAGACTGAGTAAAAGGTACCTGACTAAGCAACTTTTTTTTTTTTTAAAGATTTTATTTATTTATTTACTTGAGAGAGAGAGAGAGAGAAACAGCATGAGAGGAGATAGGGTCAGAGGGAGAAGCAGGCTCTCCGCCGAGCTGGGAGCCCGATGTGGGACTCGATCCCAGGACTCCGGAATCATGACCTGAGCCGAAGGCGGTCGCTTAACCAACTGAGCCACCCAGGTGCCCCGGAAATATATTTTCTATTAGATATAAAATAGATATAGATAAAAGCCATATTCATTTCTGGAGGGGTTGTAACATTTACATTTCCACTAAGGATGGTCACTTAAAGTGGTTTCTTTGTTGTCTGTTTGTTTTTGGTGTTTTGTTTTATTTTATTTTGGTTATGAGCTATATTTGTGGTAATCCTGAGGATCTAAATCTTGTCTTCTCCCAGCAAGGAGTTTGTTTTTTCCTGAGCTGCTATTGACCACTTTCCATCTATGAAGTTCCAAGTACAAAGGAGTCTAGGATTCCACCTGAACTCCTTCCCAAGGGCACAAAGCATAGATTTCCATGTTGGTTCAGATGTAGACTTTTGTCCAAAAGGCAAACCCATCTTTTGAGTTGTATTCACCCTTAGTACTTACTGTTTCATCTACAGCTTCATGTTCTTTTTTTGCGGGGGTGGGGGGGGAGGGTTTCATTACTTTCTAGAAAGTCTAGAAGAGTGTTAAAATGTATGTTTGCTGTAACTTATCCATAACCTAGGTATACTTAGCAGAAGGACCTTTGGGGGTACCTGCTCTGCCATAGTACCAGAAGTAGAAATTGTATTTTTTAAAGACTTTTTTCATTGCTTCTTCATTTGAGGTTTTAAGCTTTTTCTCATTCTCAGTGTTGTGTTTTTCATTTTCATTGATTAATCTTGACAGATTTCTTTTTTGTGTTTTATATTGACCATTTCAATATTTCTAGATATATTTATTAATTCTACCCTTTATACTTTATCCAGCCCTTGGATTTATCTATCAAGTCTATCCTTTATAATCCAGCCATGTTTATAAGATTTATAAACTTTTTTTAGTTGAATACTTATTTTTTATGCTTAATAAGTAAACTGTTTAGAGCTGATTATTTATTCTGATTATAGATTTAGCTATATCCCATACATCATTATATGTATTGTTTTCACTGAATTCAATTACCTAAGTAAGTTATCATTTATAAGATTTTTTAAAGTGATTTTTTATATATCTTAGTTGTAATATTTCATATTTTATGCTATTAATTTCCAGTTTTATTACATTTTGACCAAAATATGTGACTTATTGGGTTGATTATTCAAATTTACTGAGTTTAAGGATGTAGGAAAGTAATGCAACCAAAATTTGGTAATGTTCCAGGGGTAATAGAAAAGAATTATTCTCTGCACTCTGTTTATATAACTCAAAATTCACTGTGGATATATTACTTTTCTCAGTGTATCAGTGACCTCCATTCCTTTTGTATTTGTTTGTTTGTTTTTTTTGTCCTCAACCTATATGGCTAGTTGATTAGTTACCAAAAGAGTCCATTACCGGGTCTGTAATCCATACACCAGTGAGGCTGAAAACATGGGCTGTACCATCTCAGGAGTGGAATTTCTTTCTTTAATTTCCTCTTGAGGTCTAGGGAAGCCACTATGCAAGGATAGAGCTTTTATTTATGTACTTAAGATATTTTTTCTCTTTGGTCCATCTTCTATACTAGGTACATTATGAGGCTATTTCCAGCTTTACTAGGTTCAAAGCCTTTCGAGGCAAATCCTTTGCACCTGGGATGCTTTGAATTAGAAGTGGTCAGGTTGCTTTGGGAAAGCATAATACAGCTGCTTATTCATGCTAGTGTGGTCTTTATCTTTCCTTTAGTCTGTCTTTAGTGTCAGCAGCCAAACACACTCTCCCAAAAAGAAAATGCTAGGTATGGAGCACTTTGGCCAAATTGTGCTCTGTTTACATCCTGTGGCTAAAGCACCATCTTCTCAGGAAGGCCAATTGTGAGTAGATCCTTGCTGTTCCTGTCTGTCTGATCCTATCTGCACTATATGTGGAAGGAATTCTCAAGGCCTGTCTTTGATGGATAATAGCCTCCCCTATATAAGTTTTCCTCTACTTTTATAGCCCTTTGATCATTTAAGACAGGATTTCAGTAACATTACACGTCACTTCTTTTTTTAATTTAATTTTATTATGTTATGTTAATCACCATACATTACATCATTTTTTGATGTAGTGTCCATGATTCATTGTTTGCGTATAACACCCAGTGCTCCATGCAGTACGTGCCCTCTTTAATACCCATCACCAGGCTAACCCATCCACCCACCCCCCTCCCCTCTAGAACCCTCAGTTTGTTTCTCAGAGTCCATAGTCTCTCATGGTTCATCTCCTCTACACGTCATTTCTTGAGATGCTATTTATTTTGGCAATCTCCTAGTTGAATCATTTTCTGGAATCATTGAAAATGATTTTTTTATTTGTAAGACTAGTTGGTATTTTAAAATATGCCCCCTCCCCATGTATAAATAACTAAAAATTGATCTATCAGCCTACAAGTATGATTTGGTTAACTTTGTAAGGATTAGAGTAGCAAGGATAAGTGTAGTGGACCAGGAGACAAGGACAATAGAAATAATGAGACCTGCCTCATGATGATTTAGAATGAAGGGATAAAGAAATTTGCCCCCAGCTTATCTTTAATTACCCATACCCACAGAAGTAAATTGGGAATGTGCAAATTAATCAGTGTCAAATACCTACTACCCTACAGCTACTGTAGTTTTTATCACTTTCTTCATCAGGTTATTTAGATTTTTGCTAACTGGGCTTCTTAATGTATACTCTAAGTCAGTTAAGTCTTTAAGATCAATGTCTTTACTATATTTTAATTTCAAAATCTCAGAGAACTACTGCTAATGTGAAAGTAGGATTGTAATGTAGTGATTTCACCATTGCAGAAATCAGAGGACACAGGGGCAAAATTGTAGGGTGTTGATTATGTAAAGAGTTGTGAAGATGCACAAAATTTTTATCATTATCTTAGTCACCAAGTCAAAATGTGTACATAAAAGCTGTCAGGAAGTTCTTTCATATTTTAAACCAAAATGGTTATAGATAATAGGTAGGTAGGGGTAGATAGATAGATGATAGGTAGGTAGACAGACAGACAGACAGATGCATAGACAGCCAGAACTTAATTCAGTATATGGAACATAGGCTGTAATAAATACATTTTCTTTTTTTTTTTTTAGATTTTATTTATTTATTTGAGAGAGAATGAGATAGAGAGAGACAGCATGAGAGGGGGGAGGGTCAGAGGGAGAAGCAGACTCCCTGCTGAGCAAGGAGCCCGATGCGGGACTCGATCCTGGGACTCCAGGATCATGACCTGAGCCGAAGGCAGTCGCTTAACCACTGAGCCACCCAGGCGCCCTAAATATATTTTCAATTACTTGATGCCTTGATTGATTTCAAAGCATTGAACTGTGGTAATGCATGTTTCCTTGTGTAATTTTCTATGTGATATATAATATAATAAAATACCATGCAATATAATATACATATAATACAATATATATAATATCTTCCTGTCTTCACAAAATTTCATTGAATTTAATCGTCTGGTGTGACAAGTATTAAATCCAACTTGTTAACTTACTGGTATGTTCCTAGTGTTTTGAAGAAAAGACATCGACAAAGGCTCTACCTCAAATGTTCTTTGTTTGCTTACAATTATTCACATAATTTTGGAGCCAAATCTGACATTCTTTTTTCCCACTTACGGGAAAAAAAATATCTTTCTTATAACATAATAAGCATTTAAACGGAAGGTGAATGATGATAGGAACTTAAACGAAAGGAGCCCCCTCAGGTTTCAGAACATCTTCTTCATCCTGCCATTGACAAGTTAGATTACACATGCTGAGAGTGAAACCAGGGCCACATGCCTAAGGAAGGAGAATGCTAACTCTAGGTAGAACAGCCTGGACTGAATCATGACTCCATCATTTCTTTGCAGTAATCCATGGGAATTCACTACGTCTCACCCATATTCAGTGTCGTCATAAGTACATGAGAGGAATCACAAGATCTCCCTCCCAGTTCTGTTGTTAGGATAATAGTATCACTGAGATTGGCAGGTAAGAACCAATCTGCAGAAATGTTCTTCATTCCTAATGGCATGGACCCTCTGCTGAATCTCATCCTGGGAACTGGGCTGATGCAAAGCCCTGGTGTTAGAAAGTCATAGGCAAACACACAAAATCATCAATTTTATCTATATTTCAGACGAGATGCAAAAGTTAAGTCATCAAACATGAAATATTTGGTAGACATTCTATTGGAGAATAGTGATCTTTATATCATAAATATATTTAGAGATATTTTTCATCCTTGGAATGTTTTGATTGCTTCTTTTGACTCAGTGTTGTATTTTTTTTCTTTTTCGACTCATTGTTTTAAATGTTTCTTCATTACTATGACACACTGTCTATATCTCTCA
The DNA here is from genome assembly GCF_054177405.1 of Leptonychotes weddellii. NCBI lineage: Eukaryota > Metazoa > Chordata > Mammalia > Carnivora > Phocidae > Leptonychotes > Leptonychotes weddellii. Next base: position 111,998,526 of record NC_138369.1, on the reverse strand, counting down.
CATTTTATTTGGCTATTGGAAAAACATGTGAAATAATATTTTTTTCAAAGTGTCCCAAGCATGCATCATAATAAAATAAATAGATCTAGCACATATCACATTGATAAATACAAATAATTTGGTGAATGAGGTACGATAGTGAAAACATCATAAAAAATAAAATAAAAATATTTTTAAAGTTCCTAGGTCAGATAAGCTCATGAATTTTATCTGCATTAAAACATATACACTGTAAAAAAAAAATTAAGATTTTCCTAACTTTAAAAAGAAAAATCTTGAATTTGTCCTCAGGAAAATCGTAGGTGGGACCACTAAAATACCCAGTATATTCCTTGACATAACAGGTCCACATCAGGACTTCTAATCATGTATCTCACTAATTTTAATACTAAGCTCATGGTACAGATAACAAATTATGATGCTCTCAATTTCAAATATTATATCATTCCATTCATTTCTCCTTCCTGCCCTTGCCCAAAGATGTGTAAAGCATGGACAGTAGAAAAGCTGCTGCAATATCTGGGTTGTATGTCTTTGTTTCTTCTCTGAGCCACTTGACGGTTTGACAGATGGATATACAACAAAATGCTCTGACTCTCACATTTTGGCAATCTAATATGAGCAGGAATATGAACATTTCTTCATATTACCATGGCAATCGATATGCTGGGCTCAAACCTCATTGAATGTAACTCTATGGAAGAAATCCCCCTGCGTACATAGGCTGAAGTTCAGGCCTGCTATTTTTATCACATCAATTACAGTAGTCAGCAAGAAAAAACACTAAATTTTCTATGAAAATATTATAACTCTTTGACATACAATAGCCCCATATTCTCTGAATACTAAATATGTAAATAAACCCATTTATGTAGAGCTGCAAGAGCTATTTCTTTTATGGCTATTGACGTATGAATGCATAAACCCTTGGGAGCTTAAAAATTTGCTCTAATTCTCAAAAATATAAAATTAAGAATAAAATGTAATCTGTTCCACATGCAAACTCATCTATTCTTTAATGATATAGCCAATAAATCAGGAAGTAAAGCTTCCTTATTAAAAAAAATATCAGCATGATCCCAACATTTGCAAGGTTTAAGTGCTAGGAATCTAATAAACGAGTGGTTTTAAAAAACAAATTTCATTCATCTAAATCAACTCTAGTCTTTTTTTTTTTTTTTAAGATTTTATTTATTTATTTGAGAGAGAGAGAAAGCATGAGGTGGGGAGGGTCAGAGGGAGAAGCAGACTCCCTGCCGAGCAGGGAGCCCGATGCGGGACTCGATCCAGGGACTCCAGGATCATGACCTGAGCCGAAGGCAGTCGCTTAACCAACTGAGCCACCCAGGCGCCCTCAACTCTAGTCTTTTAAAAAAGTTAAACATTATTAAATAATTAGTTTGTACATCCTTGGAGTTAGATATCCAGTCATTTTATAGACATCGATACAAATATAAAGATAGAAATATGTTTTAGAATACACACAACATAGCACTCATCTTTTACAAATACAGAAAGCAAGAAAAAATTAAAATCCTACACAAAATTAAAACTGCAAAAATATAGAAATCTTGTGGCTTCTTTTACATTTTCAAAATTATGATTAATACTATTTCTGTAGAGTAACAATGTAAAATTGACATTCTAAGATCCTCAGAAGAAAACTCTAAAGTGAGTGAAAATAAACAAAGGATAGTTAAAAATAAGCTAAAATCTCTTATAATCAATTTAGTAAGGTAAGGATAAAATTGCCACATGTCTAGTTACTGAACAACAGCTCTACCAAGAACATTTCTGCCACTTGCCATTACTCAGCTCTGGACTATGTATAGATCTGCAACAAGGATGATGCAGAAGAGAACTTCATATACTTTGAAAATAAGTTTAGATGATTTGAGAGTTCTCTTACAACTGTATATTCCATGGCAGACTTTAAAATGTCAGAAGATTTAAACTTGTTTACATAGAATATGCATTTAAGCGGTGCCTGGGTGGCTCAGTAGGTGAAGCATCTGCCTTCAGCTCAGGTCATGATCTCAGGATCCTGAGATCCAACCCCGTCAGGCTTTCTGCTCAACAGGGAGTCTGCTTCTCCCTCTCCCTCTGTCCCTCCAACCTGCTGGTGCTGTCTTTATCTCTCTCTCCTAAATAAATAAATAAAATCTTTAAAAAAAAAAGAATATGTATTTAAATACTGTATGCTTAATCAGTCTTCTCATATTCTATTTCATTTGTAACTGCACAATAGCCAACATACTAACAAATACGATGAAATATGTACCCATGTGGTACATGCCCAGGTATTATTTATTTTATTTTTTATTTATTTATTTATTTTTTAAAGATTTTATTTATTTATTTGAGAGAGAATGAGAGAGAGCACATGAGAGGGGGGAGGGTCAGAGGGAGAAGCAGACTCCCTGCCGAGCAGGGAGCCCGATGTGGGACTCGATCCAGGAACTCCAGGATCATGACCTGAGCCGAAGGCAGTCGCTTAACCAACTGAGCCACCCAGGCGCCCCATGCCCAGGTATTATTGTTCAAATGATTAATTTTACTTCCAAATTAGACCATTCCATTATATAAAATAAAAATATGCTTAAATATCAAGGTTATTTCCAAATTATACTAAAACTTGGATACAGAGAAAATATACTTTGAGTATTTGGGTGATGTGGCATACAGTAGTCCCCCCTTATCCTTGGGGGATATATTCCAGGACCCCCAGTGGATGCCTGAAACCACAGATAGTACCAAACCCTGTATGTCCTGTGTTTTTTCCTATACATACATACCTATGATAAAGTTGAATTTATCAATTAGAGTTAGATACAGTTAGATCTTCATTACTAGCACAGTTAGATAGCAATAACAATAATTAATAAAAATTAGAGCAATTATAACAGTATGTTGTAATAAAAGTTATGTGAATGTGGTCTTTCTCTCAAAATATCTTATTGTACTTATTGTGCACACTTTTTGTGATGATGGGAGATGATAAAATGCCTATGTGATGAGATGAAGTGCGGTGACTGACGTAGGCACTGTGCTGTAGCGTTAGGCTACCATCGTCCTTCTGACCATATGTCAGAAGGAGGATCATGTGCTTCTGGACCATGGTGGACTGTGGGTAACTGAAACCTTGGAAAGTGAAACCATGGATAAGGGGGACTACTGCATTGCATGGTCCCCTTCACAAGTGATTTGGAAGTTTTATCAAGGGAGAATATTCAACAAGTCCTAAATATATTTCAATTAAAAATCAGCAGGTCAGATAAAATTGGCCATAATATTAATTTTTTACTATTCAGACAATTTGAACATATAAACACCTTAAAAAAAAAAGCGTCAGCCTAAATTTTACGTACTTTTACTGACCAAATCAATTTGGTGTGTCTAAGTTAGATAATTCTCTAAACAATTCACATAGTCAATTGGAAATACTGTCTTGTCCCCTCCATATTATCTTAAATAATCAATTTCTCAATTAGTGAAAACTTCAGAATTAAATCGGAAAGTATGCTGACATTTATTTTACTTATTTGAATGTACATCAAAATCAATCAATCAACAATGAATGAACATTTAAGTTTCTACAAATACTTTTTGACTCATTAGTACTTTTTTTTCCCTAAGGAGAGATTTAAAAATAAATAAAATAGAATAAAACTTGGGATTCTGAATATCCTGCTCTAAAATGTGCAAATCTGTGAATTCTTACGAAGATATTATATATATATATATATATATGGCAAGATTACTGACCCATCTTTTTATTGAAACAATCACTAGGTAAGTTAAAGAACACTATGACAGTTTTATTTTATAATTTTTATTTCTTATTTAAAAACACTGAGTGGGAAATGAAAAAAAAACCCAAATCATCAAATATTCCCTGCACTTTCTGGTTATAATCAGTTTCTCAGCTTTCTCTGAAGACTCCTTTCCTTAATACCTTTCTCCTTTATCCCACACTCTCTCTAGGTTAAATCCTAGACTTGATTTAAACTTCCATATGGCAATGACTCAACTGTCTTTATTTACAACCTTGAATTCTCTAAGAACTCCAGATTCAGTGATTATAATATATAAGTAGTATAATATTCTATAATATATAATATCAATGACATTCTTTTTCTTAAACTCCTCCAATAGTTTGATGAAAATCACCCCACCTATCTCTTTTCTTGAAAAGTGTTTAAATGATCTGAACCCTGTCATCTTGTTTGCCCTTTAATAAATTATCTGCCTAACCTCTAGATGAACTCGCCTACTTTCTTCTCAGCTTGGCAATGACATATTTCAGACACATTCTAACTCAATGGCTTTTTTACTAACTTTTCTTTTTGCTTGTCATGGTATTTTCCCAATCTTTTGATAGCTATTTTCTCCTTATCATTTAGATTCCACCTTAAATGTCACTACCTCAACAAGGCCATCCAATTCTACAAGACGTGATCCTGGTTTAATTCTCTGCTTAGCTTTTATGCCTTTCTGATATCCTCTCCTATATTCTCATTTTAGTAGGTGAAGAGGGGATTTTCTGTTTTACTCTGTCATTTTTCGAAGTACTTCCGGGACCAATGGGACTAGGGTCTCAATAAATATACATTGATTGATTTGTAATTATTATTAACAATTGTATTTCAAGTTCTAATTCCAAAGAACCCATTAGACAGTGTTGGGTTTTTATTTCCAGCTGATTTATTGCATACTTAGCTTTTCGCATATTCACTCTTCATCCGTTCTTTTGGTCAGCAGATGTTTATTGAGGGTCTGCCCTTTGCAATACATAAGACAGGCCATTGTAAATTTTCAAGTTGTTAGTTGAACCTTGAGTGTTGAAATTAAAAACCAAAAACTAAGAAATAGAATTATTTTTGCTGTTGGTGTGTCCCCTCTCTTGAAATGCTGCATTATTTTTTTTCCTTTTTTTTATTGCTTTTAATCTCTCCAATCACCCATGTGTTGGCTAAGTTCCTAAGAGCTAAAATTGACTTTAAGGATAATTTATTTTAAGGTCATGCCCAACCAGTGCCATTCATATAAGAGATGTCAGTTATGTTTCTTATAATTTTCTTTTTGAAAATTTGACAAGCACCACTAATATTCAAATTATGTATTTAGTTGTGGAATTAAACCAATATTGGTGAGCATATCTGTTTTATTAATCAGTTATAAATTTTTTCAACCAGCATCTTCATATTTTATAATGAGCAACTTTTTTAATGTGTACATTTCTGTTAAAGCTTTTGCTTATTTAATTCAGTTTTTCTTTAATTCAATTCTTCATTTCATTCATATTTAGATGTTTAGAATATTTCAGAATGTATTGGCACCATTTGAAAAAATGGTTGAAGTAGGCTCGTCCTAGAAACTCTGGACTTAAGACAAATAAGTACTATCCCAAGTGACAATCAGCAAGTTGGAGAATTTGTCCAACCGTTTGTACCATTATAAAAGAACTTAGACAAATAAAATTGAAAATTTACTTTTTTGTAAAACTTAACTATGAAAACAGTTTAAATCAATGATTTTGGCATTACATACACTATACAAAACAAATGTATCTAGGAAAAGTTTTGCTGAGATAAACATCTATTGCCACTTCACTAACTCACCAGAGCCTGCCCCATTAGAATATTAGATCAGTTCTCAATTGTTTAAGACTGTTGGATCACAGACCTGTATCTCTGAAACAAATAATACATTGTATGTTAAAAAAAAGAAGATAGTAGGAAGGGTAAAATGAAGGGGGGAGAATCGGAGGGGGAGACAAACCATGAGAGACTATGGACTCTGAGAAACAAACTGAGGGTTCTAGAGAGGAGGGGGATGGGGGGATGGGTTAGCCTGGTGATGGGTATTAAAGAGGGCATGTATTGAATGGAGCACTGGGTGTTATACGCAAACAATGAATCATGGAACACTACATCAAAAACTAATGATGTAATGTATGGTGATTAATATAATTAAAAAAAAGAATATTAGATCAGTTCTCAAATAGCATTTTCCTGTTCACGGAGATCTACCCACTTTTCAAATATAATATTTTGTAGAAAGCAAAGAACTCATGATAGTGAACATTGTATAAAGCATAATGGAACATAAATATTAAAAGTACTCATGATTTAAATACAGAGAACAAACTGATGGTTGCCAGAGATAAGGGAATTGGGGGATAAGCAAAATGACTGAAGAGGAGGGGGAGATACAGGCTCCCAGTTACGGAATGAATAAGTCACAGTTGTAAAAGGTAGAGCATAGGGAATATAGTCAATGGTATTGTAAAGTGTTGTATGGTGACAGATGGTAGCTACACTTGTGAGCATAACATAATGTAAAAAAATATATGTAAAAATAAAATAAAAGATAAAAGACTCATGATTGCAGGCAAAGCAAACTCTACATGAAAAACTTACCGTTGTTACTAGTCATTTGAGCTGTGCCTCCACAACACCCAAACAAATCAACCAATTTATTATAAAATACTGAACAACTTCATTTCCATTTGTCTCTTTGTTGTTGTTGTTGTTATTTTATTAAGTGAATTGACTCCTTTTGGTCAGAATCAATTTATTCTTTTGCTGTTGTGTAGAAACATCCTTAATGTTGCCTATGGGCATTCAATGGCAAAACAAACAACAAAACTGAGAAGAAAAATGACTGCAGCACAGATTTTAAGACACATATTTTCCTGCTCACTGATCTCCTTTTATCTTCTGCCCATATGTTTCTGTGTTGCAGTTTTATCTCTTCCACACTTATGGAATGCTTTGGCAGGGGAAATGAATTCTGATGAGAGTCTTGGTGATATTCCAGAAAGTTTTTAAGAAGTTCAGATACCAAACATAGGACTGAATCACTGTGTTGCAAGGATTTAGCCTCCACTTGTCAACTGACTCTGCTTGTTTGTTTGATTATGTGTGATTTTATGATGTGTGTTTGCAATGCTCAGTGATTCAATTGTGTTTCTACTATCTAACAGACTTGAATAAACCATGAACTCATTTTTTAAAATTCACAGTATTTGGCTAGGTAGAATATTTCTCAGTGTATGAGGAGGATAGGAGAGCTATGTGTCATGATAATATATGCAAGGAGTACATTTCAAGTACCTGGAGGGGCAGATAAAGAGCAGCATGCAAGTCAAGTCATGTAATTCCAATGACAGTGATCCTACATTTAGCACATTTACCCCTGGATGGCCACAAGAAGGAATGGTGCTTCATTTATTCTCTCAACATAATGTCTTATGCAAATAATTTGCATTTATTAGTACGCTGGTGAGCTGCGACTTTTCAGATTGAATGCAGAATTTACCTCCCACGTCAGGATGCAGATATTTGTATCTATACATACACTTCTTACACACTCCTAAGCAATGCAAGATATGTTACTATCATTCCTTTCTCTTGCTCTTTTTTTTTTTTTAAAGATTTTATTTATTTATTTGACAGAGACAGAGACAGCGAGAGCAGGAACACAAGCAGGGGGAGTGGGAGAGGGAGAAGCAGGCTTCCCGCTGAGCAGGGAGCCCGATGCGGGGCTCGATCCCAGGACCCTGGGATCATGACCTGAGCCGAAGGCAGTCGCTTAACCAACTGAGCCACCCAGGTGCCCCTCTCTTGCTCTTTTTAAAACTCCCTCTCTCTCTCACCATCCTTGTAATGTCTGTTTTGCTTTCTTCCACTCTCATTCTTGCTCAGTCTACAGTTGTTTTGGAAGGAATGATGGGAGAAGAGTTGGAAGAAGTGTTATTCATTTCAACAGATGTTAATGAATGACATTCCAGGGGCCAGGTCTTCCATTTAGCCATTCATACTAACCATGATGGAAATATGAAGAATGGCCCACATTGCTTCTTACACAGTCTTACTACTTATGCCATTACTATGAGCTTCTATATGAAACCAACTTACATTTTGTGAAACAACAAAGTTACATTTAATATGCAAGATCTTTTCCTATGTTATACAGTTGTTCTCCATATGCTCATTAGTCGTTTGTTCTTTTTCTATTTCAGAGTTGCAAATATATTGGGAAGTTTGTCTCATTAATAAAGAACTTGGAGATTTAGGATAAACAAGTACTTGTTTAATCATTTTTATTAGTTCTCTTCAGGATTTTTTTTTTAACCCTCTCAGATTTTGTCTCTTTATGTTTCTTTGCTGTAATATACTCTCTTTCTCCCTCAGGGCAATTCCTGAATATCAATGGCTGTTTTTAGAACTTCATGGGTTGTAATAAATATTTTCTTCTTAAAGAATTAATCAAAGTGCTAACATATTTTATTTAGGACTATGATAGTTTTATCTTTGTAATTGCCACAATTTTGAAATCACAATTCATTCCATGGTAAATATAAAAAATGTGCAAACTTTATGGCTGATGAGTACTGCCTTCCTAAAGACTCATAGTACACATTGCTCTAATATCTCAGGTATTATGAAAAACGGTGTGTTTTATTCCATGGAAAATTTTGTATCTTGTAATGTCTCATACTTCTTTCTTTGCCTTGGCCTTTAGGAAACTCAGAAATGATTTGAGTGCAAACCTTTAGTTACTTTATATCATGAATTTCTTTGTGCTAATATCCGCACAAGATTTATCTTACTATCCCAGCACTCTTTCACATAGGCATTATTGATTGCCCATATGTCTGATCTCAGTCTCTAGTCCCCCTACTGATCAACTGAAACCACACTATCCAAACCACCCTGAACGCGCCCGATCTCGTCAAACCCCCTCTCTAAATCATAGACTTGGTCTTCCTGGCATGGACAGTCCTCTCCCCCACCCCCCCATCAAATTATATTGCTAGACTATCTGATCACCCAAGGCCACAGAAAAACAAAGACAATGCTAAAAGGCATGAAATTCCAAAGGTTTAGAGATTATCTCCCAGAAGCCAAGGACAAAGGACAGACCTCTTTTGGCAAAGGATGAATTCTTTACCATACATAATTAAAGAGATAAGTACTACCCTTGGTAAAATTATTTGAAAATGAGGACTTCCAAATTCAGCCAAGATGGAGTAATAGGCACCAAAAACACTTTCTTGCTTTGAACCACAAAAAAAAAAAAAAGGATAAAACATATAAAAAATGTTTTTTAAGGTATTATATATTAGGCCAAAAGGTCAATGAGCCTAAAGTTTAGAAAACAAATGAGATTGGCCCTATTATTGATATACTTCAGTGCCTGGAGAATTTCCAGGCTGTGACACAGAGTGTGGCAACAGGCATAATACAACATTTTCCTTGGGTAGAAAAGACAGAGCTGATATACTGGAGAAGCTAATGTAGCTACTATCCTCAGGATAAAGTATAGAAGAAAAAAGACAGATGCATAGACCAAGAGTTCTGGAATTTATAGAGAGATTTTCTTGAGTCTTCAACTGAGAACTGATCAGTGCATATGTTCTTGTTCCCGCGGGGTAGAGTGGAAAAACCTCCTAATTCATGCCTGGAATGCTTGGAAGAGTATTGCCTCAATAGCAGGGCAAAATGACTACTTGACTATGTGCTTCTTTGATCTTACATAAAATGACTTTAAAACAAGACTTGAAAGAATCAAAGTATTTCCAAATAATTTGATTGCATCCCAGAACAAATCTTAAGAATAGGAATTAAAAATATTCAGCACATAAGAAGGTAAAAATATATGTTTTATGTTTAATCAAAAATCATATGCATGTAAAAAATTTTCAGGAAAATAGTATCTATAATTACAAGAAAAGTCAGTTATTCAGAAAAGACCCAGAAATAACCCAGAATATATAATTAATATACAAGTGCATTAAAACAGTCTTTTTTAACTCTATGCCATATGTTCAAGAAGCTGGAGGAAATACTGAGGATGATAAGTAGACACATGGAACATGGCTTTAAATGTGATATTAAACTTACAGGGATGAAAACAATAGTGTCCAGGGTAAAAAATAAATTAAAACACTGAGTATGATTAACAGTAAATTGGACACTGCAAAAACAAAAATTAAAAAGCTGGAACATGAAGCAATATGAATTTCCCCAAATCAAATCCAATGGGAAAAAGACTGGGAAAACAACAACAACACAGCATCCTTGAACTGTAAGAAAGCCTCAAAAGGTCAAATAAACAAACAACTAAAGAAGAGACAAAAGGGAAAGAGACAGAAAACATATTTTTAAAATAAGGTGAAAAATCAATCTAAACAAATAAATAAAATGAGCCTGAACATTTTCTAAGTTTGATGAAAATTATAAACCCACATGTCTTAGAAGTTCAACAAATTCAAAATACAAGAAATCTAAAGAAAATTACACTAAGGCGCATCAGAATCAAATCTCCTAAAATTATTTATATACAATCTTAAAAGCTTTTTCTAAGAAGGTATGAATGGAGGGGCACCTGGGTGGTTCATTCAGTCAGTTGAGCACCTGACTTTTGATTTCAGCTCAGGTCAGATCTTAGGGTTGTGAGATCGAGCCCCACATTGGGCTCCAGGCTCAGCACAGAGTCTGCTCTCCCTCTCCCTCTGCCCTTTCCCATCATGTGTGGGCGTGTGCGTGCTCTCTCTCTCTCAAATAAATAAATAAATAAAATCTTAAAAAAAAGAAGATATGAAGGGAAGGAAGATAAGAATAATAGGGGGTTTCTGTTTGTAAATAATGTAGGTTGGAAGGCAGCAAAGTAACAAAGTACTGAAAAAAATCTGACAACTTAGAACTCTGTACTGAATAAAAATCTTTCTAAAGCAGTGACAAAGTACAGATGTGTTCAGTCATGCAAAAGCTAATATGATTCATCAGCAGTATACCTGCACTACAACAAATTTATACTTTGTATTGTATACCAAAATACTAACTCAAATTTGACTACAGACTTAATGTAAAACCTAGATATACTACTTCCAGAAGAAAACATGGGAGAAATAGCTTTGTGTCTTGGTTGGAAAAGTACTTCATAAGTAAGACACTAAAAACCATGATACATAAAAGGGAAAAAAAAGGATAAATTTGTTGTCACCAAAATTATTTCTCCTCTTCAAAAGATACTATCAAGAGAATGGAAAAATGAACTGAAGACTGGGAAAATATTTATAAATAACATATATGATAAAGAACTTGCACCTAGAATATATAAAGAGTTATTAAAATCCAATAAGAGAATGAATGGTCCAATTCAAAAAAAAAAAGCAAAAGATTAAAATACATACTTCACCAAAGAAGATATATAAATGGCAAATAAGCACATGAAAAGTATTTAACATCATCAACCACTAGATGAATAAAAACAAAAATCACAAAATGTTTACATTTTAAAAATTGATCTGATCAATTGTTTCCTAGAATGTAGAGGTTACTGGAACTTTCATACACTGTTGATGCAGAGGAAAAATCATACAACTCCTTTGAAAACCAATTTGGAAGTTTCTAAAAAGTATATAATTGTCAGGCATTTTACTACTAAGTTTTTATCATAGAAAAAGAGAAATAAATGTCCAAAAGATTTCCACATGAATGTGTATATGAGCGAGCTTTATTTTTAATAGCCAAAATCTGGAACCAGATCAGTTGTCCACCAATAGGTAAGTGGATAAACAAACTGTGGTTCTTCCATAAACTGATCAGTTATGAAATGGAAAGAACTTTTAACAGGGATTGGCAACTATGGCCCTGAGCTAAATTTGGTCTATGGACTGTTTTATATGGTCCACAAATTAAGAAAATTTTTACATTTCTATGGGCTATAAATAAATAAAGGAGAATATGCAACAGAAATCTTATGTGGCCCACCAAGTCTAATATATTTATTATGTGGCCCTTTAAAAAAAAAAAAGTTTGCTGACTCCTTCACTACAATATGGAAGAATCTCAAAAAATTATGCTGACTGAAAGAACCTGCGAATCAAATAATACATATTGTATTACTCCATGTATACAAGATTTTCGAAAACAAAAACTAATCTGTGATGACAAAGAGCAAATCATTTGTTTCTGGGAAGGCAGGGCATGGGAAGGAGTGGAAAGGAGAGATTGAAAGGGGAATGAAGAAACATTTGGGATATAAATATATGCATTATCTTGATTAGAGTGATACTTTCATGGGTATATAAACATGTCAAAACATCAAATTGTGTACTTTAAATATGTACAGTTTTTTGTATGCCTCAAGAAAATTCTTGAAGTTATTTTTAAATGGTGATTTGCATTTTCTGATCAATAATGGAAGTTGCCAAAATAAATTTTTTTTTCTGTTTTCACTTATATTTTATTTGTATGCCAGGTGTATCACCTTAGTGTGGTCAAAGATTATTTAAAAACAATTTTGGGGGCACCTGGGTGGCTCAGTTGGTTAAGTGTCTGCCTTCAGCTCAGGTCATGATCCCAGGATGCTGGGATGGAGCCCTGTGTTGAGCTCCCTGATCAGTGGGGAGTCAGCTTCTCCCTCTTCTTCTGCCCCTCCCTCTGCTCATGCTATCTCACATGCTTGCTCTCTTTCTCTTACAAATAAATAAAATCTTTAAAAAATAATAATAGTTTTTAACATAAAAAAAGCAAGATGGATACTCTAAAAGCAAACTCTGCTTTTCTAATTTTTTTTTTTTTGAACACACAAGTTTACTGCTGTTCATCCTTAAAGTGCGTGATAAAGGGCATGCCCATAAAAAGAGTCATTCACAATTTATGGGTGAGGTGCAGACTAAGCCAAAAACCTCTGCTGAAAATTGAGCTTGTCCATGTGTGGCGAACCACTACATGATTGTCAAAGAGGAGGAGTAAAGATGGGAGAATTATTGGCCAACTCCCTCAAAGGATATTTTTAAACTTCTAACATTTCCTTTATAATTATGTTTCCTTATGATAGTTAAACGAAGTCCAAAGAAAAACTTTAGCTCTAGAGAATTAAATACTATCAAAAATGGCTACTTTAGGTATTGTATAATATTTTCACTCAATTTATTAAGTATACTCATTGGTCAAGAGGATTACAATACAGAAACAGAGGAACAGAGATTGTACCCAATGAATATACTTATTGGTTAGACATTACTAAAAATCACAGTATCATTGTCAAATTCATATAAGAGAAAATTAGCATTTGTACATCAGAGGTGATGTCCATGACTCTAAAATGATCACCTAAGTCCTAAGGTAAAGTCTCAGATGTTGTTAGCAAACATCTACATATTCATACCCCTCCACATATTGAATTTTCAGTTTTTTATCACAAATAAATCACAGTATTCTAACAAACACAGGACACATTTATTCATATAGTTAAAAATAATTCCGATGGTGTCAATGGGCTTATAGTAGAAAATGTCAAAGTAGTGATTTTTGTTTCAAATAGTAAATAAGACTTTAGATAGATGATAGATGGATTAGCTAGATGTTAGATAGGAACATTCAGAACAATTCAGTTTCACATGTGTTAACTACAACTCAGAAGATTGACCCTTTTTTTTTTCAGTCTTCTACATTTCTGACAATGAATGATTTAGTCTCTGATTTCAAAATGTAAGTCATCTTTTACTCACTTCAATTTTTATCTGCCATATTCACCAGTTCCAGAGGTTCTAGATTCTTTACTTTTGGGTATGAAATTCTTTACTTTTTGGTATGAAATGACTTAACTGTATTGCTGAAACCATGGTCATGGTTCAGTTCCTTATCATTTTCAACTGTTCACATCTTGATTTTTACAAGAGCCATAAAATTGACTCTCTGACTCCAGGATCTGCCCTTCTCCAACCTATGAGGCCAATTCCTGTCAAATTTATCTTCCAAATTCTTTCTTTCATTAAACCTTGAAGGACTTAAAACTTTATTCTATCTTATCAAATATAAACTGATTTGTTTGTCTTATAAAGCTTTTTGGATCATGGTCTTTTCCTACTTAGCCATTCTTACTCTAATATTCCACAGTTCCAATATCCAATTCAAATCAATGGATTAATGAACAGATTTTTTTCTTTTTTTCTTTTTTTTTGTGCCACTGAACCTCTACTTTATTAGTTCTCCCAAACCTAGAGATAGATACCTTTCCTAGGACCTCTGACTAGTCAGATTCTGCTTCCTACTTTGTTCCCCTCAAACCCTAAATTTCTAATATTCCCTTCCCTAATTATACTAGTTTAACTTAATCTTAGTCATGGGTGGCCATCTTTCCCCTTATCAGTTAGTGTTATTCAACAGGTATTAATCTTATTTATTCATGAACCTTATAAAATGATTGAGTACAGAAAGTTATTAATGCTCAGTCTAGAGAAAATCACATGGGTGCTTTTGAACATCATGATAGAGTGCCAAAGTTGTTAGGTTCTGACTCAGAAAACCTGGTCTCTGGTCTTAGCAGTACCACAGTTAATAAATTACTTTTTAAATGTGTTTATTATTTAATTCATCCAATATTCATTGAGTTGCTATTTTGTGTTGTGTTTGACTCTTGTTCTCACATATTTTATAATATAAATAAAAATGTTGAGAGAATGAGCTTTTGCATCAAACTTACCTATGTTGAAATTCCAACCTTATTATTTTGGAAAAAGTTATTTAATCTCTTTAAGTTTTTATTTCTTATCTCATAGAGTAGGTTTAATGGCATCTATCTTATACAGTTGCCATAAAGAATACATATAGGGGTGCCTAGATGGCTCAGTTGGTTAAGCATCTGCCTTCAGTTCAGGTCATGGTCTCAGGGTCCTGGGATGGAGTCCCACATCAGGCTTTCTGCTCATTGGAAGCCTGCTCCTCCCTCTTGCTCTGCCCCTCCTCCTGCTTGTACTTTCTCTCAAATGAATAAATAAAATCTTTTTTTAAAAAAAAGAATACATGTAAATAACATATACATTGATCCCAAGGGGCCCTCTTTTTACTCACATTTCAATATTTTTGAAATCAGAATGTAATGCATAATCAGTGATGTCTTCTGATTATATTTGTTAGTGATTTCTATGCAAAATGAAGATATATCATATTCTATTAAATAAAGTAATATATATATATTGGGCAATTACCACTGAGCTTGAAACATGGTTTGAACTCAATAAATGATAGATATTACTCACAGTAGGGAGAAAATACAGACTAGCAAACAGATTATTAGAGTAATATATAATAAATGGAAAATTTTTAGGAAATAGAGAAGCCCAGGGTGTTATGTAAGCACATTGTAGAGCACATAGTCTATACTTAAGGAAGCTTCGCATATGTTGGTAGCAAATATCCACATAATCATATCTATCCACATATTGAATTTTTATTTCCTTATAACAAATAAAATACAGTATTTTAATAAGCATGGGACTATGTGACTTTTAAGATAAGAGATAGATGATAATATTTAGTGAGAAAAAGAAGTAATAAGCACACAAAACTAAAGGAAACAGCATGTGCACCCAGAGGGTGTCATGTTCAAAATTTAAAAAAATCCAATTAAAAAATGGACAGAAGACATGAATAGACATTTTTCCAAAGAAGACATATAGATGGCTAACAGACTCATGAAAAGATGTTCAACATCACTCATCACCATGGAAATGGAAATCAAAACTACAATAATATATCACCTCATACCTGTCAGAATGGCTAAAATTAACAACACAGGAAACAATAGGTGTTGGTGAGGATGTGGAGAAAGGGGAACCCTCTTGCACTGTTGGTGGGAATGCAAACAGGTGCAGCCACTCTAGAAAATTGTATGGAGGTTCCTCAAAAATTTAAAAATAGAACCACCCTATGACCCAGCAATTGCACTGCTAGGTATTTACCCAAAGGATACAAAAATACTGTTCAAAGGAATACATGCACCCTGATGTCTACAGCAGCATTTTCAACAATAGCCAAATTATGGACAAATCTCAACTTTCCATTGACTGATGAATGGATAAAGAAGAGGTGGTGTACATATACAGTGGAATATTAGTCATAAAAAATGAAATCTTGTCATTTGCAACAACATGGATGGAACTAGATTGAAGTAAGTCAGTCAGAGAAAGACAAATACCATATGATTTCACTCATATGTGGAATTTAAGAAAAATAAATGAACATGAGGGGAAAAAAAGAGAGAGGCAAATCATAAAACAGTCTCTTAACTATAGAGAACAAACTGAGGGTTGCTGGAAGGGAGGTAGGTAGAGGACTGGGTTAAATGGGTGATGGGTATTAAGGACAGTCTTTTTTTGATGAGCACTGTTATATGTATATGATGAATCACTAAATTCTCCTCTTGAAACTAATATTATGCTATATGTTAACTAATTGGAATTAAAATAAAAACTTGAAACTACCAAAAAAAAAAAAACCTCAGTATTGCTGGAGTATACTGAGAATTGGCCAAAGATTAGGCTGGAGAATTAAATAAGCATCAGGTCATAAAGGACATTTTAAGTTGTTTTGATGATTTGCAAATTTATATGAAGATATTGGGGAGACATTGAAGACTTTTAGAAGCAGTGAAATTCTGGGGCACCTGGGTGGCTCAGTCAGTTAAGCAGCTGCCTTTGGCTAAGGTCATGATCTCAGGTCCTGGGACCAAGCCCTGCATCTGGCTCCCTGCACAGCAGAAAGCCTGCTTCTCCCTCTCTCTCTTCCTGCCACTCTGCCTACTTGTGCTCTCTCTCTATCTCTCTGTCAAATAAATAAATAAAATCTTTAAAAAAAAAAAAGCAGTGAAATTCTAACAGATAACTTAAACTCTGTAGAGCTCAGGTACTTGTCTACTACTAGATAATGGGATAAGGCATTATCTCAATATGAGTATTATGAACTCCAAACTTTTATGAGAAAAGCTAAAGAGCACATAATTCTTTTGAAGACAATTTCTCTGCAATAAGCTTTAACTTATACTTTTCAACAGAAATACATATGGTGTGTGTGTGTGTATCCTCACTTTATTTTAATAAATTGCAAACCCTGGTGCAATAGCAGGATATCAAAAAAAAAGAAAAGCAGAAAAAAGTCAACATGCCCACCTTGACTTCTCTTTCAAGAAACTCCTTGAAATACATTTCAAAATCATTACTTTTGAATTCCTTAACCTCTCTCTAAATAAAAATTTAACTCTGACTTCATTTCATTCTCTATTCCCTAAAGCACTCATCTATGTCCTTTGATCTTGGAATACTTATTAAACTGTGTATATATTTCTCTTACATTTATTGTGTTTATGAAAGTGTCCTAAATATGACTATATAAAGTTATAACTACACTTCTCAGAAAGTTATACAAATGGAGAGGCACAAAAATTCTGTTTTCTATTTCTCCATGTTTTCCTCTTTCTAGACCCCTAAGAAAGGTACAGATATAACCATGGCCATTTTGTAAATGACACTGAAGGTATGAATCACACACTTAGCTTTCTGTGCTGTTCTTGGAAGTATTTATTTTCCAGATCAAAGAATGTGACCTTGACCATTTTTTAATAGACAAGATGATTTGCTGAAAGATTAAGAAAAATCATTTAAGAGCAGGTGAAGTATTCATAGTGTCTGTGGGTTATGCCTACTTACAGGTTTCCAAAAACCAGAATATCTCATGTACTTTAATAATTCCCCTATTTGGTCAGTACAGGCAATGTAGTGTAAGAAAAGTCCCTTAAAATCCAAAAAGGTATGGGAGGATTGAAGCTTCCAGCAGCTCTGAGGCCATCTGGAAACCATTAGTGGCATAAAGCTTTGGTTTTCATGTTTTCATGGGCCCCACACAAGATGAGAAATCTGAATAGAGATACCAAACAAACAAACAAGCAAGCAAACAAAGAAACAAACAAGGGTTCTAGAAGGAAAACTCCTAGTGAAAGGATAAAAGAGAAAAATAACTTTCCCTAAAATTGTTGTGTCCATAAGCAAGATTTAACTTTTTTTTTTTTTTTGAAAGTCTGCCCTCCTGTAAGTCTGTTAACCAAATTTATACCATTCAAGGCTTCTGGAAATCTTTCAGCTGAGAATATATTTTAAACTGTTTCTAAGTTGTTAGTTCCCTCAGACACCTGGGAGAAACAAAATAAATCATACCAAAGATCTCAAAGAATTTCTTAGATAATGATTTTTTGAAAATGCAAAATATATGGCTCATTATTAAAAACAAACATTAGTGATCAAAAAAAGAAACAAAAGCAATAAATATGAAAGCACTTAAAATAGGAAAAATTACCAAATACAGAAAATAAGTGATTAAGTAATAATAGAAGGGGAAGTGGACATCAATAGTGAGATTAAAAAACGGACTATAGGGGAGGAGCAAGATGGCAGAGGAGTAGGAGACCTAAATTTCATCTGGTCCCAGGAATTCAGCTAGATAGGGATCAAACCATTCTGAACACCTACAAACTCAACAGGAGATCAAAGAAAAGAATAGCAGCAACTCTCTGAACAGAAAAGCAACCACTTTCTGGAAGGTAGGATGTGAAGAGAAATGAATCTGAGGTGATATTCGGGAAGATAGTCTGCAGGGGAGGGGGCCTCTGTTGGCCGCTACTGGCAAGTGATAGAGCAGTAGAGTACAAAATCAGAAATTTTAAAAGTCAGCTCCGCTGAGAGATGTTGCTCCAGTGGCTAAGTGGGGGGTGGAACGCTCACTGGGACAGTGTGGTCTCAGGACCCGGGGGTAACAGAAAGACAGGGGTGCCTGAGTGCAGCAGAGCTCCCAGGTATTGGAGCAGGGAAGCCGGCTATAGAGACGGAGTTGAGGCGCAGGCTCTCAGCTCGGGGTTGCCATAAACTGTGATCCATGGCACAGTCGGGCCACTGCTCCTCCAGCAGGGACCCAACAAGCGGCAGATCTGGGGAGACTCCCCTTCCTTCCCCAGGAAAAGCAGCGCAGGAGCGCACCACAGGAATCTGCTGGGTTTGGAAACTCCATACGGGGTCGGGTGCCAGAGATAGAAATGCTCGGTCACAGGCCAGGTGAGCACGGAGTGCAGCTGGAGACTGGGGAGACGGGAGTGAGTGACTGCTTTTCTCGGTGGGCGCACTGAGGAGTGGGGCCCCGAGTTCTCGGCTCCTCTGGGGTGGAGATTGGGAGGCCGCCATTTTCACTCTTGTCCTCCAAAGCTGTATGGGAAGCTTACAGGGAACAAAAGCTCCCGAGAGCAAACCTAAGCAGATTACTTAGCCTGGCCCCTGGCAAGGGCAGGGCAATTCTGCCCCCAGCAAAGACATTTGGGAACCATGGCAACAGGCCCCTGCCTCAGAAGATCAGCAAGAACAGCCAGCCAAGACCAAATTTAACTATCAAGGAGAAGCGCAGAACTCCAGCCCTAGGGGAATACTGCACATGGAATTCCTGGCTTTTTTCCAGTGATTGTTCCCTCTTTAAAATTTTGGGATACAAATTCTTCTAACAGACCAAAATATACCCTAAATCTCTAGTGTATGGCTTTGTTCTACTCTCCTGCCTGATCATTCTCACGCTTTTTTTTTTTTAATTTCTCTTCTTTATTCAACCAACTTCTTATGTTATCAATTCCTTTTATAAAATCTTTTATAATTTTCATCTTTACAATCATATTTCATCCCTTCATCGTATTTACCCTTATTTTTGTACATATATAAGTTTCTCTTTCTTTAAAATTTTGGGAGGCACTTTCTTCTAACAGACCAAAATACACCCAAAATGTAGGGTGTGGCACTTGATCTATGCAACAGCCTGATCATATTTGATCATATTCTGTTTTTTTGTTGTTGTTGTTTGTTAGTTTTATCTTTTTTTCTATTTTTCCCTTTTTTCTTTCTTTCCCTGTCTTTTCCCCCAGTTTCAGGTCTCTTCTGATTTGTTTAGTGTATATTTTTCTGGGGTCATTGTTACCCTGTTAGCATTTTGTTCTCTCATTCATCTATTCTCCTCTAGACAAAATGACAAGATGAAAAAAATCACCTCAAATAAAAGAACAAGAGGCAGTACCAACTGCCAGGGACCTAATCAATACAGACATTAGTAAGATGTCAGAACTAGAGTTCAGAATGATGATTTTAAAGGTACTAGCTGGGCTTGAAAAAGAGCATGGAAGATATTAGAGAAACCCTTTCTGGAGAAATAAAAGAACTAAAATCTAACCAAGTCGAAATCAAAAAGGCTATTAATGAGGTGCAATAAAAAATGAAGGCTCTAACTGTTGGATAAATGAGGCAGAAGGGAGAATTAGTGATAGGGAAGACCAAATGATGGAGAATAAAGAAGCTGAGAAAAAGAGAGATAAACAACTACTGGATCACGAGGGCAGAATTCGAGAGATAAGCGATACCATAAGATGAAACAATATTAGAATAATTGGGATCCCAGAAGAAGAGGAAAGAGAGAGAGGAGCAGAAGGTATATTGGA
>NC_138369.1:111962379-111977713 GCF_054177405.1 Leptonychotes weddellii | reverse complement strand
ATAGACTCAAAATGGTTGAAAGACCTATATGTGAGACAGGAGCCCATCAAAATCCTAAAGGAGAACACAGGTAGCAACCTCTTCAACCTCAGCTGCAGCAACTTCTTCCTAGAAACATCACCAAAGGCAAAGGAAGCAAGGGCAAAAATGAACTATTGGGACTTCATCAAGATAAAAAGCTTTTTGCACAGCAAAGGAAACAGTCAACAAAACCAAAAGACAACTGACAGAATGGGAGAAGATATTTGCAAATGACATATCAGATAAAGGGCTAGTATCCAAAATATAAAGAACTTATCAAACTCAACACCCAAAGAACAAATGATCCAATCAAGAAATGGGCAGAAGACATGAACAGACATTTTTCCAAAGAAGACATCCACGTGAAAAAGTGCTCAACATTGCTTGGCATTAGGGAAATCCAAATCAAAACCTCAGTGAGACACCACCTCACACCAGTCAGAATGGCTAAAATTAACAAGTCAGGAAACAACAGATGTTGGTGGGGATGCGGAAAAAGGGGAACCCTCCTACACTGTTGGTGGGAATGCAAGCTGGTGCAGCCACTCTGGAAAGCAGTATGGAGGTTCCTCAAGAAGTTGAAAATAGAGCTATCATATGACCCAGCAATTGCACTATTGGGTATTTACCCTAAATATATAAATGTAGTGACCTGAAGGGGTATGTGCACCCCAATATTTATAGCAACAATGTCCACAGTAGCCAAACTATAGAAAGAGCCAAGATGCCCATAGACAGGTGAATAGATAAAGAAGATGTGGTATATATATACAATGGAATATTATGCAGCCATCGAAAGGAATGAAATCTTGCCATTTGCAATGACGTGGATGGAACTGGAGGGTATTATGCTGAGCGAAATAAGTCAATCAGAGAAAGACATGTATCATATATCTCACTGATACGAGGAATTCTTAATCTCAAGAATCAAACTGAGGGTTGCTGGAGTGAGGGGGGTGGGAGGGATGGAGTGGCTGGGTGATAGACATTGGGGAGGGTATGTGCTATGGTGAGCTCTGTGAATTGTGTAAGACTGTTGAATCACAGACCTGTACCTCTGAAACAAATAATACATTATATGTTAAAAAAAATGAAGAAGAGGATAGCAGGAAAGGAAAAATGAAGGGGAGGAAATCGGAAGGGGAGATGAACCATGAGAGACTATGGACTCTGAGAAACAAAGTGAGAGTTCTAGAGTGGAGGGGATGATGGGATGGGTTAGCCTGGTGTTGGTGTTAAAGAGGGCACGTACTGAATGGAGCACTGGTTATTATATGCAAACAATGAATCATGGAACACAACATCAAAAACTAATGATGTAATGTATGGTGATTAACATAACATAAAAAAAATAGAAAAGAAACAGACTATAAGCTATGACTGGGCAAATTGTCACCTAAAAGCTACTAGTCTTGCCTATGGGTGACCCCCCTCAAGGACCTCCCTCAGGTGTAGGCACCTGAAACCCTGAGGGAAAAATGTCTTTTTGGCCAGAAGAGTAGAAAAAAGAGGTCCTGTGATCACTGTGTGTGAGAAACTCCCATTTTTTTCTTGGTGCTTGTCCAGAGATGTCTCCAGTCATGCAGAACTGCACTGAAGGGCACATGACTACAACTCCAAAAAAAACCTATCTTTCAAGCTGGAGGATCAGGAAAAGCAACCTCTGGGAGTCAGAATGTGGGTGCAGGGATCCCCTAATTCAGTGTATGAACCAACAGAAGTTCAGTTTACCCCTGAGCTGTGCGTGTATGAGACAAACTCAAAGTAGTCTAGCAAAAGCTTTGAAACATGATGTGACATTAGAACCCAAGAAGCTGAAGACAGCTCTGTCTCTATCTAACTGGGTAGATTGTTTCCAAAAACAAAAGACTCACCATTGTCAGATTTGTACAGGACCCAGAGACTTCACAACATACTAAATGTGTCTGAGACACAATCCAAAATTAATCAACATACAAAGAACAAAAGCATTCTTAAAGGAAAAGTTATCAAGGTAAAATATATGCTCTTAAATGAAAGGTAAGATAGAAATTGTCAGAAGACAAATAGAAACCAAAAACAAAAACACAAATAAATGGAAATGTAACAAAATAGCTGCAATACCTGGATACTGCAAACTATAAAACATTACACAGGAAAATTAAAGAAGACCTAAATAACTGGAGAGATATATTCATGGTTCGAAAGATTCAATATTGTTGAGACACCAATTCTCCCACAATTGAATATGCAAATGATCTAGAATAGCCAAAATCTTTTTTTATAAGAGCAAACTTGGACAACTTCAACTAACTGATCTCAAGAATTACTCTAAAGTTCACTCTAAAGTCAGCCTGGTATTTCAAAAAGTCAAGTATTTAGATCAGTGGAAGAGAATTGGAAATCCACAAGTAGACTTTGACATATTTGGTGCTAAGAAAACTATCTATTTATCTGAATAAAAATCAACTTTGACTCTTACCTCACATCATATAGGGAAATTAATTTGAGATGTATCATTGACCTAATTTTGAAAGTTAGAACAGTATCATTTCTGGAAGGAATCATAGAAGAAAATCTTTGCAACCTTGGGGTAGGCAAATATTAATCATATAAGACACAAATACAAAATTAATAAGTTAGACTTTATCAGAATTAAAACACTTGCTCTTTGGGGGCATCCAAGTGGCTCAGTCAGTTGAGCGTCTGACTCTTGATTTTGGCTCAGGTCATGATCTCAGGGTCCTGGGATCCAGCCCCATATGGGGCTCCATGCTCAATGGGGAGTTTGCTTCTCTCCCTCTCCCACTGCTCCTCCCCCTGCTCTCCCTCTCAACCCCTGAAATAAATTAAAAAAAAAAAACTTGCTCTTTGAAATATTTTGTTAACAAAACAGAAAGTCAATAAAAATATTGAGAAAAATAATTGTAATACAACTATCTGTCAAATACTTGTATCCAGAATGTATAAAGAACTCTTGAAATGCAGTAATAACACAAATAACTCATTTTAAAAATAGAATATTTAAACAGACACTTTAAAAAAAAGATATATGGATGACAAATAAGCACTTGCAAAGATGCTCAGTACCATTAGTCATCAAGAAAATACTAGTAAACCACAATAAGTATGTCTATATTCTTGCTAGAAGAGTTGAATATTTTTTAACTGACAAAAAGAAATGTTAGTGAAGATCTGTAGTAACTGGAACTCTCATGCACACAGGGGGAGTGTGAGATGCTACAATCATTTTGATAAACATCTTCATTAGAATATAAAGTTAAACATACCCCTGTCATATTATAGTCCACCCATTCTATTTCTAGATACTTCCTCATGAGAAAAAAAATATAATTTACCCTTGAAAAACACAGGAAGTTAGGGATGCTGACTCCCTACCAGTTGAAAATCTGCACATAAGTTTTGAGCCCCCAAAATCATAACTACTAACACCCTACTGTTGACCAGAAGCTTTTCTGATAACATAAACAGTCAATTAACATATATTTTATATGTTATATGTATTATATACCGTATTCTTACAATAAGGTAAGCTAGAGAAAAGAAAATGTTATTAAGAAAATCATAAGGGAAAATACATATACAGTACTGTACTGTACAAAATCTGTGTATAAGTGGGCCTGTGCAGTTCAAATCTGTGTTATTTAGGGGTCAACTATATATATGTCCACATAAGGACTTATACATAAATCTGTATAGGAAGTTTATATATAATAGACAAAAAAATGGAAACAACCCAAGTGTTTAAGGTTGAATGGATAAACGAAATGTAGGGTATCCATATACTTAGCAATGAAAAGAATGAGCTACTGATAAATATAATTGTATGTATGAATATCAAACATATGTTGAGTAAAAAAAGACAGGCCAAAAAAAAGCATGCATACTATATGATTCCATTATTTATGAAATTCTAGAAAGACGTCAAGTCTGCCCAAATGAATTTACAAGTTCAGCTGATTCTGGGTTTCTTAGTAAATGTATAAATGTTAAAAATACTAAGACATTTTAAAAAAATGAAGACCTAGCTTTGCTAGATACCATAGTATACTACATAGCTATAGATATTGAGATAGCATGATAATGGTCCACAAAGAAGGAAATGGATCAGTGGAATTTAAGTAAGGTCCAGAAGTAATTCCAAGAAAATGTCGGATTGATAAATTATGAAAGTGACATTTAGTATCAAAAGTGAAAGAATATGCTATTTACTAAATTCTCTAGAACAATTGAGAAAAATAGGAGTAAGGATGGAGGGTTGAAAAGGAAATAAAGTTATATTCTTGCCTCTCAGGTTATACCAAGTGAGTTCCACATCAATAAATTATGTAAATATATTAAATAAAATATAAAATGATTAAATTTTAAAATTGGACCACTTTTACAATTATTAAGGTTATAATGACTTTCTAACAATGACAGAAACCTGAAATACAAAAGGAAAATTTGACAGCATAACTATATAAAAATATATCTTTTTTATGATAAAAGACAGTATAAATGATACTAAATGAAAAATGAGTAGATTGGAAACTTTTTCATTATATTTGACAAAGTACATCTAGAGCCTCTGAATAGTACCAAAAATCAATAGTGAAAGATGAAAAGCCACACACAAAAAAATTTAATTAAAAAAGTTCTGAAAATGTAGAAAAAGAGTCACCTAGATGTTAAGACAAAATATAGTTGTCTATTCTTTCCTCAAATAATTCATAAATTCAGTTGTTGCTAAGGGATTTCAGGAAGAGTATACAGGCAAAAAGTTAAGAAATTTTTGAAAAATAACAATAGTGTGGGAAATTACCTCCACATAAACGAATGCCAAAAAGTGCTAGAAAGAATCAACCAGCTGTTAGCATTGGTGGCTTGTAGTGGGGTAACTGGGATTGGGAGGGACAGGAAAAAGAGGCCTTTCTTTTTTAATCTTATGACAGAATTGTACTTGTTTGTTAGGTAGTTCTCACAGCCGAAAAAGCAGCAGCCTTTATAGATGGTGAATATACACTACCCCCCAAACCCTTTTTTTTTTTTTTTTTGCGAATTTACTGCTATGTATCATGTAAATATTCTTTCTATAATCTCTCTTATGTGACCATGAATTAACAGAAGCCAGGGTATGGCTCTGTGTGTGTGTGTGTGTGTGTGTGTGTGTGTGTGTGTGTATCCCCAGAGATTAGCTGTTAGTCTTTGTTTTGTATTTGTTGTTTTACTTTTCATACTCACAGTTGTCTCCACATAATACATTTTCCACCTAAAGCTGGCCACAGATTTGTACTGTATCCCTTCAGTTTCCTGTTCCTTTGCTGCTCCTCAGAATAAATTTCTGGGTCTTTTTTGGTTTTAAGGACTTACTGCCATTCATGACAGACAAGCATAGGGATTAATTAAGTATATTCATACATATTATATATATGTGTGTAGGTGTAGGAATATGTGTGTGCATGTCTATATAGACATATTATTGAGTATAGATAGATATTTAAATATGACAGCAAGGTTTCAAACAATTTAACTGTTCCCAGTTATTCTGTGATTTTTTTGATGACCTTTGGTACTACAAAGCTTCTGCCAGGGCTTCCATCTTGTGACTTATAAAATCATTTTTTGCTTAGCTCCCCACTTTTGTTTAGGTCTCCCGGAAAATCCCAGATCAAAGACATTTGAAGGAGGTCTGATAACATAAGACAGGAGATATGAATGGACCAATGATGCTTTTCAAAGTGGTTGCACAAACGTTTTTCTCTGGGACTGTAATTATTTTATTTCATTTTTATGTTAATCTATATGCAAGTTTAAAAGGGAAATTTCTTCATAAACTTGAAAACAAAAAGCCATATACTGCTGCAGGATTTTAGTCACAGTTTGGATGCAGATTTCAGATCATATTTATACCAAATGCAGCTCTTCTCGAATTTTTGAGGATAAATAGCTAAGAACCAAGGTTACTTAATAAATAAATAAATAAATAAATAAATAAATAAATAAATAAATAAAAGATGCCTTCATGCCAAGAAAAGGCAAAAGTAGATTTTGATCCGGTGTATTAACACAAGTTTTCACTAGTTCAGTTAATTGTATGGAATGAGAAACTGAGTTTCGTATAATATATGTAGTTAGGACCTGTAATTTTAAAAGAAGCTGGACCATAGTCAGCACCACATTTATAGTGTAATCAACTATTTGGTTTTAGCTAAACAGCATCATCTGTCAGAGCAGATTAGTATTTTTACTTTTAATTCAATTTTGAATATTAAACATTTTATATTTATTTTGTAATTTTGTTTTATTTCTAGAATTCTTTAAAACTGTAAGTAAGAGCTTGTAATTCATTTTAGGTTTATACATACTCACATAAAGTTAATCCATAATGATTTAAGTTAAATATAAGAATCCTTGTGTCGCCTGAGTGGCTCAGTCTGTTAAGCTCCAACTCTGGATTTTGGCTCAGGTCATGATCTCAGGGTCCTGAGATCCAGCCTCGCATCAGGCTCCAGGCTCCGTGCTCAGTGTGGAATTTGCTCAAGACTCTTTCTCTCTCCCTCTGTCCCTCCCCCGCTCATGCTCATGTGTGCGTCCTCTCTCTCTCTCTCTAAAATAAATAAATTACATATTTAAATACATACATACATACATGCACATACAACTTAAGAAGAACTTAAGAAGTTCTTTTCAAATGGTTCTGCACTTACACTTCAGTAACACTTAGGTGGTTCTTTAACTTAGTATGTCTTCAATCAACCATCATGTTCCTGTACTTGACATTTAATTTCCCACTTTCAATAGCATACTGGAGACCCAACCTGAATTTTGCAATACTTGATAGTGGGAGGGATGATCCTAATTGCTTCTGTGAAGATTGAATGCTATTCATAAAAACTTTCCACTCAATAGCATTAAGCTTAACCACTTTAAGTATGCACAATAAGTATGGCAGCGTATTAAAAATAATAATAAAAAGAAGGACTTTTAAAAGTGCTTTCCATATTTTTTAAACAAGAAGAAAAAACAGGAAAATTTATTGTGATATACAATGTTCAAACTGAATGAAGGATCAATGATTAAGGAATGAATATGCATTTTCTTGTTGAAAATCAGTAAAATAGGTCACTGTGAAATTGATTTATTAGGGATCTTTCATATTAATAATTTTTATTTGTCTAAAATAGCTTATTTCTGTACAGAGTTGGAAAGAAATGTTTTAATATTTAATTTTAAGTATTTTAGAAGTTACCTTATTTTAAATGTTATCTATATTCAGTGAAACTTAAGATTTTAAAATTATAAAACTTTTAAATCCTACAGGGCAAAAATTTTAAAGCCATGATTTTAAGTTTCCCAAATTTCCTTTTTTTTATTTTATTTATTTTTATTTATTTATTTATTTGACAGAGAGAGAGATAGCGAGAGCAGGAACACAAGCAGCGGGAGTGGGAGAGGGAGAGCAGGCTTCCCGCCGAGGAAGGAACGCGATGTGGGACTCGATCCCAGGACCCTGGGATCATGACCTGAGCCGAAGGCAGACGCTTAATGACTGAGCCACCCAGGAGCCCAAGTTTTCCAAATTTCAAAGTGTGTTTAAAAAAAATATCAAGGGCACCAATGTTCTCATTTGCCATTAGAAACATTGGGAAAACAACTAATTTCATCTACAAAGCAGTATCAGTTATCATTATCATTCAATTTAAAAATGTAATAAGCAAAACTATGAGAGAAAAAGGTCAATCCTTTATATTGAGTAAACCTAGCTTCATAAACAATTTACTATATTATTTTTATTTTTCTCTTTGGGAGAGAAATGGTGAAAATTTATACACTTGCCTACTGAAAGACTTCCAAGAACTATTAAAGTAGCCCCACACAATTAAATAGCAGCTTCACAGATTCTGGACTACTATCTTAGTCAAAAATCCTAGAATACACACCAAGACTAGCTGTCTATTGACAATTTTTCTCCCAGGGTTAATAAAAGATCTGTAATACCTTTGCTGAGATGTCAATGACCACATTTAGAATTAGTGTTAGGAGACCATGTGCAGCTTTTTGACCTTTGCTGTCATTAAAATATATTTTAATTTAAAATTATTATATTTTGTAACACATTTTAGTGTAGGAATTTTCTTTTGACTTTAAAAATCTTGGAAAACATTTTATAGAACTTTCAGAAAGCATTATACAAAATAAAGACATAGAAACTTTTACTTTACCCATGAATTTTACTCTTAAAATACACATTAACAGTAATCCCATTATTTCCTCCAGTCCTAAGCATTTTAAAATGTGAGATTAAAATCATCAATAAAAATAAAAGGCTTGATCATTCTTTGTTAATATTTTACAGCAAAATGTGAGACCGTAAACACTTTTTTCAAAACTTCAGTCTCCCACAAGTTAAATATTCTCTTGCTATCTTAGGTGCTTTCTTTGCTTCCCTAGTTTAGCTTTGTTTTAAGCAAAGTTTTCATATGAACAATTTCTAATAGACTTACAGATATAGAGCACTTGTTAAAAATTCATGCCGGCCAGAATACAAGAAGGTCAGAAAATGCCTTTGAATTTATGCCATGGTCTTTTCGATAATTCATTCAGGTTTTAAAAGGGAAATTCCTCATTAAGTAAAGGACCCAATGCTTATTAATTTATATGCTTAAGCAAGGGACACCACTAATTCATTTATTAAATATCAAAGACCATATATTTTCACCCCTTGTCCTTGTTTATCGATTAATTGCCTTAAGCCAATATAAATGAAAGCGGGGGAAAACATACAGTAACTTAGATAGGTTTCTGATCTCATTTTTTAACCTAATGAAAGATAGCACTTCTTTACATTTCTGTGCAAAAGCCCAGATACTATGGTTTAAAATGAGTTTTCTCGTCTAAATGTGAATTTTTCAATACTTGAGAAATGTGATGCAATCATTTCAATGCAATGGAGATGATATGAAGAAGGGGAGGAAATGAATGTTGTGGAAGCAGTAATCGACTATGGAATGTCAGACAGTTCCCCAGTTTTAACACATTCTCATGGATACAGTTAATGCATCAGAACATGTTGCTCAAAGCATGGTAACTGGAGCTAATAGATGTTCAGGAGACAGGAGATAAGGCAGGGAGACGGGGGGAGGAGTTGTTTGGTCAAGTCAGGTAGAGAAATATTGGGTAAAATATAAACAGATTAGATAGATGATAGGTGGATAGAGAGATAGAAATAAAATACAGATATAGAGAGGTAAAGTTAGAGATGTATACACAAAAGCACACACACACATTTCTTTCCTGGAAGTTTGGCAGCTTGCGCATGTGTTTTTTGTTTGTTTTGTTTATGTTTATCAGGTTACTTTCATTGCAAGCAAGAGAAAGACATTGCCTAAATGAAGCGGAGTTGGACTATAATTATAAAATATATCTTGTAGTTCACAGAATTGACAAGGATGGAGAATAGGTTTGGAAAATACAGAAGCCAGGACTGGGGTAGTAAGAATTTGTCAAAAATCCTGTCAGGAAACCCCCAAAATGCAT
The DNA here is from genome assembly GCF_054177405.1 of Leptonychotes weddellii. Taxonomy (NCBI): domain Eukaryota; kingdom Metazoa; phylum Chordata; class Mammalia; order Carnivora; family Phocidae; genus Leptonychotes; species Leptonychotes weddellii. The sequence continues at coordinate 111,968,173 of NC_138369.1, read as the reverse complement.
GAGCTCAAACTGTCTTTTGGTTGACTGTTTCAGCCCTGGAGGCCTGCGGGTTCAGTTTCAAACTCTAGGAGATAGGCTTCAATTGGCTAGTTTGGGTTACCTATTCACCCCTTTTATAAATAAAGGGCTCTTTTATTTACAATTCCATCAAGACTGCACATAACAGAGGAGAAGTCACAGCAGAAAATAGATCGAGGGCGCCTGGGTGGCTCAGTTGGTTAAGCGACTGCCTTCGGCTCAGGTCATGATCCTGGAGTCCCGGAATCGAGTCCCGCATCGGGCTCCCTGCTCGGCAGGGAGCCTGCTTCTCCCTCTGACCCTCCCCACTCTCATGTGCTCTCTGTCTCTCTCATTCTCTCTGGCTCAAATAAATAAATAAAAAAAAAAAAAAAGAAAATAGATCGAGGTGCTGTTTTCCAAAGGAAGGGAATTCTGGATAACCTTAAATATAATAAAGCTCACTACAACATGGGATTCCCAAGAGTATTTTTGTAGGTGTTGTTTCTTAAGTTTATTTCACACTGAAACTTTATTTTTATTTGCTTTTATTATTTTTTTTCAGAGTAGCCATATGACAAGAAATGTTTTAAGATATTGCCTGAGGGTAGTACTGCCCTAGAAACACAGGTCATGTGATCACACTACATTGTCAGAGGAGGACATATTACCTAAAATGAATCATTGCTATTTTCACGAAAGGTCTCCTCTAGGTCTAAGTCTTTTGGACACCTGTTTTTGTGTATCGCGTAAGAATGCACACGTGTAAGTGGGTAGGAGAGTGAAATTGTCTTTGTCAACTTGGACTGCTGTAACAAAATACCACACTGGACAGATTCAAAAACATGCTATTTCTCACCGTTCTGGAGGCTGGAAAGTCAAAGGTCAAAGTGTGAGCGGATTTGGTGTCTCCTGAGGTATGGCCTCTTGCCTTAGAGGCAGCTGCCTCCTCCTCGCTGCGTCCTCAGATGGCCTCTCCTCAGTACATGACCAGACAGAACTCTTCATGTCTGCTCCTCTTTTTTATAAGGGCACTGATCCCATCATGAAAGCACCACTTTTGTGACCTCATCTAAACCTATTTTACCTCTCAAAGCCCACCCCCCCCTTCAAATACCATCACACTGGTGAGTAGGGTTTTAAGATATAAATTTGAGAGGAATGCACATTCAGTCCTTGACAGAAATGGTCTATAATGTTTTGTAAGAAAACAAAGGGAGGTTCCATTTTATAGGCTCTTTTACCAAATACTTATCTTCTAAACTTTTAAAATGAAGAGTCAAAAGAAGACATGATAGTATAACAACAATGACAGCAGAGGTAACTAAGGTTTATTGAGCATTTTCCATGTGCTCGGCCTGTCTTAAGCACTTTACATTCATTATTCTACTTAATTATCGCAACGATCCAATACGGAATATACTATTACTAATATTCCAATTTTACAGATGAGAAAATATGAACAAAAAGTAGCATGCCCAATCACATGGCTGATAAGGGAGAGATCCACAGAAGGACTTTATATTTGTGAATATATAAAAGGTATCTTATTTCAGTGTTTATGATTTCTCATTCCTTTATTTAAATAATATACAATGAAAATCTGAGAGGTACTGATAGTTTTAAACACTTAAATGTCACTATTATGTTTAGGGTGTTTGCATAACTACAGAGTTTCACTGTCAAAAACTTTGGCTAAATGAGTGTTTATTAAAGTAACAGAAAAAACACCTCATCTAACTGTGCATAAAAACTGTTATGGCTTTTGGCATCTATTTCCGTTCACCTGATTTATTAGCCTTTAAAAATATGCAAAATTAAATATGTGCAACTGACACCTCTGTAAAGATTATGGTTAATTCATTTTATAATCACGTCTCAGGCATTTTATGAGAGCTGGATGACTTAAAATCTGATGTGGGATATAGATCTTTCACTCATTCAATTTGATTATGGTCAGGAGGTCCTGAGCCATGGAAAAAACATCTATTTCTTGCTTAGTTTACTAAGGCAATATTTATATGTAGTTATCCACAATTTGAAGAGTTTTTTTTTTTTTTGTAGGGAAATGCCAAAGTGTATTTCTCTTTCACAGCATGTTTACAGACTTCAAAAATAAATGGAAGTCATTAAGGAGTTCTTTTCAACAATCTTATATTTCATTCATTCAAAGAAAGAAGAACTTGCTTAAGGCTATCATTTCTAAAGCTAGTTTTGTGACAGACTAATATATTCTAATAGAACTTAAAGCACTCCTTCAGCTGTCAAATATAACCTGTTATAAGATGGTATGAGATGTAATTTTTACCATATGTGTGTGTGTATATGTATATATATATATACATATATATACTGACTCCCAGTTTAAGTTCTTAGTTAAGATTGAATTGCTTATGATTTGAAAATTGACAATGTATATTAAATTCTTCTTGCAAGGCAGAAAGCACACTTCTCTACTTTTCATAGTCTGTGGCCATATGAAATAGAATATAGAAGGACAATGGTAATAAAAATATATATATATGTATCGGCATATATAACCTTTCTTCAAGAAAAACCAACTGTTCATATTGGAGAAGGATTAGAAATCCTTTCTTGTAATTTCATTTCTGATATTAAGTACCTTCATAATCTTAAATTGCTTGCTCCTCTGAACTGTGTTAAATAAATTCTGGAACTGTAAGGAAGCTAATAGGAAACACTGTCCACTGCTCATGCACTGTCAGTACCCAAATCTTCACTATTTCTTGAAAGAAATCCCTTTTCCTTTGGGTAAACATTTCTAGCTGTAAGAGAGCCCTTATCTTAAGGACAGGCCATTCATTGCACGTGAACAATTTGAGGCTTGATTTGAAGGTAGCTCTCATCCTAACAAAATATTTTCTAGTTGTGTTCACCACACTCACATAAAAATCTGTCAAAAATTCTCTGGCATGAGAGCCCTTCAAATATTTAAAGAAGATTATCATGGAAAACTGTCATGGATTCTTCACACAAATTTATTTTCCCTGTTAAGAGTTTCTGGCTTATTGAATCTTTTTTTTTTTTTACATCACCACACTTCAAAATCCTTTTTTGTCCTTGTTTAACAATATTAAAAAAAAATTGGCATTCACAATTCCAAGTCCAGTATGATTTGAGCAGAGTGAGACTAATACATATTCCGATATGGTGACTACTAGTCTTTTAATGCAGCTGAACTTACATTAGGGAAGGTTGTTTTGTTTTGTTTTAGTAGCCACAATACTCCAATGGTTCACATTGAACATGAGCGCTGCTATATTCCTACATATTTTAACACATGAATGGCTAAACCACAAGACCATTATCTTGTACTTTCATAGTCAGATCTTTAACTCAAGATCCAGGAGTCAGCTTTTTTTCTCTATTAAACATTATCATTACCATTCCAGTAATAAGACTATTTTAAAAGTAGACTATTGTCATGCCAAATATTATATGTGGTTCCTAATATCATGACACTGTAATTTTTTAAAAGCCAAAGTCCTAGTCACATCACTGATAAAGATTCTTTAACTGCCAAAATGGAGAATTAGACTATATAGAGCACATCACACACACACACACACACACACACACACAGCTTTAGTTATACTTTGAATAATAGTTTAACAAGGTAGAAATCAGGGACACCTGGGTGGCTCAGTCGGTTAAGCATCTGCCTTCAGCTCTCGTCATGATCCCGGGGTCCTGGGATTGGGTCCTGCATCAGGCTCCTTGCTGGGTGGGGAGCCTGCTTGTCCCTCTGCCACTCCCCCTGCTTGTGCTGTCTCTCTCTGACAAATAAATAAAATCTTTTTTAAAAAAGATAAAAATCAAGCTACTCTTAATCATGTAGCACTCATTAAAAAAAATCTTCCTGCAATATAATAAAGATTTATTAAATGTCTAGCTGGAATCATTCAGTATGTCTGTGATCTTGCCTAAATTATTAGTTGGCAAATTTTATCAAAAAATAAAATGAAGTTGTATCCCAGTATTAGATAATTCATTTTCTAAGTGCCCTCAAATTTGCTAATATTCTCTATTAAGTGTGTTGTTCTGGAACAGAGTTCTCAATCCTGGGTGTATATTAGAATCAGCAGGGAGTTAGGAGAATATACTGATGACCAGGCCCACCCAGATTAACCGAATCTGAACCTCAGCTAGGGTGCCCTGAGTACTGATAGAGTTTAAAAATTCCCCTGGTGATTCCGGTGGTGTATTAGGGCATTTTTGCCCAAAGCAAAGCACAGTACTTCTGATTGACTTTAGCCAAACTTCAAATTATTTCATGTTGTACACTGACTTAAATGATTATTAATTGAATAAATGATATTAATTAAAAGATATTGAATCATTCCCTTTTCTTTTTTTTAAAAGATTTTATTTATTTGAGAGAGAGAGAGAGCAAGAGAATGAGCGGGGGAGGGGCAAAAGGAGAGAGAGAGCAGAGAGACTGACTACAACTGGGGCTCGATCCCTGGACCCTGGGATCATAAGCTGAGCCGAAGACAGACGTTTAACCGACTCAGCCACCAGGCACCATTCCCTTTTCAATTGTGAAATTATATTCCATCAAGAAGGATGTCTCCGTTTGGTATAAGTATTTATTTAACACTTTTAGTAACATTTGCTGATATTCCAATTAAAAAAAAAAAGATTTCAGACACAGAGTTTTGGCAGGGAGAAGCATCTAGAAAGAGTTTTAATGTGGTTTTGAAATTCATCATAATATTTCTATTAGAAGTGACACTTCGTTTCTGTTTGCAGAAGTAATCAAATCACCCTTCATAAAACAAATGTGACCAAACTAACATGAGTTTGCTCCTTGGAAAATTGCAGGTACAGACTACAACCAGGTGGAATTGTCAAACAAAGGAAATTTTATCAGCAGCAAATACGTAGATCACAGGGAATGACTTCCAAAGCCATGACTCCCCAAGCAAGGGCGAATGCATTTCTTTTATTTAGGGTTAGGATGAATATTCAGAAAGGGGAGATTTGTCATCAGGGTGGAGGTGGGCGTAAGGTCCTGCATATGTCTTAAGGAAACATGACTATGCATACATTGTTTATTATGTATATTTGTGCTCCTTCTTAGGCAGAGATTTTAGCATTATAAGGAAGCAAAGTAACTGTCAGACAAGATGAAGAGGCTATGGGCATGTTCCAAAAGCCAGTATAAACTGGATGGGGTCCTGGGCTCCTTATCTCAGGTAAGTCTTGCTTACTTTTGAAACTGCACTGGGAGTTTTTACCACTGATTTACTGTCTCTGATATGGTTAGCTAGACTTTTTTTTTTTTTTTTAAACATATAATGTATTATTGTTTCAGGTGTACAGGTCTCTGATTCATCAGTCTTACACAGTTCACAGCAGTCACCACAGCACATACCCTCCCCAATGTCCATCACCCAGCTACCCCATCCCTCCCACCCCCCTCACTCCAGCAACCCTGAGTTTGTTTCCTGAGATTAAGAGTCTCTTATGGTTTGTCTCCCTTTCTGGTTCATCTTGTTTCATTTTTCCCTCTCTTCCCCTATGATCCTCTCCCTTGTTTCTCAAATTCCACATATCAGTGAGATCATATGATAATTGTCTTTCTCTGATTGACTTATTTCACTTAGCATAACACCTTCTAGTTCCATCCACGTCATTGCAAATGGCAAGATTTCATTCCTTTCGATGGCTGCATAATATTCCATTGTATCTATATATACCACATCTTTATACATTCATCTGTTGATGGACATCTTGGCTCTTCCCATAGTTTGGCTATTGTGGACATTGCTGC
>NC_138369.1:111953910-111961879 GCF_054177405.1 Leptonychotes weddellii | reverse complement strand
AGGGTCCATTTCTGGGCTCTCTATTCTGTTCCATTGATCTATGGGTCTATTTTTGTGCCAGTACCATACTGTCTTGATGATTACAGCTTCGTAATAGAGTTTGAAGTCTGGAATTGTGATGTCACCACCTTCGCTTTTCTTTTTCAACGTTCTTCTGGCTATTTGGGGTCTTTTCTTGTCCCATACAAATTTTAGGATTATTTATTCCATATTTGTGAAAAAAGTTGATGGTATTTTGATAGGAATTGCATTAAATGTGTAGATTGCTCTAGGTAGCATAGACATTTTCACAATATTTGTTCTTCCAATCCATGAGCATGGAACGTTTTTTCCATTTCTTTGTGTCTTCTTCAATTTCTTTCATGAGTATTTTATAGTTTTCTGAGCACAGATTCTTTGTCTCTTTGGTTATTCCTAGGTATCTTAGGGTTTTTGGTGCAATTGTAAATGGGATTGACCTCTTAATTTCTCTTTCTTCTGTCTTGTTGGTTAGCTAGACTTTTGTCAGTCTCTGTGTTCCTTTTGTTCCCTTAAAATCCTTAACTTCTGATATTTTTGCATTTCTTTGTGATTCTGATACCTCCTAGGAAGTTCTGCAGGATGTGTGCTTGGGCAAGTAGGACATAGATCATAGAAGATAGCTGGCAGCCTACAATGACTTCTCTGTGTCAGGAAAGTTGTGTCTGTCTTTTTCTGGGGACCCTTAACTCTGCTTCCACAAATACTGATAGTACACAGAAATGGCCGAAGTCCTGACAGTTATGCAATGGACTGATGGTTAGGAAGTAGTAGTCTGGAGCACTAGAGTCTATCAACTTATCTCTTCTTTTGGAAATATCAGGATGATACTTCTCAGGTCTTCTTACTTTAGGTTTCTCAAAATTGCATTCTGAATTATCTGAGGTACTACTTAGTAAGCTTGAAGCATTTATCATCTAGGGCTGGAAACAAAACTTTGAGAAGGTTTCTGATGGTTCTTGCCTAGCATCTTGTCTCCCATGTTGGTTTTCAATGTGCCTTGGTCATCAGATTTTAGCTCAACATCTTAACATTGATTTTAATTTTGTTCCAATTCAATTAGCTTCTTAATCATGTTTGATTTTTTTTTAAGTTAAATTGGAGTAGAAATTAGACTTCCCAAATTGCAAGTTTGTGTTTTCTCATTTCAAACCCAGCACTAAATGTAAAAATTCTTTTGTCTTTTGGTATTATTTTCAAAATTTACTGTATTTTAGTGTTTTGTGTACTGCAAGTTTATTTCTCCATTTTAAATAGGATCTTTTAAATAGATCACTTCTCTATTTTAAATAGGATCTTTTTAATCAATCACTTTATTAAGTTTATTTTTCATAGGATTTAAGATATGAAAAGAAGTTTCAGATATTAAATCTTATCTTGAAGATCATCCTATCAAGTGTTCTTAATTTACAGGTGGGGAAATGAAAGCTAAGAAAATAGTAATAAATAAAAGCTGCTATTTATCCCACATTTATCATTATAAGTATTTTACTAAGTGGTTTAATTTTATTATTGCACCTAATATCCACAAAAAATATTATGAGGCAGATATTATTTTTAATCCTTCTTTTATAGATAAAATAAAGGGGTTCATAAAAAGTACCTACACAGGTGATCAGCTAGTAGTTGGTAGATTGAGAATATATATATATATTTTTTTTTTTTTTTCCTCTGCTCTAATTTTATTATTCCCTTCCTTCTGCTGGCTTTGAGCTTTGTTTGTTGTTCTTTTTCAAGCTACTTTAGGTGTCAGGTTAGCTTATTTATTTGAGGTTTTCCTTGTTTCTTGGGGTAGGCCTGTATTGCTATATACTTCCCTCTTAGGTCCACTTTTGCTGTATCCCAAAGATCTTGGACCAATGTGTTTTCATTTTCATTTGTTTCCATGTATTTTTTTTTAATTTCTTCTTTGATTTCCTGGTTGACTCATTCATTGTTTAGTAGCATGTTGTTTAACCTCTGTGTATTTGTGGTCTTACCAAATCTTTTCTTGTGGTTGACTTCTGGTTTCATAGTGGTCAGAAAAGGTGCATCGTATGATTTCAACCTTTTTGTATTTGTTGAGGCCTGATTTCTGAACCTACTATATGATCTATTATGGAGAATGTCCAATGTGCACTAGAAAAGAATGTATATTTTGCTGTTTCAGGATGGAATATTCTGAATATATCTGTCAGGTCCATCTGGTCCAATGAGTCATTCAAAGCCATTGTTTCCTTGTTGATGTAGACTGAGAATTTGAATCCTACTCTTTTATTCTGTAACTCCAACACATGACTACTAGAGTTCTTTCACCTCAATATTATAAAAGTCTGTAGCTAAAACAGAACTAGATACTAATCCTGCTCAATCCAAATCTGGCATTTTTTTAAAAGATTTTATTTATTATTTATTTGAGAGAGAACATGAGCAGGGAGGAGAGGGAGAAGCAGGCTCTCTGCCAAACAGGGAGCCAGATGCAGGACTCAATCCCAGGACCGTAGGGTGACTGAGCCACCCAGGCACCCCAAATCTGACATTTTTAAAGTGTAAACATGGCTTTCTAGTTTCAACAGGAAATTTCACATATAGCCATGATACATTGTTTTGATGTTTCCCCTTTTTTCTCATTATAGTAATTTGTAATTTAAAAAAAAAAACTAATCTCACATATTCATGGAGCTATGTTATTACCTAGAGCAGGCTTTTTCAACTTAAATTCTATTGAGATTTTGTGCTGAATAATTATTTGTTGGAGCAAGGGGTAAGGGGGCAGTTCTGTACATTGTAGGATGCTTAGCATCATTCCTGACCTCTGCCCACTAGATGCCAATAGTATCCCACAGTTGGGACAATCAAGAATATCTTCAGACATTGGCAAGTGTCACTGCGGGTAGAATTGCCCCTGGATTAGAGCCACTGCTTTACAAAATTCAGGTCATAGGATCATACCTTTTTTCCTTTCCCAAAAGCTGTTTCCTGTGTTCCCAAATCTTTGGTGATAGTGTCAACCACATTCTCTTCTTTGGCAAAAGTCTTGATAGATTTTTAGAAGGTGTGATAAATGTCTTAAAAAGTTATTATCATTTACAATATCCTTTTCCCAATTTTTGTCCATATAGGGTATTGCATCTTCATAAAAACATCTTTCAGTTTCTTCTTAAAATATTTGAAAGAGGGGGGCGCCTGGGTGGCTCAGTTGTTAAGCGTCCTGCTCCGCGGGAAGCCTGCTTCTCCCTCTCCCACTCCCCCTGCTTGTGTTCCCTCTCTCGCTGTGTCTCTCTCTGTCAAATAAATAAATAAAATCTTAAAAAAAAATATTTGAAAGAGGAAATTATTATCAAGGCAAAACAATTCAAAAATTGATCACATATTGCATTTTTTTAAAATGGAATTTCTTTTAAACCCTATTATTAAGACCTTGGCCACTTCACCTATTTTGTAACCTTTAGTAGGAAATCACTGTGGTTAGACAGGCAGATATAGTATATTTTCAAAATAAAATGCCTTCAATATTTTTTTTCTAAGTGATTTTCCCTTTAGGTGAATTTACAAATAATTATTCATAATCTTGAGATAAAATCCTACTCTTTTCTTTGCATTAGGATTGTTACTCCTGGTGATGGTGTAGTTTTCATTATAACAATTTAGATCTACATCCCATGCCATATTTGCCTTCTTTACATTAAGATCTTATATGTATCTTATTATATTTAACCTCAATATTGTTATTTAGAAATATAAAGACATTAAGTTGAAGTCTAAATGCATTTACTGGTTTTTCCTTAGAATTAGTAGGTATCTACACCATTGTTTTTCCTCTCCGGATTTTACTTGATATACACCATTTTATTTATTATTGAATTTTCCTCATGGCATTTGCTTTCCCTCTTGAGATTTAAGAATCCTGTTGATTATGTCAGTGAATGTCCTGAAAAATATGTCCTCCGCAGACCCATGAAATGCACTTTTCACTGCAGGAGCTAGTGATTTTGTTAGCATAATTATGTCCAAAAGAACCAAATCCTGTTCTTTGATGTCATTTATGCAACCAGCTGTTCATTTCTCATATCTTCATTTCTATTCCAAAGGTATGACCTTCAAATGGGGAAAAAAAGATGAACACACCACCTGGACTCCATGCCCTTCAGGTGCCTACATAATACTTGAAAATCAGTAATGACAGACTCCAGGGTTTTTTTTTTTTTTTTTTAAGCTCCAGTATAAGTCTCCTGTGTTTTGGCCCATTTGGGTAAAAGTTTAGTGAATTTTTTGTTCTAATCCTGGGGAAAATTTCTCTCACATATTAGTCACATGTTCTCAGAAGATAGCCCGGTGCCTATCAACTGATTAGCTTTGAGTCTGTTTGCTTCTGGAAAAGAAATCAGCAATCTTCATATTTGATCTCTTCTCACAAGTATTCTTCAAGCCTCGCCAAATTTACAAAGTTTTGAATTTTTATGTGAAATGTGGAATATTATGTATTCAAAAAAGCCATATTTACTCTTGATAGAAATATCTTTAGATGGTATAGAATTTCAGAATTAAGAGAGAAATCCTCTCTATCAATATCTTGACATTTTTTGGTTTCCTACCACCTATCGAGTAGCTTTCTTCTCAGAGGCTTGCTCTTGAATTATTTCTCCATCATCTCTGAATAAACTGACCCCAATTAATTGTTTAACACTGTCTTTTCCTTTTTCTTTTTTTACAAGTAGTGTTTCCAACTTCATATTGGAGACAAACAGTAAGAAAAATTTAACATATCCAATAAGTCATTTGAAATGATTTCTTGCTGCTCTTCATTACCATATAGACAGCTCTTTACAGCTTCTCCAAGAATTATTTCTTTCATTCATTTATTCTGCATGTATTTGTAGAGTGGCTACTATGTTTCCATTACTGTTCTAAACCCTGAGGATTTGGCTGAGAACAACATAATAAGAAACTTGTTTTCATATAAGAGGAGGTACACAGAGGGTAAAATATAAGTCGATACATATAAGTTCACTTAACAATGAATAAAACAGGGTAATGTTTGGTAGAAAAGTGCCAGGGTCCCTGGATGCTTGGGAATGGTGCCTTGAAGATGACCTGGTCAGTTCTGTCTTCCTGATAACTTCTGTAAATGCACTAGCATGCTGACCAATAGTATACCTTTCCTAATTCTGGAATGGGCACTCCTCCTTGAATATCAGTAAAAAACTCAAATTGGAGCTGAATTTGTTATATGTTTATTTGTTTACTGTTCCTGAGAGCTGTGCCAGTGTTGGAATAGATATAAAGTCCATGCATATTTAGAAATAGAGTAGATGTCCCAGCCATTAAGAAAATAAACTTAGGGCGCCTGGGTGGCTCAGTTGGTTAAGCAACTGCCTTCGGCTCAGGTCATGATCCTGGAGTCCCGGGATCGAGTCCCACATCGGGCTCCCTGCTCAGCAGGGGGTCTGCTTCTCCCTCTGCCCTCTTCCCTCTTGTGCTGTCTCTCATTCTCTCTCTCTCAAATAAATAAATAAAATCTTTAAAAAAAATAAATAAACTTAGGTATCAGATAAAAACAGTTTGATTTACCAAGTGGCTACATACTAGTTGTGAGTTTGAACAAATTTCTTACTTCTTGGAGTCTTAGTTTTCTCTCCTATAAATTAGAGCAATATACTAAGCAATCTATGTCACAGTTTTAGAGTGAGAATAAAATGTTCTATCTAACCTAAAGCTCATAACTGAGTACCTAGCTTATGGTAGGCAAAAATATGGGTTATCTCTTATTTATACATTTTGTTATGAAACTGCCCTCGTCTAGAAAAGTTCTAAGACAGAAATATTTACCTGTAGTGACAATAGCAGTTTGATTTTCTAGCACAGTCCCAGATTCATAAATTGTATTCCTTTTTAAAACTGGTAAGCCTGGCTTAGTTTCCTTTGGTTTTGTTTGAAAAATATTAATAAATTATAGATACCCTAAATACACTGTGTTCTGTATGTTGATAAATAGTCCTTGCTTTTCCTGTTTTCTTGGCTGGCCATACTATCTTCTGTACAGATGATTTAGAGGCCAGATGCCAAGCAATCTGAGATGTAGATGCCCCCTACTGTGAATCAATTATTGCCCTAGAGGATCTTATCCTTGCCTGGTTATAATTTTATTACAAAGCAAACAAAGTTTTTACTGTGGAATATTTATCAACCTGTAGCAACAGAATCATTATGGATGCAAATTTACATGACCATATTGGTAGACATGTTGTAATGGTCTGCATCATAGCATTCATGGCAAAAAATAAAGTCTAAAATTTTCTCCAACCACATTTATTATTGATAGAAGCTTATTTGCCAGCCCCCTTTCTTTGTTCTTGTTGCTCAAAATGCAGAAAAAGGTTCTCTGGAAACTTTTTCAAGACATGAGCCTAAATAACTCAAAGTATTTAAAACTCTGAATAAGGAGTCTCGGAAATAACATGCTAAGAAAAAAAAAGATTAATATATAGAATCTTAGGCAAAAGAGAAATTGGTATTGAAATGAGAAGTGGTGCACTTTGGTGGCTCAGTCAGTTGAGCATCCAATTCTTGATTTTGGCTTAGGTCTTGATCTCAGGGTCCTGGAATCAAGCCCTGTGTGTGGCTCCATGCTCAGTGGGGAGTCTCCTTGTCCCTCTGCCCCTCCCCCAACTCGTGCTCTCTCTCTCTCTCGAATAAATAAATAAAATCTTAAAAAAAAAAAGAAAGGGGAAGGAAATGGGGTTGAGGTGAAAGATAAGTTGGTGCTTTAGGCACACAGCATCTATTCAAGTCCCATCCCTGAAAATAGAAACATGGGACAAGAAGATTTTTGATTCTTTCTGCTTAACATCCACCTAACAAGGTGATGTACAAAATTTTGTGGCACCTTCAAATAAACTATAAACTTAATTACTGTTTTAAATGGAAAGAGGAAGTCTGAAGTTTCCATTAACTTTTGGAACTGAGAGGACACTGAAAAGAGAAATGCAATTAAATTTCTTTTTTTAAAAAAAGCCCATATTGTAAAAAGTTAAGTCAAATTTAAGGTAGGAGGGGACTTTGAAATTTTACATCATAATGGATAGCACATAACTTATTTTTAATACAATATATGATTATATGTTTTTATTTTCTATTGCTTATGAGAACAGCTCATAGTAAAATAATAGGTTGTCTTCTGAGAGATTCTGTTTAAGTGAGAAATAATATATGTTATAATTTCATATTTCTAAACTCAATTTGTCTAAATGGTGAGGCACTTTTTAATGAGCAATATACTCAAAACTCTTAAAATAAAAAGTTTATACTTCTGGATGAAAAAATATTAGCATAATTATGAGATGAAAAACCAACATCAGCAAAGTCAAATTTTCTTAAAATCAGCAAGAGAGCACAAGAAGGATACTTAAACATGATTTGAACTTGCCTCTCTGGTGATCATTCATCATAAGCAAAAGGAAAGGGGGTGGGATCAGTAAGGAAATAATGAAGAAAATATGTCTAACCATTTTCATTTGTCAGCTACAACATTTCCTGCTGATCAAGCTGGCTGTTGTGAATGGCTAATGAGAAGAAAATGAAGACTGAAGTGCAAGAAAAAAAATTAAGAGATTTATCTCTTTTTTTTTATTAGAATGTACCATGGGAATGTAAGAATAGGAAAAAAAGACACTATCTTTTTTAGCTTCAAATGGTTTGTTTACTTGAAAAAGAAGTAACACAGGTCTGGTATATAAGAAGTTTGGAAGTCACCACCCTATCCTAACAACAAATAAACACTGAATAAGTTGAAAAATCGACAACCAAAAAAAAAAAAGAAAGAAAGAAAAAAGAAAAATCAACAACCATTCTTAGATGTATAAGAGAAGTTAGGTCAGAGGGCAAACTACTGCCCCCATATTAGAGACAGACAGGTGAATACAAAGAATTACAACTTACTGGAAAAGAAACCCATGACCTGAAACCTCTGTGA
>NC_138369.1:111945844-111953810 GCF_054177405.1 Leptonychotes weddellii | reverse complement strand
CTTCTTTCTTTCTTTCTTTTTCTTTTTCTTTCTTTCTTTCTTTCTTTCTTTCTCTTTCTTTCTTTCTTTCTCTTTCTTTCTTTCTTTCTTTCTTTCTTTCTTTCTTTCTTTCTTTCTTCTTTGTTTCCTTCTTTCTTTTTTTAACGAAGTCTTCCCTTAGGAGAAAGTATTTAACCAGAGCCTAACTGCTGGGGTTTTATCACAGCCTCACGGACCTAGGGAAATGGACATATCCAACCCCAGCTAGTGCTAGCCTTTTGTTTGGAGGAAGGAGAATACCCAATTCCATCCATTCTAGCCATCCTGCCCCACCTAAGAAGGAAAGGAAATGCACATGTAAAGTTCACAGTCTAGAAGCACAGGCTTACTAAAAGCTACTGAGACCTAATCATAGGACTGTAGAATGCCTCTCCTCCCCTACATATTACCACCATAATACTAAAGGTCTATTTACATTTTTTTAACCCAGTAAATCATGCCTGGCTATCAAGAAAAAAAAAAAATCACAGACACACTAAAAGGCAAAAACACAAATTGAAGAGACAGAGCAAGCATCAGAATTGGACTCAGGTATGACAAGGACGTTGGAATTTAAGACCGGGAATTTAAAAAGACAATGATTCATATGCTAAGGGCTCTAATGGGATAAAGTAGACAGCATGCAAAAAAACAGATGGACAATGTAAGCAGAGAGATGGCAATTTTTAAGAAAGAACCAAAAATAAATGCTAGAGATCGAAAACACTATAACAGAAATGAAGAATATTTTTATGTGTTTTTTGGACTGAGATGGCTAAAGAAAGAATCTTTGAGTTTGGGTATCTCAGTAGAGACCTCCAAAATTGGTAAGCATCTGGAAAAAAAGAATGGAAAAACAAAACAAAACAAAACAAAAAAACAGAAGAGAATATCCAAGAATGGGACTACAAAACATGTAACGTACATGTAATGGGAATACCAGAAAGAGAAGAAAGATAGGAAAAGAAGAAATATTTAAAGTAGTAATGACTGAGAATTTTCCCAAATTAATGACACCAATCCAAGACTAGGATGGTCAGGGAACACCAAGCAGGATTAAGACCAAAAAAAAAAAAAATTGCAACAACATATATCATTTTCAAATTATAAAAAAATCAAAGGTAAAGAAACAATTATAAAAGAAGCAAGGCTGGGGGGAAGGTACCTTACCTATAGAGGAACAAAGAATTATATCTTATAGTCAACTTCCCCTCATAAACCATGTAAGAAAGAAGAGAATAAATTTTTTGAAGTGTTGAGAGGAAAAAAACCCACCAACCCAGAATTCTACACCCTACAAAATTGTCCTTCAAAAGTGAAGAAGAAATAAAGACTTCCTTGGACAAAGAAATTTGAGAGGTTTTTGTTGCCAGTAGGCCTGCCTTGTAAAAAATGCTAAATAAAAGTTCTTAAGGGGGAAAGAAAATAATAAAAGTCAGCAACTTGGATCTACATAAAGAAAGGAAGAGCATTAGAGAAGGGGTAAGTGAAGGTAAAATTAATTTTTTTATTTATTCTTAATTGATCTAACAGATAGCAGTTTGTTCAAAAATAATATCAACAATGCATACAATTATGTATGTGTATGTGTACATATTATATAAGTATATGTATACTCATGTATACTTATATATAAGTGAAATGAAGGACTGCAATGGTACAAGGGACAGGAGGAAGGAATTAGGACTATTCTGTTATTAAAGGTACTCACTGTACCTGTGGAATGGTATAGTCTTATTTGAAAAT
Source organism: Leptonychotes weddellii (assembly GCF_054177405.1). NCBI lineage: Eukaryota > Metazoa > Chordata > Mammalia > Carnivora > Phocidae > Leptonychotes > Leptonychotes weddellii. Next base: position 111,952,046 of record NC_138369.1, on the reverse strand, counting down.
GGATGTGAATTACTTGTAAATATATATTGCAAACCCTAGGGCAACTACTAAAAAAGTGAAAAAATAAGTATACTGATATACCAAGAAAGGACAGAAAGTTTAATCATGTAGGAACCTCCCTATTTTAATAAAACATACATACAAAAAATCTACACCTAACTACATACCTACTTGAAGCTTTTCTACTAAGGTCAGGAGCAAGGCAATGTAGATAACATGATGGTCTATGTAGAAAATCTGAAAGAACTGAATAAAACTGGAACTAAGAGGCAATTATAGCAAGGTTGTAGAATACACAATTAATATAAAATGTCAATTACTTTCCTATATACCAACAATGAAGAAATGGAATGTGAAATTAAAGATATCATTTACATTAGCATGCTCCAAAAAGAAATACTTAGACATAAATCTATGAAAGTAGAAGATCTATAAGAGGAAAACTACAAAACTCTGATGAAAGCATTCAAAAAAGAACTACATAAATGGAGAGATATTTCATGTTAATGGATAGGAAGACTCAATATGTCAAGATGTCAGTTCTTCTCAACTTGATCTCTAGATTCAGGGCAATCCCAAGCAAAATCCCAGCAAGTTACTTTGTGGATATTGTCATACTGATTCTAATGTTTTCATAAAGAGTCAAAAGACCCAGAATACACAGCACAATATTGAAGGACAAGAACAAAGTAGGAAGACTGACACCATCTGACTTCAAGGCATACTATAAAGCAACAGTAATCAAAATAATGTGGCATTGGTAAAAGAATAGACAAAGAGATTAATAGAACAGATTAGAAATGGAGTCCCATAAATACAATTGACTGGTCCTTGAAAAAGGAACAAAGGCAATGCAATGGAGTAAAAGATATTCTTTCAACAAATGGTGGCTGTAACAACTGGACATCTACATGCAAAAAAGTTTTAAAATGGGTCAAATATTTGAACAATCACCTCATCAAAGAAGATATACAGGTGACAAATAACCATGTGATAAGATGCTTCACAAGCCATTGTGGTAATACGAACTAAAACAACAATGAGATATTACTACACACCTATTAGAATGGCCAAAATCTGGAACACCAGCAACATCAAATGTTGGCAGGTATGTGGAGAAACAGAAACTCATTCATTGTTTGTGAAATAGAAGATGGTGTAGCCATTTTGGAAGATAGTCTGGAAGTTTCTTACAAAACTAATTATACACTTGCCATACTATCCAGCAATTGCACTCCTTGATATTTACCAAAAGGAGTTGAATGTCTACACAAAAAGCTACACATGGATGTTCATGGCAGCTTTATTTATAATTGCCAAAACTTTGAAGCAACCAAGATGTTCTTCATCAGGTGAAAGGATTAATAAACTGTGGTACATCCAAACAATAAAATATTATTCAGTGCTAAAAATAAATGAGCTGACAAGCCACGAGAAGACATGGAGGAACCTAAATGCATATTACTAAGTGAAAGAAGCCATGTTGAAAGGACCGTATACTGTATGATTCCAACTATATGACATTCTGAAAATAGCAAAAATATTGAAAAACAGTGAAAATATCAGTGGTTGCCACTGGTCAGGGGGAGGAAGGGATGAATAGGCAAAGCACAGAGGTTTTTTTTTTATGGCAGTGAAATTACTCTGTATGATACTATAATGGTGATACATGTCATTATAAATTTGTTAAAATGCATAGAATGTATGACACCAAGAGAAAACTAATGTAAACTATAGTCCCTGGGTGATAATAACATGCCAATGTAGGTTCATCAATTGTAACAGATGTACCACTCTGGTGGGGAATGTTGATAATAGGAGAAGATATGTATGTATTGGGGTAGGGAGTATATGGGAAATATCTATCTATCTTCTATCTGAAGAGAGGTTCTCTATTCAGGACTTCCAATTAAAAATGCTATAGATCTTTTCAATGTCAATGTTACAACATGCCAGGAAAACTGCTGTTCACCATGCTGTAAAGAAGTCCTGAAATTGATTTTATATTTTAATATGTACTGTCAAGAATTGTGACTGATCAGAGATTTTAGCCTACTTTCAAATTCACAGTTTAATGAATACTGGCAGAAGACATGAGACCCCTGGGTCAGAGACAAAGGATGGCATTAGTCACAGCATAGCAGTAACCAGAGTATCATTGAGAGGTTCCTGGTGTTCCAATTCCCACTGGGCAATATGATATGAGCCAAGTGATGCCAGCATATCAGGCAGATGGGATATGTTAGAACTTTACAAGGTCTTTGGATAAACTGCTGAGATTTCAAAAAGAGGGATTGCATATGAATTTGAGAAGCAATTCTTAAAGCTTGGTCCCAGACAAGCAGCATTAGAATCCCCTGGGAACTTGTTAAAAATGCAAATTATCTAGCCTCACCTCAGACAGAGAATCAGACACTCTGGGGTTGGAGCCCAGCAATCTACATTTTAAGAACCTTAAAGCTTGAAGCTCCAAATGATTTTGATATGTACTAAAGATTGAGAATCATTACATTAAAGAAAACAAACAAAAGCTTGATTCACAAAGTTATGAAACATGGCTCTGTTAATGTTTCATGAGATATTGTCACTTGCTAGAATAATTACCACAGCTTAGCTTGAGTATAAGTGTTTCATTCATTCACTCATTTATTCATTCATAAACTTTTAAACTCAATAACTGGGGCACCTGGGTGGCTCAGTCATTAAGCGTCTGCCTTCAGCTCAGGTCATGGTCCCAGGGTCCTGGGATCGAGCCCCACATCGGGCTCCCTGCTTGGCGGGAAGCCTGCTTCTCCCTCTCCCACTCCCCCTGCTTGTGTTCCCTCTCTCGCTGTGTGTCTCTCTGTCAAATAAATAAACAAAAATCTTTAAAAAAATAAAGTCAATAACTATTAATTGGGCATTCATTATGTATAAGATACTATGTGTGCTTCAGAGACAGCAGTGAGAAAACCACTCACAAAGTGTTATAAAATGCCACAATGTTCAAATTCAAAGTTTTTCATGAAGTATCAAAGAATTTTAACTTAAACACAATAACAAAAATTTGAACAGTTTTTATCCACCTTTAGCCGTACATTAAACCCACCTGGGAAGCCCGAGTATGTTTGATTCTGAAGCCAATTACATCAGAAATTCTTGGAGCTATGACTCTGTTCCCCCAAGTGATTCTAATTCAAGCTAAAATGAAGAAACACTCACTGCTATTATTTTATTTAAATGGCATGAAAGACTTTAATTACTGAATATGATTATTGATATCCTCTGTAGTACAGCATTAACAAGTGTTCAGCCTTAGTCACAATATTGTCTTGTTGCTAAACATCAGTACCTATAAATCCCCTCAGATTTTTTCAGTTAAAGTCCAAATGTTTTAAACGAAGATAGTCACCTTGGGGATTCAAAGAACTATTTCTTGTTTCTTACATCAAACATAAGCAGTCGTTAAATTTATAGTAAGTTCAAATGTCTATTTTTAGAATCCTTAAATGTAAAATCAAGATAAATTTTTTTAAAGAGGAAAGTAGATAAGACCTCTGTTGAGATTTTTCCAAAGGTTTTCTTTTCTTATGTCATGATAGAAGATGGAATGAGAAGGTAAGAAAGAATGTGAAAATTGTATGAACTTAAAGGGGACTTACATTGGAAAAGAAAATGAAAGTTGTGATTTTACGTCCCTTTAGAAAAATTACCTTTAAATACCAAAAAACAGCTATATTAAAACCACCTCAGAAAAAAAAAATCGAGAAGATTGTTTACACATGTAGTGATAAAAAGCACTATTTTGGAGGTAAGAGAATGTTGGTTTATCCCTAGTTCTGCCTTTATAATTAGACAGATTTAGAAGACCTTGTACATGTTTCCTGACCTGAAAAATTCTATCTGGCATTTCTTATTTCAGGATCAGTGATCTATTGCCACAATAACTGTGTGTGACAAAGAACCACAAAACCTTAGTGACATGCAACAATAATTTATTTAAGCTCATGTGTCTGAAGTTCAGAGATTTAGGGCTAGGTGGTTTGGGTATCAAATGGGCTTTCTTATATGTTTGAGAGTCAGCTGAGTCCAGGCTGGGGACTCAAGCATCTGTGGATCAACTGGTTGCCGGCTGAGATGACTGTCCTCCGCTCCACACTCTTCTCACCTCTCTGGCAGGCTTGTTAAAGCATATTCTCATGGTGAAGGCAGATGAAAAAGAACAGGAGTACATGCTGGTGCTTTACAAACCTTAAGTCGCATGAAAGATTAGTACAAAGTTACATGACAGGATTCACAGATACAAGGAGGGGTAAGAATGAGAATTTTTTTGCTGTCTACCACAAGCTACCCTCTAACACAGTTATTCTCATTCTTATTATTTATTAATCCCCCCATCCCCAGACCTTCAAAAGTTTTATTTCATCATGCTATCAGACTTGAAATCCAGATCTTGTAAGGTTTCTTTTGAGCTGGAGATTTGTGAATGAAAAAAAAGTAAGTACAATAGATAAAGCAATCATTGGTCAAAAGTAATTCTGGAATTCCCTAAAGAAATATTGTCAGGTCTGTCATATACAAAGTTGCTAGGCTATTGTTTAGCAAGGTCAGTGAGAAACCTGAGTAGATACTGGTTAGATGTATGTGAAACATGTAGAAAATAGAGACTGAGACTTCCCACAACAGTGTTTGGAGAGAATAGTCTGAAGGCTCTTGCTACAATAGCTTTGTCATGTAGTATATGGTGTAAATTTTAGACTATTTCATGCCTTGTTTTTATCAATGCATTTTAAAAACATGCAATAATCCCTTTCAGTAGCAATTTGTTAAATAAAATCAAAACTACATGGGGTTCCCGGGTGGCTCTGTCAGTTAGGCGTCTGCCTTAGGCTCGCTCAGGTCATGATCCCAGGACCCTGGGATCGAGCCCCACTGCTCCGCGGGAAGCCTGCTTCTCCCTCTCCCACTCCCCCTGCTTGTATTCCCTCTCTTGCTGTGTCTCTCTCTGTCAAATAAATAAATAAAAATATTTTTTAAAAAATCAAAACTACATGTTTGGTGAAAAATACATACCAGCTTTTAATTTCCAGATTTGATGATGAATATGTAACTTACACCAATTAGATGTAAGAATTTTCCTTTTACCAAAGAGACTTAATGGTATTCAGGACTAGATAAAAACCAGAAAAATGGGAATTTCTTTTTTTGCTTCAAAAGCATCATAATACTTTATATAAAATAATTGCTATAAAAATAAGTGAACATGACAATCTACTGCCTGTGGCTTTAGAAAATGTATTTACATATTTCTCTACGAATAGAGTGACTTTTAATTTGAAGAATTAATTTTTGAGAATACATTTGATGATTTTCTTTTCCAAGCTTTCTTTTGCACCTAGAAAAGTAAAGCAATAGTTTTTTGTTATTTGGATTCATTAGCATAAAGAAATTTCAAATAGTTAAATTATACCAGTTTTATTTTTATTAGTGTCACCAGATATTTTAAATAGAAAATCAGTCAAGTTAATTCCAAGAATGGTTTGATTTTTTTCATCTAATTCAAAAAATTTTTGAGTGAGGCTTTTGGATATTAATTTTCAAGTATAAGATCTGAGAATATTGTAAATAATACTACAAATTAAGTTAAATTTATCAATATTTAAGATAAAATTATTTACCATGGGGGTCAGGGGATGAATTTGCTGGAGGGAATGTTCTACCTTGGAGCAAATAAATTGATATTAAGAAACCAATTGAATAGAAATGTACTTAGGATTGTGGTATTAATATAAATCATTATTTACCCATGTGGTGACAAAATTATACTAATCAAATCAGAAGCTATGATTATTAAAATTTATAATTACTTTTATATGTCTGCATATCATTTTATATGTTTATATATAGGTAAATAATGATATTGTAGACATTAAGAAAAATAAAAATGGAGAGACATTGTTATTAGAAGATTTAAATTAAAGAAAATACTGCAGATAATCCTTTAGCCAAAAGAAAAATCATTACAACAAACTGAGGGTTCTAGAGGGGAGGGGGGTGGGAGGATGGGTTGGCCTGGTGGTGGGTATTGAGGAGGGCACGTTCTGCATGGAGCACTGGGTGTTGTGCACGAACAATGAATCATGGAACACTTCATCTAGAACTAATGATGTAATGTATGGGGATTAACATAAGAATAAAAAAAAAATTAAAAAAAAAAAAAGAA
>NC_138369.1:111924113-111945344 GCF_054177405.1 Leptonychotes weddellii | reverse complement strand
CAAACTGAGGGTTCTAGAGGGGAGGGGGGTGGGAGGATGGGTTGGCCTGGTGGTGGGTATTGAGGAGGGCACGTTCTGCATGGAGCACTGGGTGTTGTGCACGAACAATGAATCATGGAACACTTCATCTAGAACTAATGATGTAATGTATGGGGATTAACATAAGAATAAAAAAAAAATTAAAAAAAAAAAAAGAAAAATCATTACAGATTAAAAGTAGAAATACATAGTTAAAAATGAAGAACAAAATGAAGTCAAATATGTAGTTAGATTTAAATAAATAGTGGTTGTCTAAAATAATGATTTGTTTTGTTTTGTTTTTAAATTATGTATATAGGGGCACCTGGTGGCTCAGTTGGTTAAGCCTTGGACTCTTGATTTCACCTCAGGCCATGATCTCAGCATTGTGAGATCAAGCCTCACATTTGGCTCTGAGCCCAGCAGGGAGTCTGCAGGAGATACTCTCTCTCCCTCTCCCTCAGCTACCCCCTGCTTGTGCTCTTTCTCTCTCTAAAATAGATAAAATTATATATATGTACATATATATTTAATTGTATATAATATATACATAACATGTCAATATTAGCATATATGCAGATGGTAGTAATTACAGGAAAAATATTCAAAGGTCTTTATATTTTCTGGAAGACAGTAAAAGTACATTATTAGTCTTTAATAAATTTGTATAACATTTTATAATACCTATTATTTTCACTACAGTAAAAGTAAAATATTGTTTCATTAAGAAAGTAATAAAGTAGAAAGCAGAAAAAATCATAATAATACTTAATCCAAAGTAAATAAAAAATGGAATCAGAAGTTATAGTGAGGGGCACCTGGATGGCTCAGAGGGTAAAATGTCTGCCTTTGGCTCAGGTCATGATCTCAGGGTTCTGGGATTGGACCCCGTGTTGGGCTTCCCTGCTCAGAGGGGTGTCTGCTTCTCCCTCTCCCTCTGCCCCCACACCTCCTCTTGTGCTCTCTCTTTGTTTCTCTCCCTCTCTCTCAAATAAATAAATAAAATATTTTTTAAAAAAGTTATGGTGGGGGCTAATGAGTGGTTCAGTTGGTTAAGCGACTGCCTTTGGCTCAGGTCATGATCCCAGGGTTCTGGGATCAAACCCCGCTTCAGGCTCCATGTTCAGTGGGAAGCCTGCTTCTCCCTCTCCCACTCACCCTACTTTTGTTCCCTCTCTTGCTGTCTCTCTCTCTGTCAAATAAATAAATAAAATCTTTAAAAAAATTTTTTAAAAAGTTATGGTGAATATTTGGTACAAGTGGAAAATCAGTAGCAAGTCTGTAGAGTTAAACCCAAATATATTAGCAATTACATTAAATGTAAACAGATTAAATATTCCAATTGAAAGACAAAGATTATATGGCTGAATACAAAAACAAAACCACCCATATGCTGCTTAAAAAAAGAAAATTCTTAAATACTAAGAAATAAAGGTTGAAAATAGACAGGTATATGCCAGTCAACACTAACAGAAACATAATTTGTTTAACTGTAGTGATAGCAGGTAAAGCAAACTTTAAAGCAGAAAGTATTAATAGAGGAGTGCCTGGGTGGCTCAGTCGGTTAAGCATCTGCCTTCGGCTCAGGTCATGATTCCAGGGTCCTGGGATGGAGCCCCGCATCAGGCTCCCTGCTCTCCGGGAAGCCTGCTTCTCCCTCTCCCATTTGCTCTGCTGTGTTCCTTCTCTTGCTGGGTCTCTCTCTGTCAAATAAATAAATAAAATCTTAAAAAAAAAGAAAATATTAATAAAGACAAAGAGAAAATTTTATAATGACAAAATAATCCACCAGGAATATTTAACAATCCTAAATTTGTACAACAATGATATAGCCCTGAAATGTATACTGCAAAAATTAACAGAACCAAAAGGAGAAATAAAAAAATATGCAAATTGATGAAAGAGCCTTCACAGTCTTCTCTGAATAAATGTAAATAATAATGTAATAATAAATAATAAATGTTTAATAAATGTAAAAAATAAAACAATGCTTCTTTTACACATGACCTACTATGTATATTCTATTTTAAAACTAGTAGTCTTAAATTTATAATTCATTAGCAATTCACTTACCAAAATTTATTAAAGGGCAATTAGCCAGTTTAAGATACAGAAGGGAATACAACAGTCCTTTTCCATAAGAAACTAACAACGAAGAGGGGAGATATAAATAGATTACTACATTACAGAATGACAGAGTTTGTAGTTACAGTAGAGGCATAGGAAAAAAGTTGTAGGATTCAGAAGATGTACTTAACTTTATTTTGAGATGTGAAGAATGATTTCAAAATATGACCAAATAGAGCCCTGAAAGAAGAGTAAGTCCTTTTGAGAACGGTAATTGTGTCTCATTTATTTTGAATTATCAGTGTCTAGCACATCTGAGAATAGTTTTTCAGCTGAAAAAATGGAATAAAGACTATTCCAGGCAGATACACATTACCATAAGAGAGTGGGGAGCTTCAGGGACCTGCTGGTTCTGCAAAGGTTTTATGGGACCTATAAAAAGGTAAGTCAGGAAAGCTAAATTGAAAACCAGTTAATGAAGAAATTCAGATAATTGAGACCTCTATAAAGTTTGGAGTCCTTCCTGAAAATAACAAAAGGCAACAATTCAGATTATCTAACTTTGAAAAAAAAATTTTATAGTTCGGGGCACCTGCGTGGCTCAGTCAGTTAAGCATCTGACTCTTGATTTTGGCTCAGGTCATGATCTCAGGGTCCTGGGATCAGCTTCAAGTCAGACTCCACACTCAGTGGGGAGTCTGCTTGAGGATTCTCACCCATTCCCTCTGCCCCTCCTCCCATGCACTCTCTATCTCTCTCTCAAATAAATAAATAAATCTTAAAAAAAATTTTTATTGTTCAAGTGTGGAAAAAAAGGAATGGAAGATGGGCCATTTTACTATCAAGTATTGATTCAAGTAGAACATGTAGAAATTTTAGGTATTTATTTTTAGAGTTCAGGAAGGTGTTTAACAAGTACATTTAAGATTTTCCTTGATTTGAAAATGCCAATATTTTCCTTTTGTGTAATTATTTAGAGTATACGAAACATTTGTAGGTTTACGTGTAATCCAAATTTTTGACTAAAATAATTTTTTGTTGTACTTAATTGAAAAACATGTATATATATACACACATGTATATATATACATGTGTGTATATATATATATACATACATATATATATACACACACACACACAAACATTAAACATGGCCTGATTCAGAACTTGTACTCAATAGCCCCAAAGTTAAGTGTGGATTAGAAAAATAAAATTGACAAAAATAGCAAATGTTATCCTAAAATGATATTTTAGAAAAACAGCATACCTTAATTTTACTTTTACCAGTATAGGTTTTCTGGTAAATATTGTGGTTTCTAGTTAAATGACTGATTTTCATCCAAATGAATGAGTTAGATCTGTTTTAACAGATATAATTGCAACTATCACTAAAAAAATAAAAATAATAATCCATCTGGTCAGGGTTAAATAAAAGTTATGGGTGCCATAAACAGGAAGCATACCAAACGCTCAACCAGTACAGAGGAGATAAGCTTCAAATCCTGTATTTATTTATTTATTTTAAATATTTTACGTATTTATTTGAGAGAGAGAGAGCGTGCACACACGAGCAGGAGGGAGGAGCAGGGCAGAGGAAGAGGGAGAAGCAGACCGCCACCCCGCCCCCAGCAGCGCAGGGAGCCCGTGTGCGTTTGATCCTAGTGTCCTGGGATCATGACCTGAGCTGAAGGCAGATGCTTAACTGACTGAGCCAAAGAAGGTCACTTTGACCTCCTCCCCGCCTTGCACATCTTCCCTGAAACAGGTCAGAAAACCCACGTGAGAGATGCACTCTCTATACCGAGAAAAGGAGCATCCTTAACTTCAAAGACAAAGGGACATCGAGAAAAATCTTATCAAACAGGCCTTATTAAGTTTCCTCCAGTTTACTGTGCTTACATCATACCCCTTAACCTATCCTATTTATACACCATTTCAATCTCTTCATCAAACTTAACATAAACAACAACAACGGGGTTCTTTATTTCCTTATGAAGTCTGCTGTGTCATGTAAAATTTATATTAAATAAATTTGTATGGTGTTCTCCCATCAATTTCGTCTTTGTCAGTTTAATTTTTAGGTCCAGGCAGGGACTGTAAGAGTGTCAAGGAAAAGCTTTTCCTCCACTACACATGGAAGAAAAATGTATAACGGGGAAGAAGAGAAGAGGTACCAAAAGAGACTATCAAAATTAACCAAAGGATTTTGAAAGTAATATTACATTTAGTTCTGTTCATAAATTATGACTGCATCCTATAAATGCACTTCTTATGATAGGCTATTTAATTACCTGATAAACTGTAATGGCTACTTTGCATCAATAATCAAGTCAATAATCTGTGATTTTTAAATTCCCTAAATGTGCATTCACAGGATATACTATAACAGCTCCAAGACTTTTTGGTCTACTGGACCATTGACCTGAAATTTACAAAGTTGTTAAATATGTATTTCCATGATAGACTGGAAAAGCTTTTGCACCAAGTCAATGATCTGTTTCTTCAGAGTGTTTAAGAGCATATTTACATGAAAGATCATGTTGGTTTTTTTGTTTTTTTTTTAACAGTTCTCACTATGTATTTCCTTTAGAGCCTAAGGGTTATGTCCTATTTTATCAGTAATGTGTGAAGCAAAGATTAACACAATAAATTTTAATGGGCCCACTGGAGATATTATCATACTAGTAGGACAATATTTCCATGTTTAAATAAACATGCATTTATTTTATCTGAAAAACCATAAAGCTCATATTTAGGTCCATAATTTTTGTCCCTTAGTGTATTTCACCATAGCTTACTCCTTCACTCATATATTAAAAATAGCCAGCTAGTCAATATTCACAAGAGTATTTAAACACTTACATGCATCCCTGCCCATGTCCATCAAATTATGTCTTGCTCAGAAATTTTGAGGGGCATTATTTGCATCTTTACTTACCTCCTACTAATATTACAGATATCTCTCTGTCATCAGTGGATTGCTTTTTTAACCCAACACCTGTCTTATTTATCTGCCAGGCCTCATCATCCTATCCTAAGTGCTAAATAATTATTTGCTATATTTTGTTATATTACTTTCAGTAAATTAATTATCAATGGATTTTGTAGCATTTGTCTCCATAATATCAACTTAATTTTATTGTCTTAAATTATTCAAAGTATCATATCCATCTTACACTTTGTGATAGAAAATGTAGAACTACTTAAAAATTTTATTGTTGGTACTAATTGGTGTGGAGAGGTAAATTACAGTGGCTTTATTTTTTTCTTTTATTCTTTAGAAAAACTTTTATTTATTTTTTTAAAGATTTTATTTATTTATTTGACAGAGAGACACAGCGAGAGAGGGAACACAAGCAGGGGGGAGTAAGAGAGGGAGAAGCAGGCTTCCTGCAGAGCAGGGAGCCCGATGTGGGGCTCAATCCCAGGACCCCGGGAGCATGACCTGAGCCGAAGGCAGACGCTTAACTGACTGAACCACCCAGGCGCACCTCTTTAGAAAAACTTTTATTTATTTTATTTATTTTTTTAAAGATTTTATTTATTTATTTGACAGAGAGAGAAACACAGCGAGAGAGGGAACACAAGCGGGGGTGGGGGGGTGGGAGAGGGAGAAGCAGGCTTCCCGCGGAGCAGGGAGCCCGATGCGGGGCTCAATCCCAGGACCCCGGGATCATGACCTGAGCCGAAGGCAGACGCTTAACGACTGAGCCACCCAGGCGCACCTCTTTAGAAAAACTTTTAATCTGAATGTAGCTGACACACAATGTGACACTAGTTACAGGAGTATAATGTAGTGATTCAACTTCTCTATGTGTTAATATTTTCTTTTATTTTTTGAAGTGAATGTTAGTTAGACTGGATAAAGGACGTAAACTATTCCTAACTTCAATGGGAACTTTGGTGACTCCCATTTTTCCTATACTCTAAAAACCTTTAGATAAGGACCAAAGGGTAAAAATATCACATAACACAGTGTATTTTGTTGGCTGAATGTTGTGTTTCAATTACAGTTTACTAGAGAGTCTTTTTGTTCGTTTTTAACATTTCTTGAAGATTTTTGAAATACACATGAGCAGTAGTCTATTGTTAGTTGGTTCTATAATGAGACATGAAATAAAAACAAGCAAAGAAAAAAAAGTTTTGTAAAAGTTTTTATTACAAGTTTTTATTTGTGTTTGAATATCTCTAATCATTATACTGTTCATGTAGGAAATTTAATTTATACTATTTCATACTGAAATTTTGTTCCCCTTCTTATTATTCAATACCAGCTAATGGAATTATTTTGACATTCAAACATTTAATGCAGAAAACGATCCAGGTCCACTGAAGTTTTTTATGTTTTTTTCCGGGTTATAGCAGTTTAACATCTGTCAAAATTAGGAAGGCTTAGGAAACAAATGTGTAAGCGAGCTTTTAATAGTGCTTTAAAAATAAAAGTGATTTTTAGAATACATAAATAAGTTAAATTAGGCCTCTGAAATTCTAGAGGCAGAACTGCTGATCTTTTGAACCCTCTGTTGGTAAGCATCTTGAAACAGGTCAAAATTTGCCACATAATTACTTGGCAGTATTCCAGTACATGCATTTTGGAAAAGTGTAATATCGACTTTTTTTTTTTTCCTCCTCTGGGTGGTAATGGAACTGGCAACATTTGAGAAATGTGTTACATTTCTGTCAGTCAGGACCTTTCTGTCTCCTATGTTACTTAAAATCTACAAAGGAACGTATATGTGGCCACTCTGTTTCAGATTACAAAACTGTTTCTACTGGGCATCATGGTTATGCAGTCTCTTTTCCCATTCTTACTGCCCAGTTCTATTGCCACTTTCCAATTTATTTCTTTCCTGTTCTAGTAGTCATGCCAGAAAACCAGTAAAGGGGAAACAAAACAAAACAAAAACCTTCATCCAATAATTTTTGTCAACCTAAAAACAAGAAACCAGTTCAAGAGGCATTGCATTTATTTGAGATCAAAGAATTGCAATTTGGGGTAGACAGATTTAGGTAATAACCTCAATAGTGTCGTTTTTTTTTTTTTTTTAAGATTTTATTTATTTGTTTGTTAGAGAGAGAGAGAGTGGGCGAGAGAGAGTGAGCAAGGGTACAAGCAGGGGGAGCAGCAGAGGGAGAAGGAGAAGCAGGCTCCCTGCTGAGCAAGGAGCCTGATGCGGGACTCGATCCCAGGGCACTGGGATCATGACCTGAGCTGAAGGCAGACGCTTAACCGACTGAGCCACCCAGGCATCCCGTAACCTCAATAGTATCTTGATCACAGGAGGTGGACTCGGGATTTTGAGGGGAAAGAGAAAGATTTAGACGAGTGGTTTTTAAAAAAGAAGATATTGGTGCTGACAAGGAGGTCTAGATTTGTTCTTCATTGATTAGTCAGGTAAAGTGGTCACTCAGCAAAAGCTCGCTTTTATTGATCTTTTCACACTGGATTTTCTCATTCTTGCTGACTTCTTGGAATATTGGCAGTTTGGCCCAGTTTGAAGGTTTACAAAATAGGAAGTGCAAGGCAGCTTCTCCAAAATGGCTGCTTTGGCTCCATTTTAAAAATGTCTCTACTTAGGTCGTTTTTCACAACCTTAAAAACTGAAATTGTGTTTCCATCAATTCTCTTTTCTGGTGAATTTTATGGAGGGTGGACTCAATCTGTGGCAGGTATATCCTCAGATCTGCCTGGTCTCTGTGGCCTGCCTCCCATACATAATCAGTTCACAAAGCCTTGAGTGGAATCAGCATAAAAGTAGACTGTTACCACAAGCCAGAAGAGAATTTTTTTAAAGTACTTTGTTATCTGCTGATAAAGGAATTCTGAGACTCTAAATCTTGCATTATTTATGTACCACACAGCCCATGAAGAAAATGATCTGCCACAGTATTAAGGATGAGATAATAAATTCTGTAGCTTTAAGGTAACAAAATAAAAAGGCGGTGACCTTTAGCTAATAATCTCTTGTAAGAAAGGTCAATAACTGCCAGGGAAAAAGAAAGACAAGTTTTAAGTCTATTACTGAATAAAAAATCCAACTTTGAAAAGGTTTTGTTTTATTTTGTCAAATAGAAAATGAGCATGAGTCCATAGTCTCTCACTGTTCATCTCCCCCTCCGATTTAAAAAAAAAAAAAAGAAAATGAGCATGAAGTTATAGTATTAATAAAGTATTTAGTGGTGCATATTTTAGTAAGCAGATATAAGAATTAAGATAGTAAACCATTATATTAGATATTAAAAACTAATTAGAAGTAAAGACAAGTTAATAAATTACAAGATAGAGAGAACCTTAAAGATCATCTAAAACTACCTTTTCAGAAAAGAAAAAAATAAATCATTTGTAAAACAGTTGGTATAAATATCACAATAAACAAAAGAGCCAAAATTGCTTTTAACTTTTAAATATTTAAAGCCACTTTGAATTTTTTGATGGCTTAAGGAATATGTTCTTAATTAAAAAAAGAAAAGAAAAAAACACCTTATATGGTTATTTGAATGGAAAATCATACAATATGAGCTCCTATGTGACCTAATAAGAGACAAACTTAAATATCAGAGGCCATAAGAGTAAAAGATATTTTTTTTTTCTAGAAGAATCTACCTCTTTTAGTTAGGCTTAGACATCTTCCTTTTTAATTCACATTAAGGTCATGTCTGTTCACAATCAAGCCAGTTGTAGTTTCAGTCAAAATAACAAACAGTCTGTCGGTAATAAACAAAAAAAGGAATACATTTAATAGCTTATTTATGCTTTAAACTATCTACTGCACATAAAATTATAAGGTAATCCTACAAATCAAACACATTATCAACAGCAACATTTACAACAGGCAATATACAAATACTTGAAAGATATAGAGAGAAATAAATATTGCCAGACACAAAAAAAGAATTTTTGAGTATTGATGAACAACAAATTCAACACAGACTATCATGGCAGCTACCATAAAAAGAGAAGATACTTTGGGTTAATAGACTTATTGTTTGGTGTGAGAAAGCAATACATGTCTGTTCTAGCATTGAATTTAGGTGGGAATTTACTGAGTTGAATCCATGTTTTAGAATTATTGAGGGTCATAATATATGGTATTGTTGATGTATTTTTGAAAATATAGAAATGTTTTCAAAATGATAGGTTGCATATCTTTTTGAAACTCTGCCCCATAGCATGTTAGGGTCCATACTGATTAGAGTTAAGCTGCTCCATTGACAAAGGTGTCAGTATTGAACCATAAAGAGACCACAGTAAAGTCAGTGACGACTGAATTGATTTATTTTTTTAAGTTTTTGCTTAAATTTCAGTTAGTTAACATACAGTGCAATATTAGTTGCAGGTGTACAATATAGTGATTCAACACTTGCCTACAACACCCTGTGTTTGTCACCTATTTAACCCATCCCCCCCACCCCCTCCCCTCTGGTAACCATCAGTTTGTTCTCTATACTTAAGAATCTATTTCTTGCTTGCTTGCTTTCTCTCTTTCCTTTTTTCCCTTTGCTTGCTTGTTTTGTTTCTTAAATTCCACATATGAGTTAGATCATATGGTATTTGTCTTTCTCTGACTGACTTATTTCACTTAGCATAATACTCTCTAGCTCCATCCATGTCGTTGCAAAGGGCAACATTTCATCCTTTTTTAATTTATTTGCCAGGCATGAAAACATACACCAGTGAAGAAGTTTACAAAGCAATTCTTTGAGGGGAAAAAAACAAAAGGTTTTTTACATTATTGAGAGAATAAATTATTATTTTGCCAGGTTTTGCAAGGCACATCTTGCACCTTGGATTGGGACGAATGAACACAAGTCTACTCTCTTTATTTAAAACAAGTATTCTTGTTTATTGACCAGCAAAGAGGCTTCCATTATGATGTGTGAAACTCTCCTTGTTTCTGAGGTGTTCAAAGTACTTAGTGCTGTTGCTTAGAACCAGCATTCAGTTTTGATCTTTCCTACGTATGTTTTGCAGCAAATGGAAGCTCTTTTACATCAGGAGCTAAAAAGCAGGTCTCCAAAGACTGATATAGCATGAAAGCAGTCAGAGACTAGCCAAAATTGAACCAAGTTATTGAAACTTAACCTGTTGAAGCCAGTGTTTGTTGCTAGTAATGAAATCTTAAATGTATAGTTTAATACGTTTCTGTGTTATCTTTCTACAACTTTCTAGCCCTTTGTCAATACAGGAGTCCTCATCCAGCCACAGTCTTGCTTTCCACAGTTTCAGTTTCCCAGGGTCAACAGCAGTCTGGAAGCAGATGGCCCTCTGCTGATCATCATTAAAAGGTCAGTAGTAGCCTAATGCTACGTCCCAAAGCCCACGTCATTCACCTCATTTCATCTCACCACGTAAGCATTTTATCATCTCACTGATGATTCACAAGAAAAAAAGGTGAGTGCAACACAATATTTTAAGAAAGAATACATGCACATAACTTATATTACAGTATTGTTATAATTGCTCTCTTTTATTATTAATTATTGTTAATCTCTTACAGCACTGAATTCAGAAACTAAACTTTATCACAGGTGCAGGCATACCTCAGAGGTACTATGGGTTCGGTTCCAGATGATTGTAATAAAGTAAATAACTCAGAGTGAGTCAAATAAAGTTTTCAGTTTCCTGGTGCATGTAAAAATGATCTTTACACCATACAGTAGTCTAGTAAGTGTGCAATGGCATTAGGTCTAAAAACCTGTACATAATATTGCTAAAAAATTTTAACCACCATCTGAGGTTTTAGTGAGTTGTAATCACCTGATCACAGATCACGATAACAAATGTAGTAATAATGAAAAATGTTTGAAATATTGCAAGAATTACCAAAATGTGATACAGAGACATGAAGAG
Organism: Leptonychotes weddellii; assembly: GCF_054177405.1. Lineage (NCBI taxonomy): Eukaryota > Metazoa > Chordata > Mammalia > Carnivora > Phocidae > Leptonychotes > Leptonychotes weddellii. Next base: position 111,934,408 of record NC_138369.1, on the reverse strand, counting down.
AGCTAATGCTGTCTTGGAAAGTCTAGAGAGAGACTTGGAAAAAGTCTCTTGGAAAAATGGCGCCGATAGACTTCCTCAGTGCAGAGTTACCACAAGCCTTCTATTTGTAAAAGTGCATTATCTGCAGAGTGCAATAAAGCAGAACACAATGAAATAATGTATTCTTGTTTGTATGTTTAGGAAAAAAACATCATTAGTATATAATGGGGTTCAGTACTGTCCATGGTTTCAAGCATCCACTGGGGGTCATCTATTTTATCTTTACAAAAGAAAAATGTTGTATTTGCCTAAACTTTGCATAGTTTGTTCTTTCCAGTGTTTTAAAATTTCAGCTATAAGCCTATTAATGTCTTCTTCCTTTTCTCTTTGCTTTGTTTTTTAAAAAGTTTAAGTGGATACTTTCTTTTATTTTTGTTATACTACTTATTAATAAAAGCATTTACATGATATATTTTCCTATGAGTACAGATTTTGCTGTGCCCAAAATTATGATATGGCATGTGCCACCTTTTATTGCTTTCAAAATGATTTTAATGTCTTTTTAATTTCTATGTTGATACAGATGATATATGATGAAATGCTTCTTAATTTCCAATGACTCAAAAATTATATTTAATTGTATTTGACTGTAACCAGAAAATAAACCCTATAAAATGGTCAATTATTTTACTTGATAAAGATTTATTTTTTTTGGTCCAAATACATGATTGACTTTTATTCTGTCAGATTTTTACTGAAGCATTATATATATATATATATGAGCACAACCCCAGAACCAGACGATTACTAATCTACCTTCTGTCACTACAAATCAGGCTATTTCTTATATGGACATTTCATATAAATGGAATCATATAATTTATGTTATTTTGTGTCTGGTTTCTTTCACTTAGCATATTTTGAAATTCATCCATGTTGTATTATGTATCAGTGCTCTATCCTTTTTCTAAGTGAATAGTTATATTCCAGTGTATGGATATAACACATTTTGTCCATCCCATTCACCATTGATGAACATTTGTATAGTTTTCACTTTTTGCCCATTATTTAAAATGCTCTTGTGGAGGCGCCTGGGTGGCTCTGTTGGTTAAGCATCTGACTCTTGGTTTTGGCTCAGGTAATGATCGAGTCTTGTGTCGGGCTCCCTGCTGGGTGTGGATACTGCTTAAGATTCTCTCTCTCTCCCTCTACACCTGCCCTCCTCTCAAAAAAAAAAAAATGCTCTTGTGAATAATTGTGTACAAGTCTCTGTATGGATATATATTCTCATTTCTCTTTGATAGAACTTTAGGAATGGTGTTGCTGTTTTCCAAAACAGTTGCGACATTTTACATTCCAGTGAGCAGTGTATGGGGGTTCTAGTTTCTCTACATCTTTGACAAGACTTGTTATTGCTTGTCTTTTTTTATTACAGCCATTTTACAGGGCTTGGTTTTAAGATGCATTTGCTTAATGGCTAATGACTTGAAACAACTTTTCATATTAACCGTTTTATATAATATTTTGTGAAATGCTTATTCAGATAATTTGCTCAGCATCTAGTTTTGCAGAGTCCAGTACTGGAACCGAGCCTAGTTTCCAGGGAGCCGACCTGGAGTTTGGTGCCCCAGGAGCCAGCTTGGCACTAGGGCAAGTCTGGAGCCACCGCCAGTCTAGAAGTTAGGTCTGTAGGGACCAGCCTGGTGCTGGGGTAGTTCAGGGTGCTGGGGCCACAGTAGCTGGTCTGACACTGGGCCTGGCTAGGAGACCAGGTTCTCAGGTGCCTATCTGGAGTCTATATTTGGGTGGGCTGATTAGAAAGCTGGGGCCACAAAAGCCACCTAGGGCCAAAGGAGCTGGTCAGTGCTGGGATGTGCTGGGAGCCTGAGTTTTAGGGACCTGTAGAGAGTCCATCACCTAGTGCCATGGGAGTTAGCATGGTGCCAGGTGGGCCCCTCTGGGGTCTGTGGTAAAGTTGCCATTCATATCACTTTTCTCCCATGAAAGGATGCCTCCTCATGCTGGGCTGCCCAGGCATGGGGAGTAATGGGGGTAGTGTGAATCTATCTTTCTTACCTTCCTCAGTGTGTCGTGTGTGTGTGTGTGTGTGTGTTTTAATTTCAGTGCTTCACCCCGGTGCTGTAATCCCTGACCTGTAATTCTTGGCTCTTGTGTAGGTATTTTAAGTGGATATAGTTGTTCAAATTGATATTTCTGGCAGGGCACCATCACTAGAAATTCTCATGCCACCATTTTGCTGACATCGTTCACCTCCTGCAATTTTATAAATGAAAAAGACGTCATTTTCCGTTCAGTGATAGCTGGTAAAAAAATGTGTAAAGAGTTAGGCAACGTTACGGAACCACCAAGCTGACGACACCTACATAAAATCCAGATGGCAATCACATTCAAGTTCTTGTCAGATTCCTTCAGAAGCTTCCAGTAATGACGAAAAGTAAAAAAAATTTTCCTTGTACCACTAATTTCCCTATATCTTAGTCTAGGACACTAAATATTATCTTTGAAAAGACACAGGCCATGTGATTCCAAAATATTATGTATTCTCTCCTTGCAATTACATTTTACTTCCCTGAATGGAGAATATTGTAGGTTAAACCCCATCGGACTTAAGAACTGTTATAATTTTTTATATTAAAAAACTGTATTGTTATTTCTAAGTTACCATATGTTTATAGATTATATGATTAAATAAACAATGAGATTTGTTTGTTATAACCAAGAAAACTTTTTTTTCCCCAAGGTAACTTTCACTTGTATTCTTTTTTTTTTTAAGATTTTATTTATTTATTTGAGAGAGAGAATGAGAGAGAGAGAGAAAGCACATGAGAGAGGGGAAGGTCAGAGGGAGAAGCAGACTCCCCGCCGAGCAGGGAGCCCGATGCGGGACTCGATCCAGGGACTCCAGGATCATGACCTGAGCCGAAGGCAGTTGCTTAACCAACTGAGCCACCCAGGCGCTCCTCACTTGTGTTCTTTAAATCACTTTGTGGAGCACTCACATAGAGGTGCAGACATCACATACATAATCAGCCAATTGCATCCCAACAACAGGCCTGGCCTGTGAGGTATATAATACTACTGCCATTTCACAGCCGAGGACATTGCTCAAGATTATATAACTAAGGAGCTACCCTGTTTACTATATTATTCCATATTTCCTTTGAAAAAAATGTAAAGACAAGACCAATTTCCACATTGTTAGATGTGTAATAGATAATATTATATATAGTCACTGATCACCATTTTAAGAATTTACATTACTGAATTTCCAAAAAGAAATGCACCTAATGCAATTTCTTAACATAAAGAAAATAATCCAAGAACAATAATACAGGGAACTTTAATAATTTCTAGCCAATTAGACATCATTTTAAGATAAAGTTCTATATTATTTAATATGGAGTAATCTAATAATTCAAACTGAGTAATAATAATATTTAATGATTATTATAATTTGAATGTATACTTTCAACAAATTAATTACTAATAAGATGTTATGGACTGAACGGTATGCCCCCAAAATTCATACATTGAAGCTTAATCCCCAATGTGACTATAATTGAAGATAGAGCCTTTAAGAAAGTAAGGGTAATTAAATGAGATTGCAAAGCTGAGGCTCTAATTCAATAGAATTGGTGTCTTACAAGAGGAGGAAGAAACACAGATCTGTCTGTCTCTCTCTGCACATGCATACAGAAAAGCCCACAAGAAAGTGGCTAACTTCAAGCCAGGAAGAGAGGAAACCAACCAGCATCTTGGTCTTGGACTTCAGCCTCTAGAACTGTGAGAAATTTTCTCTTTCTGTTGTGTAAGCCATCCGGACTGTGGTATCTTATTATAGCAGATGAGTAGACTAATGTAGAAGACATGAATTCTACTTATTAGTTTAAAACATATGTGGTGTGTTACCTAGTTACTTCAGAAGAGTTAGGCAAAATTATACTGTGGTAACATATGTTCCCAAAATCTTAGTGGCATAGAACTACAATGGCGTATTTACTTATTTATTTATTACAGTAGTTTATTTCTTGATCACACGTCACAACCACCATGTGTTAGCTGAAGCTTTGCTCCACACTGTCTTTATTCTGGCCCAACAGAGCAAACCCCATCAAAGACATGGCCCATCTTGTGGCAAAGGAATCAATAGACAGGGTGAACTATGAGCTAACTCTTAAAACTACTTAAGAAATTACACATTTTACTTCTGTATACATGCCATTGGCCAAAGTAAACCACATAACCACCCCTTACATCAGAAGATCAGGGAGGTATAATCTTCCTAATGGGAAAGGGAGAAAATATATAACCTACCACAGTATAGTGAGTCATATAAACCATCTCACCTAGCAAAATTATAACACTAGGTAAAATAAAATCTACTTTTCTCTAAATGTCCTTACATAAGAGATAGTTGAATAAACTTTGATGCCTCCACAAAATGGAGTATTATGAAGCTATAGAAAGGGTGAAGAGTATGTCTATGAATTGATACACAGATTTCAGATATATGTTGTGAAACCAAGGCAAACTGTATATTGTGGAAAAAAGGTGCAAAAGTGTGTCTATTGTATGATATCCTTCATGTAAGAAAAAAAGGAATATAAGAAAGTATTCATGCATCCACTTATTTGTGCAAAGAAATACAAGATGGATAAACAAGAAACTAATGAGTTTGATTATCCGAAGATGTAGGTGGGGATAGGTTGGGAAAAAAATTGTAAATGGAAATATGTTAATAAGGATGAAGGGAGGGTGAAACTTTTCTGAGTATAACTTTTTGTATGGCTCTGGCTTTTAGAACCATGGAAATATTTCACATACCCCCAAAAATAAATAAATAATTTAAATCAACCAGGATGTGAGGGAAACTTAAAATGGAACCCAAACAGCAAAATATAAATTTAACTGTATTACAAATGAATAACGTAAGTAAAATTAAGTAGGTGGGAATAAAAGAAGTAACTTAACTTTGATAAACCAAAGTTTATACACTTAATCTGTATACTGTAATGCTAAATTCAAAGGAACTATACACAAATACTGTGTTCTAGTATTTTCTCCCACAGGGATATGAAATAGCAATTCTAAAATTGCTTTATAAGTAAAATAGGATTAAGTAAATAAGTAAATACATTTCCAACAATGAGAAGTAAATTCTCACTGTGGGAAAAAGGAGTTACACATATTGAAAGAAAGAAGTTAGGATAAACCCTGTAGCATTAGATTAAAATCAGAGATACCAAAATGAACTCATAGTTTTACACACCCACCCACCCACCCCAACCCCCCCAACACAGATAATACATATAGAAATACACATTATATTTTCTAGCTCTGTCCACTGAGATGGCCTACAAGCAATAAACATAACTAACATCCAGATTTTGGTTTCTAAATGCCATTTACTAATAAAAGGAACCAGGGATCTTAAAAAAATGACTGATTCTAGGGCTGAGGCAGAGAATAATACCAGATGACCCTGGTATATCTTGTGGTTCCAGAAAGTAACAAAGTGCACAGAAAAGGATAGACGCATGTTGGGATAACCTGAAGTAACTCACAATGGCCAAAAATGGAACAATTCTATCAGCAATTTGTATTTAATTGTATCTATAGAATATATTATATATGTATATATAGAATACATTTTGCATATTTATAAAGTGTTTATTATATACAGTCTATATATTTATCTTTATATTTATTCATTCTGATATAAATAATTGATGAAATAAATGTGACAGAAGGGACATCTTTTCCTTACAGTAGTACTATAATAAATATGCAAGGAATGATGTCAATAGAGAATCACCATTATGCCAACATCAAGGTAACAATTATTGCAGAAAAGAGTCACCGCAAGGTGGTACTAAAGTTAGTGGGCAAAATTATGATGAGAAATAGGATCTTCATGTAAACTCAGAATATCCCCACCCAGCGTACCTATTATCTGCAAAGATGAAAGTGGCAGCTCCAGTGGAGAGACCTGGCACACACCACCTGAAATAAGAAACCAAAGGCAACAACACAAGTAATAAGTCATGTTTATATCATAGACCCCTCATACGATGATGACCTGAGAGTCCACAATGTCACTTCAGTGGTATTTTTGGCAAACATACTCAATCTCCATCTGATCCTGTGAAAACATCAGCCAGACTCAGGTTGAGAGACTATCTACAAAATAACTGGCCAGTAGTGTGAAGGCTGTGTAAGAACAAAATACCAAGGAAATGAGACAGACAAGCGACTAATGAGACATGACGACTAAATGCAAGGAGGGATCCTGTGTTGGAGCCTCTTCACTTCCTAGAGCGCTGAACATGGTTGAACAAGCAGTCTGGTCTCATCTCAGATTCAAAGTCAGGAATATCAAGCGTCCCTCTGATGCTGTACAATAGTCGTGACATATTTTCTCATTCACTTACTCACTCACACCCCTTGTTGAGTGTTTCACCTTAACCTCTCCTCATCTCCTAAAACCTCCTGCCCCATCTTTATTTTCAATTTATGGTCTTGCCTTCTATTCCTCCAGGAGAATCAAAGCAACCAGAAAGAAGCTCCCAACACCAGACGTTGGTGCCTGCTATCATCTGGTCCCACACAGTTGCTTCCCTTCTATTATGAGAGTTGAACGGATCATGGTTATACTTAATGCCAAACATTTAAGTTAAGTTTTAAAGTTCATTCCCTTTCACCCATTTAGTATATCATTACAGCTTTCCCGTTTCATTTCTCTATCAAGTTTTCTCTCTCTGCTGCATCATTTCTATGAGAAATTATCCTGCTAATCTACCTGTTTTTTAAAAAAAAATAATTTTGATACGACCACATCTCCATTTCTTCATTCCCTTTTACAGCTAAATCCCTTGAAAGAACTGTCAATATTTTTGCTCTCCAGTTTCTCTGCCCATTGTCCACTGAATCCACTCCACTATTGATTTTGCCCCTATCACTCCATCAAACTTTTTTTCAATTCAGCAATGACCTCTACAATGCTTAATTCAATACTCAATTAACAGCTATCATAATACTTGACTTGCCTGTCAAGTTGATCTGCCTTCTTCCTTAAGACCTTTTTTTTTTTTTTTTAATTGGCTTCCTGGAACCACAGATTGTGGTTTACTTTCTATGTCACTGAGGTCAAATTCTGTGGAGTTCCCCATTCTCAGTCCTTGAACCTCTTATTTTCTCTGTCTACATCACTTCATGGGTGGTCTCCTTCATTTGCATTCCTTTAACCATCACCTATATGCTAATGACTCCCAAATATACATTTCTGGCCTGACCCTCTCCCTTGAATTTCAGTCCAGTATATCTCTGACTGCCTACTCAACATTTGGGATATCAAATAGATATCTGAAAGCTAGCATGTTTATTAATGTATCTCTCCAAATCCACTTTATCTATTCCACTTAATGACAACTTCGTCTTTTTAGTTAGACAGGTTAAAAGATGTAAAATTGGGATGCCTGGGTGGCTCAGTCAGTTATGTGTCTGCCTTCGGCTCAGGTCATGATCCCAGAGTCCTGGGATCCAGTCCCAAATCAGGCTCCTTGCTCAGCGGGGAGCCTGCTTCTCCCTCTGCCTGCTACTCCGCCTGCTTGTGCTCTCTCTCTCTGACAAATAAATAATAAATAAAAAATAAATAAATAAACGATGTAAAATCATCCTTGAATTCTTTTTTTTACACCCCAAATCCAATCCCGCAGTAAATCATCTTTGGTTCTACCACTTCTCACCACCTATACTGCTCAGTCCCGGTACAAATAACCTGGACCTACATTATGCCAAGAGCCACCTGAATTTCTTGATCATACTTTTTCACACTTACTATTTCTACACAGCACAGGGAATGTTTCCTTTAAATCATAAATTAGATCATATCACCATAATTTGAAACTTCCAATATTTTTGCAATTAACTCAGAAAAAGAAAGCCAAAATCCTCAAATACCATAAAAACCCTTCATATCTTGACCTTGTTACCTCTTTGACTTCATTTACTATCGGCCTCCTCTTTGCTCTCGCCGACGTCCTTACTATTTCTGGGATGCACCAGGCCCAGATATTAGCACTGACTATATGTTATTTTCCTTTTCTTTCTTTTTTTTTTTAAGATATATTTATTTATTTATTTTGAGAGAGAGAGAGGGCACAAGTGGGAGGGGCAGAGGGAGAAGGAGGGAGAATCTCAAGCTTGGCACTGAGTCTGGTGTGGGGTTCCATCTCACAACCCTGAGAACTCAACCTGAGTGAAAACCAAGAGTCCGATGCTCAACCAACTGTACCACCAGGCGCCTCTTGATTATACTTTATTTTCAAAAAGCATTTGCCCATGTATCTTTATGACTCATTTCCTAACCTTCCTCAAGTACTTATCAGAGATATGACCACTCTATTTAAATTTGAAACCCTTCTAACACAGCACTTTTTGCTCCTTAACCTAATACATATGCTTTAACATAATTTATTATTTGTTATGTTTTTTGCAAGTCCCTCTTTTATCCACAATAAATTATAAGATTCATGAAGATTGTTTATGTATTCCTTATCTCTCTACTACATAGAATGGTATATAGTTGGTGTTCAATAAATATTTATTTAATCAATGAATGAATGAAAAGCCTCAGCTTCATCATCAGGCATATAGAGACAATTTATGCTTCAGCTTTCTTTCCAGATAAAACAGATGCTCTTTTGTAGGTCTAAGGTGTTATACAGATGAATGATAGTAATCTATTTCTCAATAACTATTAATGTAATCCTCTGAAGTAACTTACTGTTTTTTCATTAGAGCAAAAATATATTATGGATGTAAATGGTAAAATGCAAAACACTAAAATTAATAACTGATTCTTCAAAGATTTTTTTCAAACACTGTGTACCTTTATTTATTTATTTTTAAAGATTTTATTTATTTATTCATGAGAGACAGAAAGAGGCAGAGGGAGAAGCAGGCTCCCAAGGATCAGGGAGCCTGATGCAGGACTCAATCCCAGGACCCTGGGATCATGACCTGAGCCAAATCATCTGAGCCACCCAGGTGCCCAAACACTGTGTACCTTTAATATTGAAAAACACATTTTGAATAAGCTTACATGGAATAAAATGTTGTCCCCCGAGAAGGAAATATGGCCAATAAGAATCCCATTGCAAACAAGGTCATAGTCACAGATGTTATGGGTTAAGATGTAGGCATATCTCTTTGGGAGCCAAACTCAATCCAAACAGTAAAGATAAAATTAGACATTATTTTTTCAGAATTATTTTATTGTTTTGCACCTTCTCTCTCTCCTTGCTCCTTCTTTTATGTGTATGTCAAGATCAAACAAATTTACTCACTATGATATTTCTGACCTTCAAAATTACTTTTGGACCTAAACCATGTGGTTTTCTTGTTAGGTAGAACGAAAAGCTTTTAAGCCTTGAAGTAAAGATTTACATTTTTCAATAGTGTTGAAATGCATTTTAGTATATTGCTAGTAATAGCTTCAATTATTTTCTTAAAGTCTTTAAAGATTTCTCAAAGTACGGTGAATGCACTTAGGCTAAAGACATGTCTAAATGTATAAAATTGCCAGTTGAAGGCTGCAGGCAAACCTCAATTTAGTGCGTGAAGATGAACATTTGGCAAAAAAGGTTGTGACAATGGATGTACTGAAGAAGATAAAAGAGTAGTCACTGAGTAGCAGTTTTAATGAACTGACCCAGAGTATAAAAAGATAGAGTCATAATTAGAGAACAGTAATTCATACTGAAATTACATGTGAATACCCTACAGTAAAATGCTAGTTATTGGTGGAATCGATGCAATCCTTTAAATGTAGGCTAATGCTCACTGTTTTTGTAAGACAAGGACTAAAACACCTTATCTTTCCTCAAAGGCAGCATACATTGTGAGAAATGCCCTGTGTAAAAGCACCTTTTTAAATTTTTATTTTATTTATTTATTTATTTATTTATTTATTTATTTAAAAGATTTTATTTATTTATTTGACAGACAGAGACACAGCGAGAGAGGGAACACAAGCAGGGGGAGTGGGAGAGGGAGAAGCAGGCGTCCCGCCGAGCAGGGAGCCCGACGCGGGGCTCGATCCCAGGACCCTGGGATCATGACCTGAGCCGAAGGCAGATGCTTAACGACTGAGCCACCCAGGCGCCCCTGATAGCACCTTTTTTTAAAAAAAGTATTTTAGCTCCCAGGTATCAGCAACTGAGCTAAGGGTGGAAATTGGCTGTTCCTTATACCCTCTAAATACAGTACTCTCTACTACAGAGTATCTCAAATAC
>NC_138369.1:111836450-111923613 GCF_054177405.1 Leptonychotes weddellii | reverse complement strand
GTCCAACGATAAGCTTGCTTCCTCTCTCTGATATTTTCTACTTGTTTCAACTATTCAGTTCTCTTTTTACTACTCTAGAAAATCTTCCATCTCTATTAGCGAATACAGTAATCACTAATAAGGCAGCTGGTTAGGATTTGCTCAGGGAGGCAGGAAAAGGAAAGAAGGAAGAATGGTATTTCAATCAGAAGGGAACTGAGATGGTAAAAGCGGGGACAAGAAATATGATTCAAAGGTTGGGCAGGATCTAAAAAGATGAGTAGTTTGAGATCATTATTTTTCATGGCAATACTGGGGTAATCTGCTGGTTCTCAAACAGATCTCACTTACAAAAGTGAAAGACGTGAAGTTGACTTTGGTCTCTTTAAAACAATTACTACATTCTGTTTGCACTAGAGTCTTCAGAGTTGACCTCAGAGTGGACACAGAATATTACCATATCCAAGAAAGAAGTGAAGCATGAAATTTTTCAGGTAATGCTTATGTAGAGCCCGCGTCCCCAAAGCATTATATTTGATAGGACACAGACATAAACTCTGAAAGCAGCCACGAGATACGTGTGCTTGATGATCTTCATTCTTCTCTGAACAACTCTGTGTGCCGCAGCTAACATGTTTGAAAGCTTAGATTATGCAGATGTTTCTGCCAGGCAAAGGAAATCAGAAGACAGATTCTCCCATTGATGTCTTGGTAGAGCATATATTGATATGCAAGGAGAATAACAAAACAGTATGCCCTAAGGGCTAGAGTTTAAGAGCCACGCACGTCTTGAGCAGACCTAAGTTCTGAATCTAGATTTTAGTAATACAGCAAAAACCTCAGTAAGGATACAAACTTTTCAGTTGGAAACCTGTATTTAAATCCAGTCTCCACTGTTTACTAGCTGAGTGATCTCAAGTGCATTGCTTGACTTCCGAAAGCCAGCCTCACCTTGCACCATCCAGAAAATGAACACAACAATATCTCTTCCTAGAATAAAAGGAATAATGTATGTAAAACATCAAAAAGAGTTCCTAACTCACAACTGACAATCAATACTAGCTCTTTTTGTTTATTTTATGCCATAATGAGAGATGCTAATATAATCTCTCTCTCTTTTTTTTTAAGTTCTAAATAAAAAAAAGAGGACTGCAAACCTCAATTTAGAATTCCAAAGCTTCAGGGCGCCTGGGTGGCTCAGTTGGTTAAGCGACTGCCTTCGGCTCGGGTCATGATCTCAGGGTCCTGGGATCAAGCCCCGCATCAGGCTCCCTGCTCGGCGGGAGGCCTGCTTCTCCCTCTCCCACTCCCCCTGCTTGTGTTCCCTCTCTCACTGTCTCTCTCTGTCAAATAAATAAAGTCTTTAAAAAAATAAAAAAAATAAAGATTTAGAATTCCAAAGCTTCTCTGGAACTTTTTCACTGAACACTAGGTTTACCTTCCCTGGAGTCTGGGGAGCCATGTGAGACCAGCAGTGGACCAGACCTCAGAGACACCATGTCAGGAAGGGTTCAACTCCATGACACATATCAGATCAGGACCAGTTCCCTCAGGGCAGGCACCCACCTCCGGGATATTCATGAGGTCTCTGGAATTTTTGATATCACTAAGCTGAGCTAGATACACATACAACACTCCATGGGGAAAAAAGTAAAACTCTGCTTTTGATAAGAAAAAAAGAATGATGTTAAATCTTAGCTAGTTCCACTGAAATTAAGACACAGCCCTCACAGCCCCCAGTTCTCTAAGCTATAAACCCTTCAGCACTCTGCCAGGAATGCTTATAAATTGTGACTCATTTTGCAGCACCCATTAGCAATCTTCAGTGCTAAATTGGTACTTTCAACATGATAAGTGCCTTTCCACCCTGTTAAAGAGCATCCACTTTCCCTTCTACTTACTAGTGAGCTGGAGGAATTTTATTGTTGTTGTTGAGCTTTGCTATTTTACCTGAGCTACTGGAGAATCTCCAGCAAAGACCACTAATAGCTGCTGCTTAGCAGTGTATGATGAAACAAGGTATTACCTCTTTTCATCTTCATTCCCTGTAGCAATGCAAATGATCATTGTTTCAACTCGTATTTCAACTTCATCCAAAGAATGTAAAGTCTTGACCAACTTCGATTTATAATACATATTGCATTTGATAGATGACCATCTTCAAACTGAGAAATGAGGCTACGGGGGACGGGAGATGTCTTGACACTGATCCACACAATAAAATCGAGTTGCTTTTTTGAAGAACAGAGAACCTTGCTGTCAGTACTTTCAGTTTAATATCAGAACCCTACCAGAAATAAAACTCTAAAGTATTTTCTGTTCTTTTCTTTAAATGACTCTATTGTTGAGCATGTTTTTGATAATATCTCTAAACATTTAATAAGTGAGAAGGAAAGAAGATACAAGTGCAGTGATAACTAAGATTTTAAGGAGTACTTTTTTTTTTTTTTATCATCAACATTGTTGTAAGAGAGAAAGAAAATGATGAGAAAGAGGTTCAGTAAAAATAGGTTAATCTCAAAGTTCTATGCTTTCAGAAATGGAGCCAATAGAGACAGAAAATCACTTCTAGTCCTAAGAGTGTCACTAAATCTGTGGAAGAAAATAATATACCGTTTATGAAAACAAAGATTAAAAAGAAGCAATTTGTGGGAGAAAATCTGAATAGATAGAAGACATACTTCATAACCCAAATTGGCAAAGAAAGATGACAGTCTAGCATGCACACAATCATAGATAAATAAAGGAGAAATATGAGTGACAATAAAAATGAGATACTCCAGATGGAATGAAGGGAATTAATGACAAAGGAACGATGCGTCAGTTGAGAAATGAAATTATAATGAAAGAAGAAAAAAAGTCCATAAATAAATGACCTGGTATTATTTTCAGGATATTTTCATTTTTAATCTCAGGCATCAATAAAGTTAAGGAAGAGTAGTATAAGGGACTTAAGAATTGCTTCAGATAGAACTTCAGTTCTCCTGAAAAAGAGATGGAGGGAAAAGACCACTGAAAACCCCTTAATGAGAAAACAGTCTGGTTTCACTTATTGGATATAACATCATAATCAGATATTATAGAATGTTCTCAATAGCATTCTACCCACTCAGTGATATATTTTTCTTCAACACCCAATGTTCACAATTAATGGATATTTTCCTCACTGAACAAGATAACAAGACATTTTCCCTGCTGAAATTACTGTGTATCAGTGGATGTTTATTGAACGCACATTATTGACTTTAGCTCCTTCATCTACTTTGTCTATTCCTTAAAACAACCACACGTTTATCTTTATATATAAATAAAACAGACTGAAACAGAGAGGTGAAGAAACTTGATAAAAGCACACGGCTTATAAGGGCTAGAAATCAAATCCGTATCTGTGTGACTTAGATCACTTAGTTCTTAAACATGTCTGGCAGGAGGGATTATGTATGTGGCATTGAGAGAATTATTTACAGGAGAGCCACCACATTATTACTGCCCTATCTTTCCATTTATTGCCTAGTTAACTCATACGGTTATTACCTTAGCTCCATTTTGGAAGAAGACAGAGTAAATAAAAGTTCAGAATAGATAATAGCAAGATAAATGATAAGAACATTTTTCAAAATCTCTCCAGATAAGCTATAGTTTTCTTAAAAACATTTTCTATTCCTTTGTCTACTCCTATAATAGAGAGAATAGAATAAAATGCAGAAGATATCCTCTGTAAGTACTCTTTGAATAAATCATCCTGGTCATTCCTATTAAATTTCCAAAGCCTGCCATATGCATAACCAATAAAACTGATCTCCCGAGATTACAAAAATAAATAATAAGGCTCAATGAGAGAAGAAGATTGGAAAACAGTGAAAAACTGATAAAATAAACATGCGTGGTACATTAATAATAATAGGTAGCATCTATTGACATTTACTTTGTGCCAGTCATTGTTCTAAGAACTTTACATGGATTAACCTCTTACTGTGCATCACAGTCCTGTGAAGAACTAAGCCAACCCTTATTAAATTACTGAGATTCAAACTTTGTTTTAAATAAACTTTTCATCTTAGAATAGGCTTGGATTTACAGAAAAATGGCAAAGATAGGACAGGGTTCTCATATAGCCCGCACCAAGTTTTTCTTATTAACATCTCATATTAGTATGTGTAGTAGTGAGGGTTCTCCAGAGAAAGAGACCAATAGGATAAAGATAGATGATAGATGATACATACATACATACATACATACATACATACATAGCTAGATGATACATGGTTTGTTATAAAGAACTGGTTCATGTGATTATGAAGGCTATAAAGTACCATCATCTGCCATGTACAAGCTAGAGACCCAGGAGAGCTGGTGGTGTAAATTCCAGTCCAAGTGCAGGAGAAGAACCAGGTCCCATTTTAAAAAGTCAGACAGAGAGAGTAAATTCTCCTTTATCCTGCCTTTTCTTCTATGCAGGCCTCCAATGGGCTGGGTGGGACGCCACTGGGATTGGGAAGGGACATCCACTTTACTTAGTCTACTGATTAGTATGTTAATCTTATCCAGAAATACCCTCATGGACACCCCAAAATAATGTTTAACCATATATCTGGGTACCCTGTGTCCCAGTCAAGTTGACACTTTAAATTAACCATCACTTAGTGAACCAATATTGATTCCTAATTACATTCTAAAGTCCCTGCTTTATTTGGATTTCCTTCATGTTTGGCCTAAGGTTCTTTTTCAATTCCAAAATTTTATCCAGGATGCCACATGACATTTAGTTATCATATCTCCTTCGGTTCCTCTTGGCTTTAATGGTTTCTCTGACTTACCTTGTTTATGATGAACTTAATTTTGACAAGTACCGGTCAGGTATTGTGTTTTGTGACCTACTATTGGGATCTGTCTAATGTTTTTTTGTGATCAGACTGGGATTATGGGTTGCTGAGTGGAAGAACACAGAGGCAAACTACCGTTTTCACTGCATCATATCAAAGGTACAGAATATCAAAATGATTTATCACTGTTGTTATTAACCCTGATCACCTGGCTACAATAATTTTTTTTCAGGTTTCTTTTTGAAGAAAGGCTCTATGCATAGCCAACATTTAATTAGTGGGGAGTTATGTTTTACCTCCTCGAGATCAGAGTAGCTACATAATAATTTGGAATTCTTCTGCATGAAAGATTTCTCTATTCTCCACCATTTATTTATTTATTCCATCATTTATTTTTGTCATTTATAGACTCAGGATATTTATTTTATACTTTGGGTTGTAATCCAGTGCTACTTTATTTTGTTGCGCAAATTGTTTCAGCTCTGGGGATTTGGAGCTCTTTAAGTTGTCTCCTTTGTTCTTTACATGGATGTGAAGTCTATTAAAAAATGTGGGCCTCCCAATGCCTGCTGACCCTAGGAGTTTCTCATTCTCACACTAGTCGACACTCAGGTCTCACAATTCATCCAAAGTACCATTTAAGTGCTCCTCCAAGTTTATTGCTTCAGTGATTTCTGCTCCAGGTAAGCAGTTCTGGTCTCTGACTCTCTGGATGAGCCTGTCTCTCCAGATTTCTAGATGGCAGTTTGGCCTGCAACTTGAGTTCTCCTCATGAGTCCAAGAAAAGTAATTGATTTTCAGTTTGTTTAACTTTTTCTTTTCTTTTTTTTTTTTTTAAGATTTTATTTATTTATTTGAGAGAGAGAATGAGATAGAGAGAGCATGAGAGGGGGGAGGGTCAGAGGGAGAAGCAGACTCCCTGCTCAGCAGGGAGCCCGATGTGGGACTCGATCCCTGGACTCCAGGATCATGACCTGAGCCGAAGGCAGTCGCTTAACCAACTGAGCCACCCAGGCGCCCAGTTTGTTTAACTTTTTCATGTGAGCACAGAAGTGTGGCTTCTGAGCTCTTTACATTTCAAAGCAGAAGCAGGAAATATTCAACTGTCTTTGACCTACCATTATTACCCTCTTTTCCGGATGAAAAAAAAGGGTAATACAGATGATAAGATTGAAGTCCAGAGAGCTCACATAACTTGCCCAAGGTTATGCTCTGGGAATTGCTGAGTCATGGGGTGAACTCAGTCTGATTCTGGTGGTCCGGATCTTAACTACTATATTGTACTCCTTATGTATCATATAACATAGCACTATTAAAGATGTAAATACAACTATGTTGGAGCAACAGAAGGGAGGAATTCACTTTAGGAACTAACACCATAAAGGAAAGCCTCATGAAAGAGGTGACAAGAGAGCTGGTGCAGAGAATGAGGAATTTACGGGGCAAGGGAGGGTGGAGACTTCTAGGTAAAGGAACGACAGGTATAAAGGTGTAGAGACAATACAAAGAATGTCATCTGTTCTGATTCAATTGTTGAAACAGAAGATACATGTTCAGGACACTGATAAATCTGGAGACAGGCCTTGTACCTTGTGAAGGGCTATCCCAAGGACTGTGTGTGGAATTTATAATTGACAGAGAATAAATAGAGTCTTTTAAAGGGAGAAAGTATGCATTAGAAAGATGGCCCATTGTATGGGGCGTCTGGGTGGCTCAGTTGGTTGAATCGTCTGCCTTTGGCTCAGGTCATGATCCCAGAGTCCTGGGATTGAACCCCGCATTGGGCTCCCTGCTCAGCGGGAAGCCTGCTTCTTCCTCTCCCACTCCCCCTGCTTGTGTTCTCTCTCTTGTTGTCTCTTTCTGTCAAATAAATAAATAAAATATTTAAAAAAATAAAAATAAAAAAGAAAGAAAAAAAAAGAAAGATGGCCCATTGTAGGTGACAGATGGGTGGCAGGAACTTACTTGTGATACTTCAACTGTGGCAAGAATAAAACATGAGGGATATGTAGTTATGTATGTGGCAGTTTATACGTAAGTTTGATTCCCAAAACAAAAATAGCAAAGCCGAGTCTCAAGAAGCCTTTTCAAATCTTACCAACCTCTCTCTTCGCTACTTCAGGTTTTCATCAGGTTCTTGGGTAGATGTCCTTCAGGTGAAGTTTTCTTTCTGGTTTGACTACTGACATCACAGATTTAAATTTATAATAAAGCTACTGTTTACTACTTACCTAATCATTATTATGATCGTTTATATTAAACATGTCATGTTAACTAAAACTACATTTGTATTTAAAAATAACAAGTACCATAATCTCAAAATATCCCTATGTTAAATGCTTGAACACGGTCATAATTTCAGGAAAAGCAATTTAAATAAACAATAGGCAATGCACTTATAAGGCCCTTTCTCTCACCCAAGGACATTTGTTTTGAATATGACTTAAGATAAACACCATGATATATGTAAGATGGAATCTTGTCTCACCTTTTTTCTAAATTTTTTAAGTTTCAACACTGTGCCCCCCTCAGCAATGTTCTTCCAGACTATATTTCTGTACAGTGATTTATGGCACATAGAATTTTGTGTTCAATTCTTTATCAGCTGGCTACTATATAGACGCTTATTTTTCTCCATGATTTCCATACTACTATTGCTATTAGCATTGTAGAGTTTACCTGTATGTCCATGCGGACCTCAAACAAAATTGAATCTCAAAGGGAAAACAATAATTGTTTGCCCCCTCTCATCTTGTACTCTTTTCCTCCCACCCTTTAACAAGAAACTTAATACTTAAAAATATTAAAAGAAAGCCTACTGCCTGAATAATTGAAAAAGAAATATTCCATGTTCTGGTGTTCAAAATGTAGGCTAGCATAAAAGATACTAACTCACTTACTTTTGGTAGTTATCAATTTATAAGGAGAAGAAACTCCATACAATAATTTTAAGCAGATTTCCTTGCATGATTTTCAAAAATTATAATAGGAGGAGTGGGAAGAAAGAACTATCCTGAGCTAGAAGTCTATTGCTTGCTCATTGTTTTATAGAACTGTCTGAGTAAGGGACTCTGACCCCAACTTTTCAGAGATGATAAAACTAAGGAAGGGTGAAAAACCAAAGCTAGGTAAGAAGCCAAAATCAGTAACCCATGAAAGGGAGCCAAAATGAATAACCAAACCAAAATAAGGTAAAGATGGTGAGAAGAAATAGATATAAAAAACAAGAGCACAGGAATGATAAGACTGGGCATAACAAAGAAAGAATTTATCTATTGACTACTTTTAAATTACTGAGCACCAAATTAAAAATATGGAAAGCTAAAACAAAACAAAACAAAAACTGCTGCTTTCTCTCTGTATATCTGTCTTTGTCTTTGTCTCTGTCTCTGTCCCTGTCCCATTTTGGCATATGTGGGAAATGCTCATTTGCAGAAAAAGGAAGCCATATGGCCCAGCCAAAGCTCAGAGGAAAACAGGATTTCAGGCTCTATTGGACTAGCAAGACTAGAGGCACAATCATCATTAAACAAACAAATAATAATAATAACAGTTCTACTAGCAATGTAAAATTTAATTAGTTTATGTCTTTGTAAATAGCAAGTTAATTTTAGTGAAACAACAACGAAAAAACATCATGAAGCAGAAAAAAAAATCTCAAATGACCATGGACAATGTTAGCGACATATGAATAGTTTTAAACAAGGGAAAGCTCTCAACATGTTACTGTATTATCCAGTGTGAAATAAGTTTGCTTAACTGATGAATGGTAAAGTTTCCTCAATGACTACTCTATAAAATCTACAACATAACATATAACATACTCATTGCATAAATAAATATTTAGTATGTCAAACATTAAATAGATTACCAAGGTTGATTCCAGGCAATTTAATAAAATTCAAGGGAAGCATCCAAATTAAGAAATGAAATGGATAGAGGAAAAGTTGTAAAAAATTTAAAGAGATGTGAACATAATGGGTCAAGCAGACTTTATCTGCTCAGAGGATTTTTCAAGAATAAACCTATTAAAAAAATAAATTTACTGCAAATGTCGTCCTACACTTTCTGTAGTTATATTAAAACTCATTTAAATGAATATTTGATAAATGCATAAATGAATAAAGATGAAATGAATAAATGAATGGAAAGGGAACATAAATACTAAATGGTGGAAATTAAATGAATAATTCTCTTGAATAAATCAGCTTCACTCGAGTTTGCCAGCATTCTATATAGAGTAATACCATCTAAAATGGTAATTTTGAATGGATCACGGTAACGAATTTATCTACACAAGAAGTATATAAATTTATGGCTGTAATCAATATACTCTAAATACACTTCGTTAAGCGCTCTGTCCTTTAAGTGCCTTAACACATTATATTTAAATGATATTTTCTTCACCGAGTTAGATTATCCAACATTTCTTTCAGTCATTTTTTAGCATAGAGAATACTTATGTTCCAGGGAATAAGAGAAATCTTTCTTCATGTGTTTTCTTCTCAGAACATTAAACATGTAATTACTCTCCTCTTTCTATCATTCTTCTTCTAGAACCTTTCCAATTGTCCTTTCTATGGCTACTTTTAATTATGTTGGTACAAGGCATATTAATCCTCATCCAGGCTATGGTGTAGAATTTAGGAGAGGGAAATGTTTTGTGTTTGTCTTCTGAGTAACCAAACAGTTTTGCTTTGTTTTAATTCCTAAACAAATCATTTAAAGGGGGAATTGTGCATTAAAAGAATCCATTTTCCAAACATAAAGAAAGGTGACTGGAATTATTGGAAAATAAAGCTTATGAATATTTTACAAACAGTTAGGGTTTCATACATTTACGTTTCTGGAGAAAAATCATCTCTTGAAGAACAAAGTTCTCAGATCCTGCTCAAAGGAATAGCTAAGCCTCACATGTGGTTAGAAGAGTGATTATTTAGAGTTAAGTCAGTATTTTTTATATCCAAGAAAAGTTTGAACAATTAAAAAGATATCCTCTTTTTTAAAAAAACTTTCAACATTAACACAATTTATTTGTTTAAAGTAGATTCATTTTAAATAGTACAAAGGTAAACATTGGCCTGATTCACTTTGAATTGTTGCCAGATCCAAATTAGTAGCCTCAAAGCTTAAGAATTTTAATTCTAGGTTTAAAAAAAAATAAATCTTACAAAGTTCTAATTATTAATCCAGCAATTGAAAGGTATGTACTTTTTGAAAATGTACCAGGTTAGCTAGTGGGAAACTGTCTCTGTGCCAGATCTGCATTGGCTCTCTATACAATTTCAAACACATTTTACAGGTTTTGTCTAAATGTTCCAACTGAAGAATTATGTACATATTTTTAAATCTGTTGTCTTCATTTGCTTTTTAAAATTGTATTTATTTTATTATTCTAATATGATCATTAGTACATACAAAAAATATATACCCTTTATAAATTAAAATACATAATGATGGCATCTCTTTCCTTGAATACCTCCCGATTTAAGAACCAGAGCATCATCAGTTCTTGTGCTTTCACATGTGTATTCCTCCTCATTGCTTTGCTGTGCCTCCCCCACGTTTATCATTCTGTTGAGATTTCAAAAACAGCGCTATCATATACGTTTATATCCCTAGAAGATAAGTTATTTCTTCTTGCCCTTGAGTTCCATAAACATAATGTACTATATGTAGTTTCCTAGGACCTATTTTCACTCAAAATTGTTTTTAAACCCAGCACTACTTAGTTTGTCAATTTTAATTTTGATGCTGTTTGATACTCTGTGAATACACCATACTTTATCATTCTGAGAAGATATAGCTTGTTGGTTTTTGGTTCCTCATTCTTTCACTTAGCAAATATTTATTGAACACCTACTAGCTGCTAAGCACTGTTTCAATAGACACACACACACACGTTTCCCAGTCTTCATGAAGCTTATATTCTAGTGAGAGTGAGCATTCTTATATGTCACATTTATGGAACAATTTCTCATAGAGTATCCAAAAACTCTAATTTATAATATAATATAAAATATTAATATTTGATTAATGTTAAAAATCTTTTACATGTGGTTGAAAACCAATTGTCACACCAATCAGTAGTGTGTGAGTTGATCAATGTCTTCTCCAAATATTGGTATTGCCAGACTACAAACATCTGTCCATCTACTGGGTGAAAAATAATATCTCATCTCATTTCAATTTTCATTTTGTGATAATGGATAAGATTGAACATCTTTTTATGCTTATTCACCATTTATATTTTTTTGGCAAAATGTGTGTTCATATCATAAATCTCTTTTCCCATTGATGATCTTCATGATGATTTGGAAGAGTCCTTTATGCATTCTGGAAAATAGTTCTTTATTGAAAATATATTCCCATTTTCTTTGTGATTTCTTTCAGCTTCCTTCAGGAAGTTCTTAATTTTCAAGTAGACAAATTTCTCAAAATTGAATAATAGGTGTCTTTGTAAATTGTTTAGGAAATCTTCTCCAGTCCCAAAGTTATAAAGCTATCCACTCATTTTCTTAAGTAATTCAGTTTTTCCTTGAGGTTTTTATTCCATCTGGAATAGACCTTTGTATATGGAGTAAAGTAAGCATTTACTTTTTTTTTTTTCTCCATATGAACAGTAAATTATTCCGGCATCATTTAGCAAAAGATTGATGTTAATTCCTAGGAATTTTCAAAACCATCTTTGCCATATATCAGGACTGGAATAAATTACATTGGTCAATTTTTCTATCATTTTCTTACTCTATTGAAAGTAAAGTAAATCTTGATATTTGGCAGGGAACCTCATCTGGCCTTGCTCCTTTCTATATGTATCTTGGCTATTCTTGGCCCTTTGCTTTTCCATATATTAAAAAGAAAAATACTTGGGGAAATTTCATTTGAATTACATTTGATCTATAGATAGACTTTGGAAGACTTGATCATCACTATGATAAATTTGTCAACTTCTCTCTGTACTTCTATTAGTTTTTCTTTATATATTTTAACTAATTTTTTAGATACACCTAAGTTTGGTCATTATGTCTTCCTGAACTTTTGTAAAAATGTAATGATACTTTCCAGCCTTAATAATGCTTTTGTCTTTAATTAATTTAATGCATATGTATTAAGTGTTTGGTAAATGCTAGGAACTTGAGATGCAACACAAGGTAATAGAGCATCACACATTTGGACCATTTCAGGTATTTCTCTATGGCTGATTTCTTATGTGCTGTGTAGGTAGTGAAGGAGTTCCAAATACCACTAAAATATTCCACTCTGGCAGTTTGACTCTTTTGAGTTGAAAGCACTTGAAAAACAGCAGATGTAAGAAAAGCACTCTAGTCTTCCTTCTTTTTCTTAAAAGAAGGAGATGGAATTTCCATGTGAGAAATGTCCTCCCAATTGTAGAAGAAAAGTAACATTCTTATCATCAAGGATGAGAAGTTGAGAATGAGAGACTTCTATACAAACAGACTTTGTTAAAATAGTTCTTTTATCTTCCTTTAGCTTCTCCTCGTAGTTTACCTGCTTTTCCACAATTGCCTCTCTTTGTTCAACCTGATATAAAAGCATGTAATTTTCGCCATTTCTTTGGGTCTTCATTCCTTTTGAAGTCTCCTGTGTCACATAAAACTTGCATTAGGTAAATTTGTATGCCTTTCTCCTGTGGATGTCTTCTATCAATTTAATTCTCAGGCTCTACTGAAAAAAAAAAAAAAAACCTTTAAGAATGTAAGGTAAAATTTTCCTCTTCAACAGTAATGAGGTATTAGCAGTAATAAAAATCACAAGGGGTCCTGAAAGCTTTGTTAAGAGCGCCAAACTTGTCTGAAAACTGTCTATCTGGCTTAGCTGTGTCTCCATACATGTCACTGCATATGTGAGCCGGGCTCATATCACTCAGTCTCCTCTGTTCACCCAGGAAAAATCAGTCTATTTATATATTTGGTCAACATTATTACTTGGCAATTCTGCATCTGCACTGTTTGTACCTTGCTAATGGGAACTTTCTTAATAAAACTTGATTTCTTGATTTTCTTTGGTATCCATATTCTTCACTGGGGCCCCCTAGTGACCCCACTCCCATCTCCAGGGGTGGTTCTGATAGGCTTAAAATTAATTCATCTCTTTTGACAATAATTGGTTCAGAAATAGGCATGTGATTCAATTTAAGTCAAGGCAATTCAAGGGGAGGTTTTTTAAGGTTTTTAGAATGGCCTTTTGTGTTCTGGAAGTACCTAGGGTGGATGTTGTAGGGAACTTTGTTCTTCTGGATTTTGTTTTAAACAGATGTGTGATTGGACCTGCTGTCATTATCAAAATGTCAGTGTCTCGGGATGAAAGGACATGAAGGGGAACAGACAGAAGAGAATAATACAGAAATAGAACAGGAATTACTAGATTTAAGCCACCCCCACTGTTAGACTTTCACTCATGGGTACCTAGGAATTTATCATTTTTAAAGGCCAATCTGAGTTGTATTTTCTGTAGAGTGATCATTCATCACAATTTGTCCCCAATCAGGTTGGTTAATGACTCTTGTCCCAGGAAAGTTACAGTTGTGTCCCTTTCATTATCAAAATTGTGCTGGTTTGGATGATAAATTATGTAATGATCATGGCCTACTTTGTGTATTCAACCAGTGTGGTAGCACAGGACCTTGCCCTCGGAAGGATGCTTGTCTTGGGGTTTAATGCTCTGAGGTTGTGTCTTAAAATTCATAATAATTTTATCTTTAACCTTGTATATTTTAAGTGAAGCCCAGTGGTACAATGGACAGTGACCAAGTTACTTGGAACTCATGCACATTCTCCCCTCTTAGCATCCCCCTGGGCTGGGTTCTTGGCCATCTGCTTCTAGCTTCTGCCCAGCAGCTGCTGCCACCATCCACTCATGGCAGAGGGTTGGGACAGAGACATGGGGGATTGAAATCTGGTGCAATAAGTTTCAAGACAGGCCCCAAGTACCTGTCAGGGTCTGCACTCCTGAGTTTCTCTGTGCCTGGAGAAGTGTATTATTAAATAGAGAATTACCAACAATAACAAAACACCAGACAGGTAAATAGAGAATCCTTGGAAGAAAGGAAAAAAATTTTATTGTTGTTTTTTGGACAAGGAACACTACATTTTCATTTTTCAGTGGGCCCTAGAAATTATGTAGCTGGCCCTGGCAGTCATACCAATATACACCTAAAGTCATACCATGTGACACAGCAGATTCTGTATCCATCAACCTCACAATAACCAGACAAGATCCCGGTGCAGACCTCCATGACGTTCAACTGCGAGGTTACTATTCACGTAATACTTGGTATGAATGGCATTTGAATGGCAGCCCCTGGAGTTATATAACATACCAACATACTGTCCTAAGATACATGTACACAAAAGTATCCTTACTAAGAAAAACAAGGTAGAAATAATAATTATAAATCTAAAAAAATTTTCTTTGCTTCCATATAGGTTCTTTTCAAAATTTCCTTCAAGAGTGAGTGACGCTTTTAGTTTTATTCAGTTAAAAATATTGGGTGAGGCAATTCAATTTTAAGTTGTAAACAGAATTTATCTTGAATTCTTTACAACTTGAAACTATTATGAACTTATTTAAACATATATTACTAATACTGCAATACATTTAAATTTTTTTTGTGACTATAGATGGTAAACCCTTTGACAAAAGTGTCATTATACCATGATCATTTAACAACTGAAGAATTCAATGCCACTAGAATTAGATTTTTGTCTATTTTTATCTAATTAAGTATATGTTGAGTATTTAATTTTATTTTCAGTGGATCACCCATTGATTTCTAATATTTTATATTTGAGAATGTTTAAAATTCCATATTTTTACTTATATATGAAGTATATATTACTTACATATGAAGTATATATTACTTACATATGAAGTTTACTCATTTTAAAAATTTTGAAGATTTTTTACGATCAGGTTAGGGGGGAAAAGTTTGTTAAGTCTTCAAAAATTTACATACCTTCCCCAAACCCAGAAAGATCAAACAATAACCAAAAACAAAACAAAACAAACAAACAACCTTCTGATCCTTTATAGGAAAGGAGTCTTTATAAGTAAATATACTATGGTTTTGTAGTTTTGAGTGAGTAAAATAATTTTTTAATAAAAAATAAGAGAGGAAAAAGATAGATCTCAGGAGAACAGTCCTTAAGACTTGCTGACTGCTCGGGGCACCTGAGTGGCTCAGTCGTTGGGCTCCTGCCTTTGGCTCAGGTCATGATTCCAGGTCCTGGGATCGAGCCCCGCATCGAGCCCCGCATCGGGTTCCCTGCTCGGCAGGAAGCCTGCTTCTCCCTCTCCCACTCCCCCTGCTTGTATTCCTTCCCTCGCTGTGTCTCTCTCTGTCAAATAAATAAATAAAATCTTTTTTTTTTTTTTTAAAAAAAGACTTGCTGACTGCTCTGCTATGAATCTACTTGGAACAGGAAAGTGTTAGCAGTGTTAGAAATACATAAAGCCCTCTCCACATGATATATGCTAATTGAGTTAGAGTCTCACCTCACATAATTAATTGGAGAATGATGAAGGTCATTAAGTTTCAATAGCAGACAGAACTACAGAAAGATGGGGCAACAAGAAAATGTGAAACAGGAATATGCCTGGAATGGGGAAAGCTGAATGAATTCTGTATGGAGGTTTTGCCAATAACTTCATAAGTCATCAAGGGTAGCCTAAGGCCAGTATTCCCCTCCCCACTCTTAAAACCTCCCCTGCATTTCTTGTGTCTTGATAGGCATCCACCATCCCTTCTTTTCTGAAGAGAACAAATCAGTCAACTTTTTCCATGAATAACATAAATCTTCTTGAGTAGTATATCTGGAAGAGAAAATAGAAATTCTTTTTGAAATACCAAACATCTGGATTAAATTTATTTTTTTAAATGTGTATTTTAAAGAAAGACACATATAGTTCAGAATAGAACAAAATAGAATTATCAAAATTTACTCACGGTTTAAGTTTAGTTTATCTATAGTTTTCCATTGTTTGGAATAATGTGAATAGAAACATCTCTAGAAGCAGGAAAGCCTATGATTGACATTTTTTGTAAGTGTTAAAGACTTTTTTGAGCTCTTACTCTTGATTATGAGAATTCAGCGTTTATATGTGCATTTCATAAATCCCAGTAAGTCCGAAGGATTCTGGACTGAACACAAATATAGCCCCCCTCGAAACACTCTGTCGATCTAGGCACCTTTGTATTTAGGTACTTCACATAAAAGGAAATCAGAATAGGAGATTAAAAGCTCTAATTCTCTGATCCAAAAATTAGAAAATAAATATAAGGAAATTAAAAAATCCTAATTATAGTTCCCTAGTAAACCTTTGTAGTATAAATATGAAACCTACTTAGAAAAATTTCTATTAAAGGCTTTCAGAATATACCATTATGGCATATCCAGTCTTTTTTAATTGTTGATTTTCAAAATTATTATTGTTAAAATAACCTTTCACAGTATATTGGAAGTTTCATTTTGGGAACTATCATTGCTCTCTTGTTCAGTTCTATGACCTAGAGCCTAACCAATTCCTGAATGAATAAATCCATTTCCATTGAAAATACAGGTTTATTTGTCAATAACAGAATGATAGCAACAAAACTTGAGTGACAATTTAAATGCAATAACAAGAGTGAAGATGAATTAGAGATTTTTTTATTCATTTAAATTATGAGAAACTGATGAATGTTGATGTCTCAGTTTGATATTTATGAAAACTAATCCAGCAAGAATTTGAGCATTGTTAGTTTTGACATCTTCAACATTTTGTTGTTACTTTAATTTAACAGAGGTTTGCTAATATATACTAAGGAAGATTGAGTACTCTGGTTTATATTTATAAAATAAAGGAAGTCTTTCATCATGTTGACATAACCAAAATTACTTTTAAAATGACTACATTTTAAATCCAGTTACTAAACACCAATTTACATTTCTCCGCTAAGGAGACTTATTATTTGAGAAAGTTTTTAATCAAGATGAAATTTTCAGTGTATTAATATAGCATATAAAGGACATAAAAAGTTCAGTGTATTAATGTAGCATGTAAAGGAAAAAGGACATAGACCTCTTTCAGAATATTTCTTATTTAAAAAGGTAGCAGGATTGCCACAGCTCACTGTCATTTGGTCAGCTTTTTAAAGAAGTGATGATGTTTAAACTCCTTCATGGATGCCAAGACTCACTCTTTAAATATTCAGCTGTAAAACTATTGACTAAAAATGACACAGATGCTATTTCTCTTCTCTCAAGAGTGTATTTGATTTATAAAATTAACTTGAGTTAAAAGTGAAGTATTTTTTTTTTTTTTGGCCAGGATTTCATAATATAAGCAGAAACTTCACTTTAAGCCTTGTGTAATATTTTTTGTACTTATCAATTCCTCAAATAAAATTTTTGCATTTTTCATTTCATGCTATTCATGTAGAAAAACTTCTTTTAAATGAACTCAGAAGAAGGAAATGTTTTAATGTCATTTCTATTAGAGTGTAGAAAACTTGCTTATCAGTTTCCTGTCCTGATTCTTTACACATTCAGAAAGTCTCTGGGAAGAATAGCGTTTTCAGAAGAACTCTGGGAGAACGACATATTCGGAATTCTGAGAGAACTACCTTTCCCTTAATATCAGGTCTGCCAAAGAGTAGATTAAATTACTATAATTACAGAAACAAATAAGCAACACTATTAAATGATTATGATATAAAGTCAAGGCTTCTACAAAGATCACATTCCTTCATATTAAAATATCATTTTGTAATGTGTAAATTCACAGAATTGAGTAAGTGGGCACTCATAATTATTTCAGTCACTGCCCCATAACATGTTTCCTCTCTGATTCAGACATAAGACATACTCAAACTTTTCTTCCTTGATTTTCTTTATTTCCTTCCCTACTTAGAATAGCATGGCCTTTTCATTCATTCATCTTTTCTAAGAACTCACCGTCACTTCTGCTTCGGTGATCTGTTCCCCACTTTGGTCTGCCAGTTCTCCTGCAGCTTTCATCCCATATCACCTGTAACAATTACTTGAACTCTCTATCCCTCGATTTACTTATGTATAAAATAGAGATAATTAAAGTACATACACATAAGATTATTGTGAGGATTAAGAAGCCAGGTGCGTAAATCACTTAGAATAATATTCAACACACAGTAAGCTCGAGGCTTCATTATCCTTAGCACAGGCTTTCAATGTTATTTTCCCCACAAAGCCTACCCCATTTCACACTGTCCTCTCTTTCTGAATACTTACTGCATGTCTATGAAGTAGTATATAATCTGTTAATTAAGAATTAATTTTCCATATTTGAGCCTTGTTATATGAGGCAATTGCAAACCTTTGAAGATAGTTCATCTTGTTCTACTTGGTGTTTGCCTTCTACAATGTTTGGGAACACACTATCCTTGATAACTTTTAATAATATAATATTTCTACTACCACAAATAATGATATTTTTTATCATAACAAAGTTAACTAGCATTTATCAAGCTCTTACTATTGCCAGGCACTTTAGTGCTTTACTTACATTATCTTTTTATTTTTTAATCCTTACAATCCTCTGAGGTAGGTTTTGTTTTCCCACCCCTTTTACCAACAAGAAAACTGAGATTGGGAAAGGTGGAGCCATTTGCCCAAGGTCACATAATCACCAGGAAATTTCATCATTGGTGTACCTACGTGGGTAGTCAGGCCCTACAGCATAAGTCGTGTCCCTTCTGATCCACTTTTATCTTCCTAACAGTCTGGGAGCTTCTCATTCTTGAATTATTGTACAGACTCCTCACTCTTATTTCTATAATCCTCTCCAATCCGTTCTGCATAGTACTGAATGTTCAATTTTTTACAACTCTAAGGAGAAGGTGAGTGATGAGTAATAATTTGAAGCCCGTCTCCTTGTGGAATCTCTACAGGAATTTTTCTGTTCAATGAAAGGAATGTAAGTGGACTAGAGTCTGTCAACACAATATCAGTGTTTATCTCCATTGGCTCTTTAAATTTGGAACCACTTTCCATATTTGTATAACAATTGATTCATTAGTATGGATCTCTTCCAGCTTTTATTTTCCAGCCTTTTTTTAAATCTATTTTTTTTTATATTTTCCAGCTTCTTAACAACAATTTGTCAGAGAACAAAATAGTCAGTTTCATAGAGTATTAGATTTGGA
Source organism: Leptonychotes weddellii (assembly GCF_054177405.1). Taxonomy (NCBI): domain Eukaryota; kingdom Metazoa; phylum Chordata; class Mammalia; order Carnivora; family Phocidae; genus Leptonychotes; species Leptonychotes weddellii. The sequence goes on along the minus strand of NC_138369.1, from coordinate 111,904,626 downwards.
TGTGACTTCAGAGACCCTCTAGTCCAGTATCCTTAAGTCAATAAGGAAATCAGAGCTTAAGGAGGGGTCTTTCCCATGTACCTTAGTTAGGGTGACAGACAAGCTACTGCGATTGAAATCCAAAAGTAGGGAACTATAAAAAAGCTACTTTTTTCCTCTCTTTTCTGTGCAGTTCTTACGTGAAAGGCCTAGATCATCAGAGAAACTCTGTTTCACTTTGTCAGAAAGCCAGGTTTCTGTCATTTTTGCTCCAATTCCTCCTGCAGTATTTTCTTCTTCATGGCAGAAGATGAGAAACTGCCTCAAATATATCTACCAAGAAGAAGGGGAAAGAGAGTATGTGATAAAAGTGTCTTCCATCTAAAGGCCCAGATCCAAAGGGGCACTGGATACACTCACTCATATCCTACTGTTGAGTTTCATTGCACAGTCACATCTAACTTCAGGTGAGACTACAGACTGCATTCTAGGTGGGCAGCTATGTACCTACAGATACTCTGAGCACTATGGAAACTGGGTAGCTGAGCTCCGATGAACACCTGGAAGTCCCAGCAGGCCACATAGCAAATAGATATGGAAGACTTACACTGCCAAAATCATAATTTACACTAACAGTATGTTGAATAAACATGTAATGCTAATGTTTTACAGTGCATTGGTTCAGTATTATTATTTCATGCTTATGTTATGCATAGTTGCTACTTTGGTGCCATTTGTTTCCTATTAAAGTTTTTGAGAATCAAAACATTGCTTCCATCAAACCTGTTCTACTTCTTCAGGACAGCCAACTTTTTATTTATTTGGTTGTTTGTTTATTTGTTTGAGAGAAAGAGCATGTGCATGGGTGAGTGCAAGCCAGGAGAGGGGCAGAGGGAGAGGGAGAGAATCTCAAGCAGACTCATGGCTGTGCACAGAGGCCGAATGGGCTAGATCTCATGACCCTGAGCTTATGACCCTGAGTTCATGACCTAAGCCAAAATCAAGAGCCAGATGCTTAACCAACTGAGCCACCCAGGCAACCCCAGGATAGCCAACTTTTTAGGGAATTATGTTGTGGTTGATTTTCTTTATGTAATAAAGATATACATACAAACAAAGAACATGTGCTTAGTCTATACCCAAGGTTTTTTGCAGACAAAGAGGATAATGAAAGAATTCAAGCTTTTGTATCAATCAGCAACATCCAAGTCTTTGAGTGATAGACTACAAGAAGAGTTGTCCTTATATGTGTGTGTTACATAAATAATTTCATTGGTAACCATGTTGAGGTAAATTATCCACACTCGGATCAAGACTATTATGAATCAAAGTCAGAGGCTGTCTTATCTATATTTTTATTCTTTTATAGCAGTGATTCTTTATAATGCCTTGATTCCATGATAAAACCTAATCAGAATTAAACTTAAGGAGTTGAAAATCAGAGAATTATTTGCATTTGGCTTCTATAACTAGTTGATTTAAAACTGCTAGCACAACACTGTACACAGCTACACCAGGTCAGAGGATAAGATGTCGTTACATCCATTTGGCCCACTCCTTATAGATTCATTAGTTGAGCAAACTATTTTTGTACATAACTCAGATGGGAGCCGCCAGAATTTGTCATTTGACCCACAAACCCCACTTTAAACTCTCTAAACTTGACTTATCTAAAATAATTGATCTCATATGTTACAGTGTTCAGTAGCCATGTGGCATGTAAATAAAATGGGAATGTAGACAAAATGTACATCATGATCAGATAATTACATATAACTCTGGTATTACTTGTACAGGAAGTGTATCATTGAAACATAAACAATAGTAATGATACTATCATAAAATAACTATATATTATCCACATTGTTAAAAAGTTCTTTAAATTAGGAGAGCTGAGATTATGAATTCCAGTTGAGTATCTGTTCAATGAGTGTTTACTTTTACAGATGCATCCACATATGTTTGACTCGTCCATCAACAGATGATTGTTCATTGCCAGTTCTGGAACCTGAGTGATTTGAATTTGAATCCAAGCTTAGTCACTTACAAGATATGCAAGTTTCTTAGTTCAGTTACATTTTCAGATTTATGCTCTAAAATAGGAAAAGTAATACTTAAAGCCTTTTAAGAGGTGGTAGAAATTGGTTTAAGAAGATATAAAGGTCACTAACACAGCTACAGATGTATAGTATGCTTCCAAATAATGGTAGCCATTTCCACTCCATCCCTGGCCCCCGTATATTCCTGGGCAAAGACTGAGTCTTACTTATTTCCATATCTCAACAATATCTAGTTAAATGCCTTGTACAATAGACAGATATGTGTTGAATTAACCTGAACCTGAAACTAAGGATGAAAGAAAATACCAAGATAATTCAAGAAAAAACATTTCCCTTGGTTTAATTATCTGAATATCTCAGGTGAAAAATCTATTTTCTTTTCTTTTCTGGTCTGAAATATCAGGTAATGACCCAAATCCTCCAATTTGGTTTGTGTGCGAAGACTCAGTCTAAGATGAGTATTTATGGTTTTCCTTTAGAAACTAAAGTGATTTGGCAGTTGTTCAATTCACTAGATGTGCTATTAAAACAGCATAACTGATTCAGCAATTTCATTCAGGTGCAGGTTTGCCTAATGTTGCAGACCTCCTGCAATAACCTGGAAAAATAAATAGGAAATTCAGCGGTTACACCAGTTATACAGTCATTAGAAATAGGCTCCATAGTGACTTGAAGTGATTTTCTTAATTGTAATTTCTCCCTTTTTCATTATACTTGAGTCTTAAATTATAACTGACTACCTTCTTTGAGTTCTTCATGACAGGCCTCATGCAGACCTTTAAGTATACATAAAGAAGAAAACAGATGTTAAATCTCTTCCTCACCTAAAATACAAGTAAGGACGACACACACCAAAAAGGAGTCAGCTACATTTACCAAAAACCTGTTTTCCTCACACTTTTTTTGTAAATTTTTATCTCTATCTTGAAAAAAAAACATTTCCACCTGTTTTTTTTTTTTTACATTTCCACCTATTAAAACAGTGCTCACCTTAGAGTTTACATATCACATTACCTGACAAACAGTTACAACGTAATACTATAACAAGATACTTCATCAATTTAGATTGTAAATATGCTCTCATCTCTTATATTTCTAATGCTTAAGAATCCACTGGTATTGGTTGTAGGAATTCTAGTATCTCTCTTCACCCACTACTCCCACATTATTGCTTATGAATCTGGTGCTCAAGCCATCCAAAGATGAAGGCAAACTCCTATTTCTGTAATCCAGACAGAAAGTCCCCTACTTGAGATGTTTCTCATGACAATAGGTAAGGCTACAGAAACTTGGAACTGCCTGGTCCCATAGTCATTTTTATAATCTATAGTGAGCCTCTGAAAGTGTCCCCAAACTGGGGATTACACACAATTTTCTTAGGGTCTGATCTGCTTTTCCCTGTTCTCCAAAGTAGAACACAGTATGAGGCAAGTTGAGCTCTAAAGAACTAAGCCACTCCCAACAAATAGTTAGGGTAATGCATTAGCCGGAATCACTAGTTTAGACTCTCCTTTCCTCATGGGATTATTTTTAAAGGTCCTGGTCAGGCTATGCTAGTTACTACAGTGAGTTCCTACTTTTGAAACTTAGGAATCAGGGATTGAGAAATTTAGCTAAATTGATGCAATTCCTCTTCAGATTTGTATTCCAGAGGTTTCATAAAGCGATAGCATCTTTTGAATAAAGATAAATGTTATACATTTTACCCTGTTATTTGGTACATTGGGTCATATTTTATGTGATTTTGATTTAGGAAATATTCAAATAATAAGTATTGTTGTCTTTGAAGAGATACAAATTCAAATTTTAACATACTTAAGAACTGGATGATGTCAACACTGGTAGACAATTGACTACATTTCTGCTATTGAACTATGGTAGTATCATGGGAGCTGTAAGTAGAAATAGTGCCATATTTTTTACCAAAATTAGTGGAGAATATCCTCTCTCTTTTCCTTGAGAATGGGTTGGAATTAGTGACTCAACAACAACAAAAAAATCTATTATGGCAGAAGTGATAATGTATGACTTCTGAGACAAAGTCATAAAAAGCACTATGGCTTCCTCCTTGATCTCTTTCTTAGATTGGTCCCCTGGGAGAATCCAGGTGCCATGCCATAAGGATACTCAATCAGGCCCATGTCACATAATGAAGAACTGAGCCTCCTGCCAGAAGCCAGCAAAGAAATGAAGCCACATGAGTGAGCCATTCCGAAGTAGATGATTCAGCCTTAGTCAAGCCTACAGATGACTTCAGCTCAGCTGATATCTTAACTAAAATTTCCAAGAGACCTATAACTATGAACCAACTAGCTAAGCCACTCACAAGTTTTTTAACCACATAAACTGTGAGATAACAAATTTTTAAACACGGTAACTATGGAAAATCCTACTAAATTCCTGGGCAACATTTCATGTAGTAATAGATAACTAATATCTTCAGAAAGTCATCCCTTGCATTGATTTCTACCACTCTTGAACTACTTATCCTAAATTTTGAGAAATAAATTAGCTGGCCAATTGATGTTCAAAAAAACTTTTTTTCAGAATCATTTACTATACTCTGCATGGTAGGAAAATCCCTAACAGGCAATTGATTATACATATGGCAGTAGGACCTTTGCTCGTCCTGCCCCTAAACTCATCTGCACTGCTGATAAACTAGATAGGGTTCAATAATTTGTCATAGATTTTTGACAGAATAAACTTTAAGGGCAATCTACTGTAGCCTACCAATTAACCAACCAATGCCTAAACTAAAACATCCATTCCACCACTCATCTGTGTTTGAATTCACAATATCCAAAGAGCAGGCTTCTGTCTATAGGCATCTCTTAAATTTAGAAAGTCTTCTTTTACATTAAGTTTTATTTCAATTTTTTTAGTATAGTTGACACACAATGTTTCATTAGTTTCAGGTGTACAACGTAGTGATTCAACATCTCTATACATTATGCTATGCTCACCACAAGTGTAGCTACCATCTGTCACCATAGAGCACTATTACAATAGGATTGACAGGTTTTGACCCTTTCAACCTAGTTTACATTTTGAGGTCAGCTATACAGAACAACTCTTATTTTTCTTCACAAAACAACTCTTCCTTTTAAAATCCAAGAATGAAAATCTATTTTAACATTAGTCAAATTCATTCATTCATTCATTCACTTACTTAATAAGATCTTATTGAATCCTTACCAAATATAAGTCATTATGATAAAAGTTTTTAGAATTCAATGATGCATTCAAAGACATCTTAGTCAAGAAAGGGAGGTAATATATGTAATTCAAATCATTGAATTGTCATAAAGTAATTATTGTAATAAAGTAATACAAACACATGATCATTTGCTACTTATCTCTGGGAAGGAAAGAGTTAACAAAGCAAGCTTAAGACTGCTATTCTTAAAAAGCCCAGCTTCTGTGACTAGCATCTGGGAGGCTGGATTTTGGGGGGTTCCCATCATTCCCAGAACAGTGCAGTAGCTCACCACACCTAAACTATTTGTGTAAACAATGTGGTTTATGCTGATCACCGGCCTTCTTTCTGAGAATCTGAAACTTCTGTACATGCAAGGTCAAGGGTGCTTATGTGACCAATCCTCAATAAAAACCCTAGTCAATCAGTTTCTAATGAGTTTCCTGGTAAACAATATCTCACACGTCATAGTCATTGCTGGAAGTCTTAAGCATGTCTACATGACTCCCCCGAGAGAGGAGTTTTAGAAGCTTGAGGCTGATTTTATCTGGACTTTGCCCCATGTGCCTTTGCCCTTTATTGATTTTGCTTTGTATCAAGTCAAGCTAACACACCATTTTTGTTTATACACTGGCACATGGAAACAGCAAAGATGGGATGAAGATGGGACTACTGCTTTTCATAGCAGTAGTCGTGAAGCTGGAGACACTGAGTCTCCAGTTTTTCACTTTTAGGTGCTAAATACCAAAACTGAGAGATGTGCCTCCAGAGAAAACAGTATTGATAAGAGAATGTTTTGAGTCATGGTCCCTAAACCAAAGCTCTGACTTACACTAGCTCACTCTCTTCTTTTTTCAATATTCTTGAGCAAGGGCCTGATCCAAATAGAAAGGCCCTCATAACTAAGTTATGAACTATTTCTGTTTACTTACCTATAAAATAATATAATAATAGTACCTACTCTCCTAAGTTTATTATGAATAGTATTACAAAATAAGAACAAAGTGATTCGAATTATTTCTGTAACATCTAGAGAGTTCAATAAATGTGAGTTATTAATTACTATAGAAAACTGAAAAGAAATACAAATCATTCTCAAACACAATAGGGAGACTAAAAGAACAGAGGAAAAAATAGAACTGTTAAATAAACCATCAAAATAGCAAAAAAAAAAAAAAAAAGGGAGAAAAATAAGCTGATAGGACTCAGTAGCTCAGGAAAGGAATGGAAAAACAAAATAGTCATAACAGAAGCAACCAAAAGTACACAGAAAAATACAAATGGCAGTGAAAGTAATAATCAGCCTGAAGAAATCATCAAAGTAGTAAGGGACAAAGAATGCATATATAAAAAATTTAGGCAATGATAAATATGAAAGATAGGCAAATGAATTCTAACACATACAAAATTGTGTTTCTAAAAAAGAAAATAGAAAAAAGAAACAATAAAATATATATTCAAAATGATATAGAAGAAAAATTTCCTAAACTAAAAACTTTATTTTGAAGGGCAAAAAGATACACATAGTAATCAAATGTAAGACATATCTTAGTGAAACTGAATAAACTTCAGGAATAAAGAAACCTGTAAGTAATTTAATGAGAAACAGAAATAAAAGCAAGAAACAATTAGACCATTGTTTAAGAAGTTTTAAGGCAAAAAGAAATAACTCAAGAAATGTATACTAATATAAATTCCTTTGATTAAAAGGCAAGAATCAGGCATTCTTAAGTATGCCAGAGTTGGGGGAATATAGCAGTTGAGAGTCTACCAAAGTAATTTTTAAAACCAAAACACCTCCTTGGCTAGCCTTTGAAGTGGATTAGGGGCTGTAAGAACTTGGTCTGCATGGTGGCAGTACCAAGGAAAAGGATGTATGGTCACAACCTTATTATAGAGGGTACCGACAGAGAAGAAAGATATAATATGGGAAAGGGAAGACTAGATTGAACCCAATATTGGATTGGAATTGGATGTACAGGTGGAAGCTTTCCTTTTACTTACTTCATTTTTTCAATTTTCTATGCTAAGTTACATAGAAAACTCCAACCGGAACAACTAAACTGTCTTTATGTTGGGCTTGATTAATTTTTTTCCAATATTTACTTTGTTTTTCAATGTACAGATAATTTTTCTTGACAGACAAGTAAGCAAAAAGGGATGTTAACAATTCTACCCTTGATGGCCTCACACTGTGAGTATAAATTGATCAAGGAAGAAACGCCAAAATGGGACAGTTTCAGGCAATTATACAGGGGATGTAGTAACATTATCCAACGGCAAAATTTTTCAAGTCAAATCCAAACAGGAAGTCATATTTCCCACTTAAGTGGGTGGAATATAACCTTCTTTTTCTTTTATTTGTTTATTTTTAAAAGATTTATTTATTTATTTATTTATTTATTTATTTATTTATTTATTTATTTATTTATTTATTTAAAAGCATGAACAGGAAGAGGGGCAGAGGAAGAGGGAGAGAGAGAATCCCAAGCAGAGTCTTTGCTGAGCATGGAGCCCCACGCGGGGCTCAATCCCATGACCTTGAGATCATAACCTGAGCCGTAACCAAGAGTTTAAGGCTTCCTAACTGACTGAGCCACCCAGGCACCCCATCCTTCTTTTTATTTTAAAGTAGAAGATCATACAGGTTAGGCAGAAAGCATAAATGTAGGACCATAGAAGGCCTCTCTGCAGTTGAGAAAACATGTACATACTCAATTCTTAAAGATTCCTGGTAGCTTAAAAAACAAAGAAATAATAAAAAAGGATATAAAACTCATGGAATATTTTAAATGTTTACATTTAACATAGTCATGCATTTAATATACACAAACAAATCAAAGTACAATGGAATTTTGTTATCCACTAGATACTTTGAAGGTTTGTATTAAATATAAAATTAGATGCCTAAATTTGAGGTCCTGTGAATGTGAGATTTGGGGGCTAAATGGATCTCTCTAACAAAACAGAAAACACAGAGATGCAAACTGATGCAATTGAGCCTAGATTCTTAGTCAGAAATTTGCATTATTGGAAGATGCTAACCTTTGTAGAAATCAATTAATTTTTTCAGCCAAAGTAATTAGAGCAAACTTTAAGCAATTAGGTTGTTAAAGAAGAATTGTCTGCAAATAAAAATTAGAGCCTTTGAAACCACCAGTGTTGATCTGGTGGAAGAGAAAAATTGTAGTTCATGTAGTAGAGGATCAGTCAACCCTGAAGAAGAATCCAAATCAGACTAGGAACAGAGATATTAGCTAAGTGTTGTCAGTAGTTCCTGGTTGAGAGAAAACAGGATATTGGTATCAGATTCCAAAAAAGAGGATCCATTTCTCATCATATACAGTTATGCTGAAGTTAAATGTCATGTAACATTAATTCAATCATTATTTTTTTTAATGGGTGTTTATTTTCTTAACTTCCCAAATAAACTTCTTACAAGTATTGTAGAATCTGGAAAGATCTGAACTGGATAAAGACTAGCTCAAGAATCTGTTACTTCTAATACATTTTCTTAATTATTCATCAGTCCCAAATAATAGACCAGCCCTTCCCTTATTGATTCACTAAGTAAACACTTATTCAGAACCTTCTGGGACCAAGAAATTAGCTAATTACTGTAATTGCAGAAATGTACAAGGCACATGCTTGTCCTCAAATGACCCAAAATAGTGTCTCTTGTCCTGGGTTAGAAATATAAACCATGTGCTATGGAAGCACAGAGACTACTTAACTTAAATCAGCATCATCATAGAAGTCTTCTTAGGGAAGATGACATTTAATATGAATGTTAAACTATGAGAAGGGGTCATGGGGCAGAAAGGAAAGAACATAATACACAAAGATGTTGAGGAATCAGAGCCTGACACTCTTTGGAGGCTGAGTATTTTAAAAACTTAACAATTTGAAATGATAAATAGAGGCCAATTCATGGAGGACCTTGATTAGCAGCTGAGGATTCTTTTTGCTTCTCATGTACTGAAGAAAGGCTTCAATGTGTTTTGGAAGCACTGCTTGTTAGCACATTTTGAAGGAAAGCACAGTGAGAATTTTCATGCACTTAGCCCAGACAAAGCCCAGACACAACGTGAAAGAATTTACCAAATCACTATGACAAACACTTGGTTTCTATTTACTTCATCCCCAGATATGGAAAATGAGCTCTTACTGTCAGCCTTGGCTTCTGGCATCTCTGTCTCTGGATTCCCAGAAATCTTCCCGTGACTTCAGAACTCTAAAATCTTCAATGCACATTTTTTCCTGACACCAGTGTGCTGATGAGAAATCGAGTACCTCTGTCGGTGCTTGTGACTTTGGAGGTGGCCTGCTTTCTGCACCAGATGGTTTAGAGACTTTCTTTCCTGGTTTTTCTGAAATTTCAAAAGGACTTTTCATAGGTTATGGTCTGTTTCATGTATAGCTATTTCCCTAGCTCCAAGAAAAGCATGACATTTGGAGGGCCCATGCAATCTGAACACTTGTCTTTCTGTACACAGCTCTCCGAGTTTTTAATTCAGTAAATCTTTGATTATAGCTAAATCTCAACTTTCTCTATCATCTTATTTTGACAATCTTTTAGAAGTTGTTAGACCTTCTGGATTTACCCCCTGTGCCACCGAATTTTTACTCTTCATATCCTTAGTTTCTTTTCTTTTATTTTGTAAGGTAAACTCTACCCCCAATGTGGGGCTCCAGGACAAGGGTTACATGCTCTACTCACTGAGCCAACCAGGCGCCCCATTTTTTTTCTTTTATTTTTAATCTATAATCTGGAGATTGTCTCAATTTTATCTTCCAAGTCCTTATTTTTGACTTTTCAATTCATGAATATTTTAATTTCTAAAAGCATTATCTTGCTGACAATATGAATTTAAATATTTTATTTTGAATGTCCTTTCATCTATGTCTTCACTCTTTCCTGTGGTTACTCTTTCAGTCATTACAGTCCTTCTCATTTGTTCTGTAGGTTTCCTAGACAGCAAATTTTTGCCCATTTTTCTTTAAAAAAAAAAAGGCCTATACTATTAAAATTGAGAGCTACGGTAGCTTTTCTCTCTTTTTGTGTGGGTAAGTTTGTTTGTTTGTTTTTCCTACCACCATCTCTTCCTTAATGGGAGGTCTGACTTGGAGCTCTGCTTCCATGGGAGGATTTGTGCATTAACTTTGGACCTTGCTTTGTTTTTTGTTTTTTGTTTGTTTGTTTGTTGTCTTTTTGTTTTTTTTTCTTCCAAATTTTTATTTAAATTCTAGTTAGTTAACAAATAGTGTAATATTGGTTTCAGGAGTAGAATTTGGTGATTCATCATTTACATGTAACACCCAGTGCTCATCACAAGTGCCCTCCTTAATACCCACCACTCATCTAGCCCATCCCCAACCAACTTCCCTACATCCACCCTCAATTTGTTCTCTATTGTTAAGAGTCTTTTATGGTTTGCTTCCCCCTCCCTCCTTCTCTCTCTTTTTTTTTTTTTTCCCCTTCCCACATGTACATCTATTTGGTTTCCTAAATTCCACATATGAGTGAAATCATATGGTATTTGTCTTTCTCTGACTGCCTTATTTCACTTAGCATAATACACTCTAGCTCCACCCACATCACTGCAAATAGCAAGATTTCATTCTTTTTGATGACTGAGTAATATTCCATTGTATATACATTATCAACAATAGCCAAACTATGGAAAGAGCCCAAGGGTCCATCAACTGATGAATGGATAAAGAGGATAAGGACTTTACTTTTAATAAAGGAGCAGGCCAGCTGACTGGATCACACTCCCTGACTGCCATGCCCAATACCCATCTCTTCTCAAAAGCTTTTGCTTGAGACTAAACATAGACTAATCAAGAGTCGAAGTGGAACTGGAAGCTATTCCAGAACCTATTAAACTTGGGTCTTGAAAGACTAGTTTTTATCTTCCCGTACTCTTCAATCTTCTGATTATAGCATTAGCCTTGAAATCTTAGCTATTGGTCTGCTGAGATTTAATGTCCACCTTCTTAAAATTTAGAAGAATGCCTGATTTATTTTCTCTCTGGTTATCTTTTATAAACAGAGTGAAACAATGGCATGATTTCAGTGCTGTGAATAGAAATCAATTCTCCTATCTTCCTCAAGGAAAGGAGGAAACTAGTCTCTCTTTTCTATCTCTGCACACATTTGACATTTGTTTTTATTCATATTTATGAATACATTATATATTTTGAATTTGTATTTTCTTTTTATATAATGTATGTTCACTTTAAAATGTATGCTAAATTTAGAATACTTTCTTAGATTTAAAAATTCTCAGTTTAGGTAAATTAGACATATATCCAATAAATCTTTCAAAAAGATTAGTAGATGCATTGAAGAATAAAATATTAGCAACTAGTTCATTTAACAAGCTTTTTTGAAACTCTCATGATTTATTACTATGGTCTGTATTTGAGATTTGTATGAGAGATTTGAACTAAAATTGTAAAGGAATTCCTCAATCATACCAGTTCTTTATCTGATGTCAATAATAATAAAACTTTGTAAAATATCAATCTTTCTCTCCAGACATTGTTATGGGTTCCACTCATTTCTTTTATCCTTAGATTTTTCTATTTTTCTCCTTAAGAATTTATGGAAGCCATTTGATGAGCCTATTTTCAACTCTACTTTTATTTTCTTTGCATCAGTAATGGAATCATTATTATTCTCATCACCAAGCTCTAGTTCATTATCTGATAAAAACAAATAATCCTCACACTCAATTTTGGATATTTGATTTTTCTTATTTATGTTCTCAGTAGGCATATCCTCTTCACTTGTTAGAAATGAAAATTCATCCCTTTCCATAGTATGAGAATGATCGTTCATCTCATTAATCTATCTTGATTACCATTTCTCCCTTCATCACTGAAACGTAAGATATTTGGTTGTTACTTTTATTATTTTAATTAGTTACTACACATCGTGTTTCTGGCATTTTCTGATATTTAATATACATGTAGCATAAGGAAATATACTACCAAATGAACTGATGTATAAACTTCAGCCCTGAGAGCTTGGGAACTTGAAAAGGATAGAGACTTAATTGGATTATCCTCTTCTATTTAAATGAGACCCAAAGCATGCCAAAGATAGAATATTTACTTAAGCTTTATCCATTCATGGGGCTCCTGGGTGGCTCAGTCGGTCAAGCAGCTGCCTTCGGCTCAGGTCATGATCCCAGGGTCCTGGGATCGAGCCCCGCATAGGGCTCCCTGCTCAGCGGGAAGCCTGCTTCTCCCTCTCCCTCTTTCTGCCGCTCTACCTACTTGTGCTCTCTCTCTATCTCTGTTAAATAAATAAATAAAAATCTTTTAAAAAAAAAAAGGTTTATCCATTCACCACAGTATAATATAATGATTTGTCCAACATGTAAGAGATTTTATGAACAATGAACTTTCTTTAACTGAAAGCAAAATAGCATTAAGATCTAAATGAGAACTGGGGCAGGGGGAGAGGAAGCAGGGGGGAAGAAACAGTAATTTTATGAGTATCTGAAATATCAGCTTTGAAAACAGAGCATTCATCCAGACAAATTGATTCCACCAATATATTCCCTTCTAGCATAAGCTAATGTGCTTGCAACCTGGTTTGTTTGTTGCTGAAACCAACTAAAAGATACAGTTAACCACCCTAGAAGAGATATTCAGTGATATAATAAAGAATACGTGAGAATAAGTGAAATTGTTGCATTTAACTATAGAATGTTGTTTCCAGTTGCCCTCTGGAAAAAAGTCAGTCATGTACTCTGGACAGGAGAAAGATAGGTATTAAGAAGAAAATTTTTATAATTCCAAGCATAAGATTCCAAGAATATGAGTCAATGGATTGAAAAACTTTTAAAAAATGCAATTTTGACTACAAAATCAGGAAGAGGAAAAAATTGGAGTGCTTTTAAACACACACACACACACACACACACACACACACACTTCAGTCACTGAAACTCTTTAATAAAAAAAGAATTTTTAATATAGTAGGATCACAGGGTTTACTCCAAGTACACTTCTTAAAAGTATAAATAAAATATACTTCTGTGTATGGTCAGTGTATTGTCAACCAAACACAATTCCTTTTACTGAAGAAATTATTTTTATAATAATATAGATGGGGATATATGAGAGAAAATATTTGCTGAGAAAAATGTTTATAAGGTACTATGCAAACGTAAGTAGAAATATATTTATTATACTATACAGATTTTACTGCTTTAATAGTAAATACTGTCATCTCTAATAATTACTGATTTGATATGTTCCTACAAGATGATGCTCTTCACACCATTGTTATTTGTCTAAAATTTCTGAACAATTGAATCATGCAGCACTCTCCTACTTAACTTTAGTAACTATCTTTAAGATTCTGATTTTGCCATTGTTGATATGGTTCCTGGCAAGCCTATGTGTCTTGAGAGCTTCTCTGACTCTCCTCCTCTGGGCCGTTTTGCTGTTCGTGACATGAGACAGATGGTTGCTGTGGGTGTCATCAAAGCAGTGGACAAGAAAGCAGCTGGAGCTGGCAAGGTCACCGAGTCTGCCCAGAAAGCTCAGAAGGCTAAATGAATATTATCCCTAATACCTGCACCCCAGTCTTAATCAGTGGTGGAAGAACGGTCTCAGAACTGTTTGTGTCAATTGGCCATTTAAGTTTAATAGTAAAAGACTGGTTAATGATAACAATGCATCGTAAAACCTTCAGAAGGAAAGGAGAATGTTTTGTGGACCATTTGCTGTTTTTTTGTGTGTGTGGCAGTTTTAAGTTATTAGTTTTTAAAATCAGTACTTTTTAATGGAAACAACTTGACCAAAAATCTGTCACAGAGTTTTGAGACCCATTAAAACAAAAGTTTGATGAGAAAAAAAAAAAAGATTCTGATTTTGGAATCTAGAAATATAGTTATCAAATTATCTCCTGACATGCTTATGAATAACATGAGTAAATGTGGATGGAATGAGCATGCCATTAGGTAAATTTGTAATTTCTGATTCCTGTATTCAAGTAGTGCTAAATAATAGATAGATGGTTAACTGGAAAGTGATTTTTACTACTCACGGTAGAATCTGCCTGTTCAACACATATTTTTGATATGGATAATGACCTTGATAGCAGCTATTTCAAATGTCATAAAGCTGAGAAAGATAGTTTATATTTTGGATGACAATACTAGATTCCAAATAAATCAAAACTTACAATATTAAAAATATAAAAAAATAGCAAAAAATATTCTCATAAAGCTAGATAAATTTTAAGATATATTTAAAGTATTATAATAAAAATAATAATTTACATTTGAAAAAATACATTAAGATCTAAGGAGAAAAATATGACTCAAAAGTTTATAAGAAGAAAAGAAAGTTATTGATTTTGGTTGACTGCATGTTCAAGGTAGGCTACGTTATTTCTATACTCTGTAAACACCTGTAATTTTTTTTTTTTTAGTGACAAATTTTCTTCCTTTATTGAAGGAACAGCAAATCTATAAGTCAACCATTGGGCCTAAACTTGGCATAGAAAACCATGTAGACTTGTTGAATCACTAAATATTTGTACTATTGTGTTAAATACTAGGAGCCAAAATTCTAAAGGAATATTGATAGATTGAAGGTGTTACAGAGAATGGCAAATTTTATTAAGTAACCAATTTATTCATTCAACAAAAATTTTATAAGTCCTTATTATGTACTACTTCAATCTGATGATAAGTAAGACAGATATTGGTGGGGCAAGTATTAATTAGATAATTACTTAATTAAATTTACTATGAAAGCTGCTGAAAACAATTACAATATATTGTAATGTATATAGAAAGTCCAGATCATCTGGCATTCACTGCAGTCTGCTGAAGGGTTCATCTGGGAATACGTGCTGTCATACTAAGTCTATCTTCGTAAGGTGTAAACCCTTTACCACTTCAGCTGTGTGGTTTTTTAGTGGTAAGTGATGTTGTTGGTTCAAACTATGGCAGTGTCTCCATGCCCAGAAGCGTGTGTTTTGACATGACACATAACCAAGTGTGTCATACAAGGCGGAACCTCGCTTCACAAAAAAATGAGAGGGATATAAAAAGAAATATGGAATGGTAGGTAAGATGGAAGCTAGAAGTGGTACCATGAAAACACAGAAAGCTCTCCAGGGATCCAAGGTATTTGTCGAATGAATCATTTTGGGTAAGAGATTAATGAGGAAGGTGTTCACTGTTACCTTATAACAATCTTCCGGGCGCCTGGGTGGCTCAGTTGGTTAAGCGACTGCCTTCAGCTGGGGTCATGATCCCAGAATCCTGGGATCGAGTCCCGCATCGGGCTCCCGGCTCAGCAGGAAGCCTGCTTCTCCCTCTCCCACTCCCCCTGCTTGTGTTCCTGCTCTCGCTTTCTCTGTCTCTGTCAAATAAATAAATAAAATCTTAAAAAAAAAAAAAAATCTTCCAAGAAGCTGGCACAGGCTTCACTCATTATGTTGGATAAATAATAGCACACAGTTTATATCAGGGGTTACTAAATACACAATCATTATATTTATTCTTTTACTATTTTTCCCAAGCTTATTAAGCTCCCTTGGTTTAGGCTATTTAATATTTTCCCCAAATGTTTAGGGTGGGTTCAATCTAAACTGTAATGAGATGTAGTTAACTGGTTTTAGTTCTTCATGTGTCACCATAGGAAGTATGATTAGCATGAGGGTGTAGCTGATAATCTTTATCCTGTATATTAGTAAACATTTATCTAAACTTGGATTTTTAAAAGACTTTTATTTATTTATTTGTCAGAGAGAGAGAGCAAGCACAAGCAGGGGGAGCAGCAGAGGGAGAGGGAGAAGCAGACTCCCCACTGAGCAGGGAGCCCGATGCGGGGCTCGATCCCAGGACCCTGGGATCATGACCTGAGCCGAAGGCAGACGCTTAAGGACTGAGCCACCCAGGCGTCCCTAAATTTCGATTTTTAAAACATCTACGTAAATAATATTTTCCTCCTGCATTTTATCACGCATTACACTGTATGGAGCGATGCCCCACAGAACACCCAGCATAGGCATACAGCAATAGACTTTCTGGGATTTTTCTGTTAGGAATATCCATGATTCTATGAGAACCGTTCTTAAACCTTATCCTCTCCAGTAAGCCACACACACGCACACACACACACACACACACAATGATTAGCTACTCCATTAGCCTGAACTGTGAATATAATTTGATGTGCTTTGAGCATATTGCAATAGCATTATTAGATTTTTTTTTTCTATTCTCAAAATCAGGAAAAACCTGTGCTTCCCCAGAGTAGGTTTGTTTCTGTCTTATGAGCACTGGTTGTTTCCCTGTTTGCCTTTGCAACATAGAAGCAAAGGCAAGAATCTGTGGTCAAACTCTAGCAAACATGTTAAGCATTATGAAAACACTTCTGCACATTCAGTTTGCCCTTGGCTTACCTATGTTCCATCCCTTACTCAGATCCCGTATTTATTTAGCTTATCCTTTAGTACTGCCCTTATTTTTATAAGCAATCTTAAATCTTCTGCAGAAGACAGAAGACACAGTGAAAGAGAGATGATGATCATGATTGTGAATTATCCCTGAAAGCATAGTTACTACTGTAACAATTGAGGTAAGAAAACCGCTCTTAGGAATAGCGCACATACTTTATTTAATGCCACATGACAGCTCTTGTTATCAAAATGCTACTGTCTCATAATTTTCTAGAAAAATATGTAATATATAATATATGATACATACACATGGTATAATACATAACATGACATATAACAAACATATATTACATATACACGTATATCTTGTGTATAATGTATGCTGTATAATTTATAATATATAATCATATAATACATGACATGTAACATATAATCCCTGAAGTAAAATATATATAATATACCTTAACAATGTAATATGTAAAATATGACATATCCCTCTATTAGAGTGCATTCTGTGTGTGGTTTGTGTGTGTGTATTTTTTTTTTTTTTCATGGCTCCTCAAAGTATGTTTGAGAAAATGGTAGAGAAAACAGAGGGCATGTAGGGATTGGTGGAATTCTCTAACAACGCTGCAGCCTGGAAGAATTGATTATTGTGTGAAATGAAGCTGGAAGAAACAACAGTTGAAGGCATAAATCAGGCACTTTTCAGTGTAACAATTTCTTTCTAAATGTTTTTCTAATCTTAATTATGATTTCTTCTTTGACTCATAAATTATCTAGAGGCATTTTTTCCCCAGAATGAATGCTTTTTTCCTTTTCTTTTTTCTTTCCCTGGTACTCATTTTTAACCTATTTGCACTCTGATCAAAGAATATTTGTATATACCAAAACTTTTTAAAAATTAATGAAACATTTTATAAATATATTTATATAGCTGTATATAAATACACACAATTATATAGTATATATGATGTGACCATGTACATCACATATCATATGTGCATTTGTAAATGCATAGGTATAATATATATGTACCATTTTATATAGATAATATAATTATATATATATATATGTATATATATATACACACACACACACACACAGGAGATATATATATATCTCCATTAATCTGTTAACTTGGTGGTAGATTTCTCAATTTTTTTTCTTGTACATTTTTTAAATTTTACTTACTCAGGCTATAAAAAGTTCATTTAAGTTTAGATGATTGTATCTTATAATGATCTAAAGTTTCTATCATTATGTAATTATATTCTTAATTCCTTATGTTTTAGCCATAAATTCTATTTTACCTGATATTAATATGGCTATAACAAGTTTCATTTCATTAGTTTTATCTTGTATGATTTTTTCATCCATGTCTTTTATCCTTTTTTTTTTTTTCTTATGAGTTAGGTATCACACTCATAAATAGTATAAATAATCTTTTAAATCATTTCTGACAATTTTCATTTCTACTACCAGTTTTAATATCTTTATATGTATTGTGATTTCTAGTATATATGGATTTACTCCTATCATCAAATTTTAGGCTTTCTATTTGTTTAACTTTTTCTGTGATTTGTTTTCTGCTTGCTTTCTTTTATTGATTGATTTTATTAAAGTATAATTGATATAGAATATTTTATTAGTTTCAGGTATACATCATAGTGATTTGATTTTTTTGTACATTTCAGAATGATCCCCATGGTAAGTCCAGTTACCATCCATTGCCATGCAAAGTTATTACAATATCATTGACTATATTCCTTGTGCTGTACATTACCTTCCTATGACTTACTTATTTTATAACTGGAATTTTGCGGGTCTCATTTTTAAGATTTACTTATTTATTTGAGAGAGAGAGAGAGTGCACAAGTGGGAGGGGCAGAGGGAGAGGAAGAGAGAATCCCAAACAGACTCCACGGTTAGCGTGGAGCTGGACAAGAGGCTTGATTTCAGGACTCTGATCGTGACCTGAACCAACACCAAGAGTCAGTCTTTTAATCCACTGCACCACCCCAGGCACCCCTGGAGTTTTGCAGGTCTTAATCCTTGCCCAACATTAATTAATCCCTGCCCTGCCCTTACTTTCCACCCAACCCCCACCTCTTACCCTTCTGGTAACCAACAATTTGTTTTCTGTATCTGTGAGTCTGTTTCTGTTTTGTTTTATTTGTCTCTTTTGTTTTTTAGATTCTACATATAGGAGAAATCATGTGGTATTTGTCTTTTTTTGTCTGATATTTCACTTAGCGTAAAACCCTCCAGGTCCATCTATTTTCTTTCTTTTATATTGAGATTTTATTTGCTCCACCTGTTTGGAAGTGGAATAGTCAATATCTTATTTCTCTCCATAGTTTTGGCTTTCCTCTTCTTCAGACTGGCTTTCTTTCTAGTTCATTCTTTTACTGAAACTATAGCTCTTTTAGGTCCCAATTTTGGAGGGATCTCCTGTTTGTACTTTATCTTCATATTGAACGCAGGATTTTTTTTCTCTTGCTTCCAACGACCTTGCATATCCATCAAAACTGAATTTGAAGGTCACCAAATTTCCAACGCCAGTAGCAGTACACAAAGCTATATAGAGAGCAGGCTTTCCTCTTCGTTTTATAGCTCCAACGGATTCATTTCTGATGATTTAGGGAAAGTTTTGTATTTTTTTTTAATCCAGGCTTGTTGATGATTTTCAATGGGACAAAGGATATCAAGTTTGCCATACTTCTAGAAAGAAAGTCACTTAGGGGAATTTTAGAGAATAAACAAATAACTGTCAGTGCGGACTCAAGAGGATAACATTACGATGATCTGTATAAAGTACACATTCCTTCATACTCCCACTTCTAGAGTTCCAGGAGTGAATATTTTTACTTTGAAACTTTTTAGTACACTTTTTGATGGGATTAGTACACATTCTAATTAACTGTTTCAAAATCTTTTCTTTTCTTCCTTAAAATAAATGTGCTCTTTAAAGCTGTAAGATTTTCATGACTAGGTTTCATCCTGAATTCCTTTTCTATCTTAGACGCTCATATTTATTTGATATGAAAAATACCTGATCTGAGGCTTGCAAGAGGTCTTTAAAAATTCAATTAGCTTTTTAAATGTATTTCATGCATTTATAACATCAAAGAGCCACAATGTTGCAAATTAATTTTGATGATGGTCTTCTTTACAGCTGTTAGTTCTAGGAAGGTATAAAAAGTCAATTTCAACTCAATTTGATTTTTGTATGTTCCAGAGAATGTGTAGTTCTTAAATTTAAAGCAATAAATAATACATGTCATGTTCATACTTTAAGTGAAGACAAGTAAGTGCAATGGCTTTAGGACTATTTACAAATGTTTTGCTGTGATTTAACAATGTAAACATAGTATTTCCATTCCATTTAGCATTATATAATAGAGAATGCTATAAAATTTATGAATGGCAATGACAATAATGGCATACATTGCCTGTCAATATTTTATAAAAATTTGATTGTAAGCAATTATGTTATTGTAGAAAATATAGAAACAAAAGAGAACAAATAACACCTACCACCTCATAGAGTTGCATTCTCCAGTCCCAAATAAAACTGTTTATAATCATTTGTGAATTCCTCAGTTTGAGAGACAGAGTAGGGGGAGTCTCATGTACAATATTGTTGCAAAATAAAGTAATTTCAAGTTATTTTTCAAAATATATTAGCATGATTGAATATGGACCTAATATCTAAAAACAATACTATGCTATGATAATCAATATAGGAAACACACATATCTCTATGGTTCCATATCCTGAATTTCAAGAAATGCATATGTTGATTTCTCTCAGAATCCTGAGCAATAGTAATCTTACTTCTATAGGGATAAATATGGGGCAGTGAGTCCTGAGAGCATGGTGGGTGGAGAGCCAGGAATGCTTGCAATATTGAGAGCTAACAGCTAGTGCAAGACTTTGTGAGATTTTTCTAATTTTCTTAAAAAAGGAGAGTTCATCTAAGAAATAGAAAAATCATACTATTATAACAGAGAGGAATTTACATGTTATTGTATATCTAAACAAACATAATTTTTTTGCACTTTTAGTAGACATCCCTAGAATGACTTCAATAAAATCCAATTTATAGAATATTTGACTTGCTTTTTTTTAACTGCAAATTGAATTTATCTATGCCTTCCTTCTTCACTTGCCCTCCTGTGCAATTATTCCTCTTAAAACAGCTGGTTTTAGTCAATTACTGTGCCTTAGAAAGCATTTTACAGGGCTGTCTGGGTGGCTTAATCAGTTGAGCAACAGACTCTTGATTTCAGCTAGGGTCATGATCTCAGACTCGTGGGATTGAGCTCCATGTCGGGCTCCCACTCAGTGGGGCATCTGCTTGAGATTCTCTCTCCCTTTCCCTCTGCCCCACCCCCCACTCGCACATCTGTGTGCACATGCTCTCACTCTCTCTAAAATAAATAAATAAATCTTAAAAAGGAGAGCATTTTACAGATATCTATATGTCTACATGCATATCCATACCTAACTCATCTCACATTAACAGTACTTTCCATAGTTTCTTTAGTTCCTGCTCAAAGAGTGGTATGTAGATGTGCAAAATAAAGCATTAAAGAAGAAGAAAAAAAGACAAGACAGTAGTATAGAAATAAGCTAGATAAATGAGTGAGAAAAGGAAATCATAGCCATGTTGATAGGGAGTAACTCAACTATATGAAAGCAAAGATATCTGTGAAATAAGGCATGACTTCAATCTAAAAGCAAACATACAATGACTTTTTAAGAAAAATATCAGGCTATTGTGAAATTACCTGCATTGCTTTCTTCCTTGCTTAAAGCAAATAACAAAAACTATTATATAATTAAATTTGTGTTTGCTAAATAATGTCTTTGTTTTATACAAAAAAATGTGTGACATCATTACTAGTAGCTTATCTGGCTGAATTTGCTCTAATATAATTAAGAAGAATGATTTTTTAAAATTCTAAATGCATAATACTCATGGCTTTATGGCATTCTCTAGGACCTTGATTAAAAATAGCATGTCTACATTAAAAAAAAAAAAATGATGAGAGAGCATATTGCCGGCAGTTGAAACAATGAATTAGGTTTGCAACCATGAACCTTATAGTAGTGCTACTGCCGGGAACATGCCCACTACTGCAGAGACTTTCCAATTCTTTCTTTTGGCATATGGGCAGCCATTGTCAAAATCAGCATCTCTCGTTAGAGAAAAGTATGGGTATATATGACATCTAGTCAATTACGAAAAAAAAAAAAAACCCAACTTTTCACCTTTCTTATTTAACCTGGTATACTTTTATACATTCAGTAGACCACCTGGTCAGATGTTTCCATCTTTCATGCTTGACTCTGATAAACATGTGGCTATCTGATGAAACTTGAGGACCTGGAATAAGCCTGTTCTCTCTGAGTCTTCTCCCCTTTGTCTAAACTCTCCACAACAATTCTCCTTTTACAACACTTGTTTTCAACTCTGTTCTCTAAGGTTCTTGTATTCATTGATGAGTCTTCCAGAAATGAGAAGACACACGTAAGGAGGAGAGTTAGGAAGTAAAACTCCAAGCTTCCCATACCAGCTTCAACGACACCTAGCTTACGTTTTATGCATTGAGGCTCCAGACAAAATTTTGTTATGGATTAAAAACTAACAAACAAACAACAACAACAACAACAAACCCACAAAAAACTATACTGCTATTAAAAATTAAATAGCTTAAGAAAATTTTAAAAT
This sequence comes from Leptonychotes weddellii, assembly GCF_054177405.1. NCBI lineage: Eukaryota > Metazoa > Chordata > Mammalia > Carnivora > Phocidae > Leptonychotes > Leptonychotes weddellii. The sequence goes on along the minus strand of NC_138369.1, from coordinate 111,882,208 downwards.
AAATGCATTCAAGATTTCTATTGAAATGTAAGCATTAGGTAGGAAGAACAGAATATCCTATTGAATACTATTTATGAACTCCTTAATAGGAATAATTAGATCACATTGGATCAAGGTCTGACACAGACTGTCAATTTTGATGTCACAGAAGGAAAGTTGCAAAGCTTTTGATTCATTCCATTTTCAGGAGGGTGGCTTTTGCCTAGGATTCATAAGCAACCAGGAGATAAAATAGAAAGAGAAAAGATGAAGAGAAAAAATATTTGCAATCCATCAAGATTACACACAAGACTAGGTATATTTAAGCTGCCAAAACAAAGTGCCATAAACTAGGTGGACTAATACAACAGAAATTTATTTTCACTTAAGTTCTTTTTTTTTTTTTTCAGTTAGTTCTGAGACTAGAAGTCTGAATCAAGGTGTCCACAAGGCTACGCTCATTTGACATCTGTAGGGGAATCCTTCCTTGACTCTTCCTAGCTCTTGGTGGTTTACTAGCAACCTCTAGCTTAGCTACATAACACCAAGTTCTGCCTTCATCATCAAATGGTGTTCTCCCATATCCCTATCTTTATACAACCATTTTCTTGTAAGGGCACCAATCATATTGAATTAGGAGCCTACCCTATTTCTAAATAGTACTTCACATTCTGAGGTACTGAAGTTTAAGACCTTTTCAGAAGCGGGGGGAGAGAATAAAATTCAACCTGTAACACCAGGGTTCAACAAACTACCTATGGGCCAAATCCAGTCACTGTTTCAATAAATCACACTTTACTGTAACAAAATCAACCAATTATTTTATGTGTTGTCTATGATTGCTATCAAGCTACAACAGTAGAGTTGAATAGTTGTGACAGAGAATATAAGGCTCCTTAAAATCTGAAATATTTACTATTTAACTTTATGCAAAAAGTTGGCTAACATCTGCATTAGACTAGAGCCAGCCTTCTGTTTGTTAATATATTAATAGCAGTGGAAGAGAAAGAGACCAAAAGAGAGAAACAGGGAGAGTGAGACACTGTGGATTGGATGAAAACACAATTGCCACAATATTTTGTAGCTCCTTCCATCAAAACCTGGAGTCTATTTACCCACCCCTTCAATCTGGACTGAACTTGAAACTTGTTTTAACAAATAGAACGTGGCAGGTAATATTGTCTGAGACATAAATTCTAGGCCTCCGGAGACTCTCCACCTTCCTTCTTTGCCCTACTTGGAAGCTTCCTTCGCAGTGGCTGGACTAGACTCTCAAATGATGAGACCTTGTGGAAAGATGGCCAGCCAATAGCCAGCAGCAAGCCTCCAGATATTGAATGAGGCTGTGTTAGATCCTTCAGCTCTGCCAAGCTCCCAGATGGCTTCAGGTGAGGAGGCACATCAAGAGAGATCATCATGAGAACCACCCAGCTGAGCACCATTCAACCCACAGGCTTATGAGAAATAATAAATCATTGCTTTAAGCCACTAAGTGTCATGTTGGTTTGTTACACAGCAATAGATAACAGAGAGACACCCAAACTGTATGAATATTTTTTTGTTGTTGTTGAAACTTGTCTCAGCACAAAATACATCTGCTAGCTGCTTTGTGGTTCCGAGAAAATCAGAAATCTTCCCAGCTCTCCACCAGTTTGCTATTCCTCAGGGAGATGGATGTTTGGATTCCCCTCTCTCCTTAATTTTAAATCTGGCCTTTAAATCTTATTTTGAGGAGCTCACCAAATTCTTTAATATAGTACTGTATAACGCCAATATTTCCAGATTGTAAAGTAAAAACTAGGGTTGTTTGTTAATTTATGTTAGTGTGATCTGTATAAAGTAATAATACTATTTCATTTTTATGCTAAGTGACTTGTGATATAATCCGACAATTAAATTTGTTTTAATATAATCTGAGCAAAAGAGTGTGGTGGCCATGGCATTGCATGCATTTTCTTATACAGAATTAAAAATCCACTTACATCTTCTCATAACAAATAACAGATAAAATATGCTCTACTCAATGTGGAATGAATCAGCTATGAATTATGTCACATTTCAAAAAATATTTCATTAAAAAGAGTTGCAACTGTGGTAATTTTTCAATAGAATAAAGAATGTCACCTACCTACTATCCCCCAAAATACAGATTTAACAATAAATATTTATAGAGATTTCAGCTATTTACTTATTATTCTTCTTTCTGCCTCCATGAGAAAGATTTATATAGAAGAAATTTGTACAAATGAATAGTCCTTTGTCTGTATGTGTTTTCTTTCTTTTCTTTTTTCTTTCTTTCTTTCTTTCTTTTTTTAAGTAGATGGCTGCTTAGTTAGTTTTATTGAACATACCATAGGGAACACTAACTACAAACATAAAATACATACTCTTAAATTAGACATAGGAGACTTTCCATGCTTTCATTGAAGCTGCAGTATATCATGGCAGAGGCCTTGTTTGAGAAAACTAGAAAGTTATTGTGACCTAATGAAGACAAAAGTTGTGAAACTTACTAATACAGAAATAAGTCAGTGCTGTCCATTTTAGATGCATGAAAGTATCTTGTTTAAGTATTCACAGAGGGCAAGAGGGGAGTGAAGTGAATAATATCTGTTCTACTCCAGTCCTGATAACACTTTTAAAGTCCACACTTTGCTAAGAGTCACAAATCATGAATGTTAATATGGAGAATAAAAGGAAAGCTGTAACTTAAAATTGCAAGTGCCTATCTCTGTAACATCCTTGGTAACACTTTTAACCACTTTCATGGCTGGACTTATGTTTTTATTTCTCATTTTATGTATCCATAGGATATTTTCCAACTCGACTGTAAACTTTTCTATTAGATTATAATGAAAAGAAAATGGGGGGGCAATCTTTTATTAGAATAAAACTATCCAAGTTAATTTCACCCTAAATCTTAGCAGTACTCCACTATAGGAAATTGAAAAGAACATCTCTAATAAAATGTTAATAAATTACTAATGAACTAAGGAATAAAGTACCAGTGGTAAACTGTAGAGCTCCCTTGTGAACATATTCACTCTACAGCTCCTCAGCTAGCATAATCTTTTAAGCAGTAAGTGGGTCACCACTGCATAATACAGCTCGATTAAAGGATTTCATTTTGGCCATTGCTTTTTCAGGGAAAATGGATGAATCTATAGAAGTTGTAGCTGAAAAATAGTCAACGCCGACTGTAGATCAGATGTCTCTACCATTTTACTTTATCAGATTACACTGGCAGTGGCACATCCACTGTTTTTTCACTTTATTATTTTATTAAAGGCAGAATGCGGCCCTCGTGTAGCTGATTCATGCAACTTCATAAAAGCCTAATATCTGTATTGCCACTTATAAGCTGTTAACTTTATGCATGTTACTTATTCCTTGTTAGCTTCAATATCCTCATTTATATATGGGGATAATAATGTGTGTATCATAGATCCGTTGATGCTATTAAATGAAGTTGTTCATCTGAGCTCATCCGCTTTTCATCAAACAGCACAGCCCCAACAATCCATCTGTTTTCTACATCTCGCTTAACATAAGTTCTGAGGTTTGGGTGTGGATTGGTATAAAAATAATGTTTACATTTTGTATCAATAATGACTTATTTTAACTAATTTCTCTTACCAGTACTATTTCATTTATCCCAGGTCTTATTTCTTAAATTTATTTCATTTTGCAGGAGTATGTCCTAGAGTCATTGTTTCTAGGCAGGATGATGGTGATGATTTTCTCAGCCTTTGCATATCCATAAATACCTTTATAATATGCAGACTTGAATTTTTGTTTGGAAGCGTGTTTAAAATTCTCAGAATCGTAAAGATTGTTTTCTGTTGTTTCCTAGCATTCAGTATAGTTATTTGAACTTCTGATGACAACTTAATCATTTTCTCCATGTAAGTAACTTGTTTTTTCTTCTGTGGAAGTTTTAAATGTTTTATTTCTATTATTGAAACCCCAAATTTCATCTGTATATATCCATATATGCTTTGCTTGTTTATTTACATGAATCATGCACGCTACTAAGTTTATCCTCGGAATATGAAGACACATCTGTCATAAGCACTGAAAACTTTTCTCCAGTTGGTGCAATAAACCCGGTACCACTTCTCCTACTCTCTCAGCGGTGTTGGGCAGGGCAGCATTCATAGACCACATAGAGCTGTCTGCGCATGCGTAGTGGTAGTCCTGATGTTTGGTCGGACTGACCTCACTGCCAGCTTCAGTAGTGAGTAGTGATTACGTTAGGTCATCACAGACACAGTGACCGGTTCAGAGATAGATTTTCAAGCCAATCAGAGCCAAGAAGATGTAATGACAGTTTTCTTGAGGTTTTCTTCTTTCTTTCTTTTTTTTTTTTTGGAGGGGGGGAAAGATACATCTTTATTGTCACTAAATTCTTTTTTTTAATTTTATTTTTTTATTTTATGTTAATCACCATACATTGCATCATTAGTTTTTGATGTAGTGTTCCATGATTCATTGTTCGCGTATAACACCCACTGCTCCATTCAATACGTGCCCTCTTTAATACCCATCACCAGGCTAACCAATGCCCCCACCCCCTCCCCTCTAGAACCCTCAGTTTGTTTCTCAGAGTCCATAGTATCTCATGGTTCGTCCCCCTCTGATTTCTTAAGGAGATCAACTCTTTCTTTTCTCATGGAAGTGTAAGATATGAGCTTAAAGTTGTCAAAGGTCTCCAAAAAGAGCCAGCAAATGAGACCGTTTACACAAAATAGACAAAGTACCATAAAAGCATTGCTTAGACTAAATCAAGGACGGAGGAGTGTGCTGTGTTGACTTCATTCAGCCAGGCACTGCACTTCCCAAAATATTCTTCCTTTATGGCTGTGCATTGGAGTTGGTCACAGAGGAAGTTTCACTACATTTTGAAGGCAAAGATGAAGCAACAACATTACTCTCAGAAAACCACTAGGATCATATATGATGTAGTGCAGCCTCAGGAGTGCCTGAGTCCCAACTTATTCTCCCTCTCCACCCTGTGTCCAGCTAATCTTCTTGATTTGTAGCTCATACTCCCATGCTTGGACACAGACCTACAGAGGTTGTGGCTCCCCAGAAGTAACAGGTTCTCAGGGACTGCTTCAGTGCTCCCCTCCATGGTTTCATTGTGGTTGCTGAACATATATAGCTGATCACCTTTTCCCTAAAAGTTCTTATTTGTCTACCTATGCCAGTGTTTCAGGAGTACTAGTCAGTGAGTGTTTCTCTGCTCCTTCTAATCCCCATTTGAGACCATCATTTCCCTAGCTGACTTCTGTGAGGTGTAATTCTATAATAAATACTTCATTCTACAGTACTCATAAGTGGCTCTGCTCTCCTGACTGCTATAGATATTAACAACAAAAGTCAACTTGGTTTCTTAAGGAGAATTTAAAGAAAGAATATAATAAATTATGAGTTTGGAACTTTAAATGTCCAGGGTCTGTGTAAGTAATAGAAAGATTTTAAGACTGGCCTGAGCAATACCACGCTTAGACCAAGCAACAAGGTCCCTTGTCCTGGGCTCTGTGTCTCTGAATCTCCACATACTGTCATAACTTCCTTGAAAATTTCTAGGTTACCCAAGAATGGAATTGTCCCATGTGGGTTCCAGGTGCCAGATATGCCTACTACAATTTTTTCTAAGTATGCCTCCAGTGTCTGGGACTGTCTGGGAATGGCAGAACTACTTAGGCAAAGCACCCTAAAATACAAGCTGGACCTTCTTGGGTCCCAGTTCTGTTTTAATCCATTGCGATGATGGTCAAACTGTGGGGTCAAGCAGATGCCTGTGAGGTCATCCTAGAGCCCCGTATCTGGGCTTCTGTTCTAGAAAGGTAGTCTGAAGGGTGGATCATTTCCAGTTCACAGTTTTGTGTAAAACTATACCACCAGAATGATGTTGACATGCTGATTTGATATAATACTCATATTGGACACAGGACAAATTTAGGGCTCTGGGTTATCAACATTTCTTTACTGATCCTTGGGATCAGCCACATCTCTGGGCTCATGCATCAGCTCTCACCAGTGCATGTTCTGACCACAGTGCTGCCTCCTATCTATGTCACCTAAGAGTAGAAGTGGTAATAGCTATCCTTAATCTGTGCACTCCCCACACTGGCATTCAACATTGTCACCCTACCCCTTTCACAGGTTGCACACTATGTACAAAGCAGTTCTCCAGAAGTAGTTATGCCTATCGCCACAAATTATCAAGGCCATTTTTTGGTAATGTCCATGAGCCCTTCTGACTGATACTTTCTGTTGCCTCTAGTTGCTATGGTTATGTCATGTTCTCCTGGGTCAGTCTTAAGAACTAAACAGATGAGGGGCAGAAATTCTTTGTGTGAATGGAAACTTTTTTCTCAATCCACGCATAGAGCCCTTGCCTATCCGCCTTGCTAATAGCAATTTGTGAAAAACAAGAAATATATTCTTGGAATACATGATTGTGGCCCAGAAAGTTCATGAGAAGAAATGGTTGAAAGGTGAGCTGTTCTATATTTTTACTATAAAGTTCCAAATGACAAATTTAATATGGCCAGATTTTAAATTATCAGTCACATTTCCTGCATATTCTGGTCGAGACTTGATATTTGTGGTCATCCTAAATAAAGCATAGTAATCAGTTTTGAGAGAGTAACTGGAAGCCAATAATCATGGGCAATAGTAGAAGACCTACAATATCATGAGGTTAATGTAATAAGAATTAAATAAATGGTATTAGAGAATTAAAGAAGCAAGAAGCTATATATCATTTCAATGAAAACAAGACTTTGAAGAGCCATGGCATTGTGAGTCCACTTAGTATTTTTTAATCCTGATGATCATAGCTGTAATTTCCAAGACCCTGAATATTTTTTTTTTCATAACAGCCACTCTTGTGTTATGGATGTGGTACCCTCTCAAATTTCTCTGAGAATGTTAATTATACTCTTCTCATTATTCATTTGTATTTGTTTGCCCTGTAGAATCTTTCTTCTTATGTACTAATTCTGTTTATTGAATTTGTTATCTTCAGGCCTTCTTTTAATAATTATCATATTCAGAGGCCCATATGCTATATGTCTAAGTATTTGAAGTTTTTTCATCCATTTAACAAACTGTTAAATACATTATGTTCCACACCCCTACCTTACTAACTATGCCTTCACAAATATAAAATTGAAAAACTCATGTAACACTAGGTTTTTATATGACTAAAGTTGGTAAAATATCAAAGATTGCTATATATTTATTATCATATGTGTCCCTGTCTGGAGAAACAGGTGAAGGGGATTAAGAGTACACTTATCTTGATGAGCACTGAGTAATACATGGAACGGTTAAATCACTATATTTTATACTTGAAACTAACATAACACTGTATGCTAGCTACCCTGGAATTAAAATAAAATGAAATAATAATTAAAAATTTAATTAAATGTTAATTATTTTTGTAAATATAAAACCATTCATAATTTTAACACTCAATGTCTAGCAAATTGCCAATGTAAAGAATTAGCATTGGGCCTCCTGCATATTAAAGTTAGACCAAAATATACACAAATGTATGAATAGAGTAATATGAATTAATATAAAAAATATTTCTCAGTCACAAATATTGTACTTTCAGAACCACAAATTGAAATATAGCGAAGCAAGGAAAAGACCTTGCACTGCGATTCATTATGTAAGATTCTATTACATTCATGATACCTGAGAGAAAGGATTGACTTACCATTTTTCTTTTCTGTTCCCTATGTGATTCTATAGCTCAAATCCTTGCCACACTTCAAAAAAAAGTTGGCACTGGCACTGGTACCCACAAAATTTCACTGCATTTGGGCATTCAGACAGAGTTGCCTTTTGTTTTGAGGGTATGGGACAAAAGCTGTGTAGAAGTTTCCTGATATCTGAGAGGTACCATATATACTCTGCAGCATGGCAGGAACTTTAATGTGTGACACCCTTTCAAGTGGGGGATCACGGGTCCAATTCTAAGGGCTGGCTCTTTAAATGGTTTTAGTTTTCCTGAATTATTTGGTGTTCAAGAGTTGTCTGGTCAAGCTTGCAACTGAAACAGTGTAGACTTAACTGCATTATCCAGTAACACAGATTGACATCCCAGATAAATCTCCTTGTATTTACAGAGAATAATAAAATTTGAAAATGGGGCTGGCTATTTTTCCTTCTAGGGTTATGGATCCTTATCATTATTTAGTGTTTTAAGTTACCAAGGGCAAAGTCCTATATTTTTAAGGCTGATGGCCTGAGTGTATCATGAGTTCCTGTTTATCTCATTCGTAATCCATCTCCCTCTTAGATTTCAGAATTTGTTGGAGAGAGGAACAGCAGGGTGGACCCAATCGACATCATTATTCCAATATCTGTTAGTCCATTGCTGATCCTGACCGCTGATCCTAGGTCACATTCGTGCTTTAGTCTGAGAGGGTAATTTCTCTGGAACCACTCTAGTAACTCTTTCCCTGTGTAATTCTTTTATAGTGATTTTCTTCAGTCTATGTATCGGCTATTGTTTCTTCTTTTTCTATTTATTTTATGAACTATTTCCATGTCTTTATAGCTTCAGGAATTTCTCAAAATGGTACCTTTCTTGTTTTTTTAGTTTTTTTTTTAACATATACACATACTATACAGATAGATATAGTTAAGTAGACTAACAGATGGATATTCATATATATGTATATGCACACATGTATGTATATAAATATATACATATTTCTGTTATTGCAAGGCATTTGGGTTGAAAAGATATTAAATATGATGATTGCAGATTGCAATGTGAAGTAATTTCCTTACTCTGCTTAATAATTAGCCTATCATCTGCAAACTTTTATTTGAATAAGGGTATTAAAGTTATGAAAAGTGCTAGAAAGCAAAACATCTACTTTGTGGATGTGCTATTTATTCTGCCAGGAAAGTTTTGGTTATTTTATGGAGAACTTTCTTCAGCAAAGCCTACACTTTGAAAGTTTTGCTGGGGTTTCACTATCTACAAGCTTTCCCAGATTTTGGTTGAATTAAGAGGTCTTCCTAGAGAGCTTTATCATAAAAGCTGCATGCAAGAGTAGTTTATAACCTCACCAGATACAGTAAAGAGACACACAGTTGCTGTGGTGTGAAAGCAGAAATGCTTTCACTGGGCCATAGATCCCATAAGTGAACTTCAGGCCTATGAATAAGTTCCTCAATGTTCTAATTTTAGATAGTATATGGGCTGTGAAAGCATTTTGAGCCTTTCATCAGCACTCTTGAACATAGTGTACTCTCTTAAGACCAGACTTCTTTACAACTTCAGGATTGAATGTCATTTTTTCAGTAATTGAAGACAGTTGATTGACATCAAGCTTTTCAAAATGCCTAGAAGCAGCTGATCCAAGCTAAAAGCTTGCTCACTGTAGATGGGTTCTACATTTCATTATTTCATCCTACTTAACCTGCTTCTTAATTATATTGTCTTAATTTTTGTTAGCTTCAGTTTCCTAATCTCTATAATGGGTTTTAAATAAGTCTTATCTCATATAATTGTAATGATCGACATAGTGCATATAAACTGATTAATCAGATAGTGATTACTTACTACATGGTAAGTGCTTAATCAGTGTTGTTTTTTAGTTGTTGGCATTTTTTAAAGGTAGTATGTGCAAAACATTGGTTGAATTGCGTGCAGATTACCCGTGCTATCCATTAGCTCATGCTTTTAACATCTGTCTTTATGAGATGAATTTGGCACATGAAAAAATGGTACAGGTAGGCAGAAAAAACATATGTTGCACACGCAATGGTGTAAGTTACCTCTAATTTTCCCTGTGACCTCAAGATGCCATAAAAATTTAATTTGCAATTCAGAATTGTCAATTGCTGCATTCAGTTCACCAAAGAAAAAAATTATATCTAAGAAAGGGCAGCGTAAAAAACATAGATATTCACTGTATACAGACAAAAGTTCACTTAATAAAAAGAATATCATCAAACATGAGTTGTCTGGTCTATAAAACATAGATGATGTGCCCATATAACTATGAAAGGGAAAGATTTTTGGAAGGTAAGAAAACATTACTAGTCAATTTTATTGTATCATTCAAAATACTATTTTGAGGGCACCTGGGTGGCTCATTTGGTTAAGCGCCTGCCTTCGGCTCAGGTCATGGTCCCAGGGTCCTGGGATCAAGTCCCGCATCGGGCTTCCTGCTCAGCAGGGAGTCTGCCTCTCCCTCTGCCCCTCCCTCTGCTTCTGCTTGCACACTCTCTCTCTCTCGCAAAAATAAATAAATAAAATTTTAAAAAAATAATATTTTGAGTTATATACTCTCAACATGGTATATATGAGAGAAGTAAGGAGAGAAGAGTTAGAGATGAAAAGAAGCAGCACATGTAGTCACTGACCTAGTACAATTTTGTGTTACAAGTAGGTAGCCTCCCAACGAAATATCTTCTGGCCATAACACTAAGATCTTATTTGTTTGTTTTATTGGTGGAAACAAGGCATTCGTACTCAACCTTCAAAACTACCAATCTGCAAAGTAGTATTTTTCCCACCTTACTGCAAAGGATATAAAGGCTCAAGAAGGCAATTATTTAGTGATACATGGATTATATATGAAGCAACTGGGATTCAAACTTAAATCTATTTGATACCAAATCCATTTTCTTTTCACAGCATTACACTGCCTTCCCTGGAAAGTGAGCACCATCTGGGTAAATATCACACCTTAATTTGTGTTTTTCTTTGTTTCACTGGTACCTAAAACAATGCTTTCACCAATCACAGGTACTTATTTGGAATTTTGTTGAAAGAACAAAATGGATGAAACAATGAAGAATTCCAGTGGCAAGAAGTTCACTGCCTAAAAGGCATTTAATTTCATGTTCATACAGTTCTAAATCTTCAAAATTTTCTGTCATTGGATAATGCACGAAAATAAATTTGTGTTATGAAATTTCTCTTTGGCACCCTGAGGATGGGAACCATGTCTTATTTTGCTTTGTTTCCACAGCTACAGTGACTGGGATTTCAACGAATGTTTCTTGAGTTGATGAATAGCTTTATATGTGGGTCAAATAGAGAGCTAAGTATGAATAGCAGTATAATTTGCATTTGGGACATTGTATAATATTTTTCAAACGCAAATGTGCAGCATATGTTTTTACTTATAATGCAGAATGTCTTTAACATAATTGTACATTAACAACCACTAATAAACACAGGTAAAAGTTATGGACTACTTAATGTCCATCAGTAAAAATAAAATGCATCATGTCTGTATTTACTTCTATTCATTGCATCACAATTCATTTAGATAATAAGACTTTCACCCAAGGTAGGGGCCACATATAAGTAGGGCTTAAATTATTAAAAAATCAAACTAAGGAAGCAATAAGAAATACAGGGATAATTTATCTCTTTATCAACATCATTACAATCACTATTTTGATGTGGTATGTGGTCTTCATTAGAAGCCAGCAGTTAAATAACAATACATTTAGGCACAAGCGAAAAACAAGTATAAGGAAAATCCATAACTGTATGTATTGCTGGTAGCCTCACTTTATTATTTAAGTTAAATCATATGAGGTTGTGATACTTGGTCATTGTTTGCCTATAAAACATCAATTTCATAGGGTTGAATAGAAGAATAAAAGGCATTTTGTTGTTGTTGTGTTGCTGTTGTTTTTTAATCTCTTGTGTTCAGAGCTGTAAAAAGGGGATCTCAATTTTCCTGCGGGGATTAAAAGACTGTTGGAACATAGTGAAAATTCAGTACATGGTAGCTATTATTTTTATTAATAATAAATTAGACCTCTAGCTATCATGTTGTCAAAAGAATACTCTTATTATGTGAAGGAACTAGCCTCCCAGCATTGATCTTTTTCTAAAATATACATTATACCCATATTGTTCTTCAGATGTTCTGAATATGAACTAATCCAGATAAAGAAAACTATGGACCTTACCAAAGATTTAGTGTTTGACTTTCATTTCTAAATGTCACATACACACACAAAAAAAAGATTTCCTTCAGGAAAATTCCTGAGAAGAAGCCCAAGAGGTTTCTTGCTCAATTCTTTGCCAAACAAAACCTCCAGACCTTTCAAAATTCGTTTCAGATGTACTCCCAAGGAGCACAATTGTCTGATCTGCACCTTGAATGGGTTATAAGCCACGCTGACCTATATTGTGTATGCTGAGCGTGGATCTGAGACAATGTCGACAGAAGTTTTGTACATAACACAGATTCAGAATGTACAAGGGAAATCTGCATAGGAGAGGAGTAAAATGCATTTTTGATTTAAAATGATGCCAGTGCCTCTAATTTTTCAAGTGTCAAGAAAATAAAATAATGAAGGCAGTATGAAGTACAGTTTTGTAAATGCATTAAACTGCAAATCAGTTATGAAGCCTAATCATATAAGAAAAATTATCAGGTCAGAAATAAGCAAAAATGGCCTTGACCTAATTAAACCATCATCGGTGTAATAATTCAGTTTGCTACTTGTTTCTCTGTTTTTCTCTCTCTTTTTACCAAAAGTGTCACTCAGCAGCATATTTTCCAAGGGTTTATTTTCCAAGCACTGATTTACGCATATCATGTTTTATGCATTTTTCCCCATTTCCTTATAAGACGTCTAGTTTTTCCTCAATAATGGGTCCTGTGAGGCATGTGGAAAATACCAAACCCAAACTCCTCTGTTAGTATCTGGCTTTACTCTGCCAAAGAAAGTTGCACTGGCATTATTTCTATGTTCTTTGTTATAAGATTATTCAATTGGTTATTTCTAAAATGTCACCCTCTCCCTCCAAACCATTTCCTTAATGGTTGTCAGCGTCTGAAAAGAACGTAGGAAGGAGCACATAGAACCAGTTACTTGCAAGATCTCGAATCCAGACAAAATCAGGCTCGGTGACTCACACTTTCAGTGTGGAATGGCTGCTTTGTTGCCTGGGTCATTTGCTAAGGACAGAAAACAAAATAGTATTCGAGTAGTTTCATGGTACAAGCAAACAGAGCTATTAAGTACGAACAGAACTGAATACAGCATTTTGCAGCCCCAGAAATCACAGCTTGAAATTAAGATGCATGGCTATAGGTAGGTGACACAGTTCGGTGGTGAGCTGTCTTCCACAGCTGGAATGACTGGCACCTCGGACAGGTAAAGGGACTGCTCAGTGAAGGGACTGTGGCATGGGCAGACCTGGAAGAAACACACGACGTGAAATGTTTGAAGAGTTAAGAGTCATAAAGTACCCTAACCGTGAAAGCAGTTTTAGTTTTTCCAAAGACGATCTCTACATTTGAACCACGTTTATATGCATTCTTAAACCTTAACCGAAGGAATCTTATTGGGTTAATTCATTGTCATGCATTATCGCTACAGTAGGAATCTGAACAAGGAGACTTAGGACCATTAAATTAACCTAAAACCAGATTGTCAGTTCTGTGAGGCACAAGCTTCATTTACTTGATCTATGAGAATGATTAAATGTTAGAACAGATGGGGGCCTGAGGGACTCTGGAGTCCAGTTCTATCACTTTCTTTCTTTCGGCTGCTTCTTCTTTTTTTTTTTTTTTCTTTTTTTTTAATGAAGAAATTGAGAGTGAGACTTGAAGTGACAGGGCAGGAAGCAAACTGACCCCTGGATAGTGTCCACTGCCACTTCCAAGCCTGTAGTCAAATTTTCAGGTTCAGTCTTCCAAAATAGTTTGTTTGATATTCTTTTGCTGTTTTAAAAATCATGTGTAGGGAAAAATGTTACCTATATTTAATATAACTATACCATATTAATGTATCTTATTTATTTTATCAATGTGTTGATATATAGTATAATTATATATCATTACTATATTAATATAATATGCTCTGGGGTTCTAACAATCCATTTATATATATACACATACATATATATATAGGATCTAGTGGTCCCAAAGACATTTTCAGGGGTCCATGAGGTCGTTCCATTTCCAACTTCACATCTGTGTGAAGCTAAATTTTCTTTATAAAACAACCTATACAACAGATTGAAATCAGAAGGAGATACGAGAATTCAAACAATTAGAGATTAGTAAAGCTATAAGACAATGCTATTCTTCCTACTCAACTTGTTGTTTGGGAAATTATAGGGCCTTTTTTTATAGAAATATGCTAGTTATATCAATATGTGATTTTTTTTGTTACTTTAATAAATAAGTAAATACATATATATTTTAATTTGTCAGTTTTAATATCTAATAAAATAAGTATCAATAGAAATAAACCATCTAAACAAAACATCTTCCAAAACGTCAATACTTTAGAACAATGTAAAGAGGTTTTGAAACCAAAAAGTTTGAGGACCTCTGGGCTAAATATTAGTTCATGAAATGACCTAGGGTCAGGGTTCTTGGCCTGAGAGACTCCTACCCTGAATAGTGTGACTTGTTGCCCATCCAGTCCTTGGTTTGGGAGGGTTTGAGAGGGGCCTTCTACCAGTACAGAATGCGGAAGACAGAAGTTCACACAGAGAAGGAGCAAATGAAGGCCAGAATGCAATAAAGACACGATGAAGGTGCCAAAGACATGGTGGCAAACAGATGAGAGAGGGAGAGCAGGCCCGTCCCGAAGCAGCGGGAGCACAGACAGCGGCCAGGTCCCTGAGCAGCAGCTACACCCCTTCCGTGACCTTGATGGTGCCACGAGAGGCGTTGAAAGTGAGCTGCTGTGTTTCCTTAGGGAGAGAATTCAACTTCCAGGGAAGCCCGCGTGCGTGGCCACCGTCCCCCGCTCTTCCTTATTTTCCTGTGTACCTGTAACTCAAGCAGAACTGGGAGAAAACAAATCATAAATGGCACTTTAGTTTTGTGTCCCACTGATTTTTATACCTGCTTGTGCAGTCATTCCTCTGCTCCCGCATACAAACTCAGGCTTCCGAGCACTCTTAGCCATCTCTCACTTTAAAATGCAAAGCTAGCCTCAATGAAAGCGGTCAAAAAGAAAAAGTCTAGTTGCCTGTGATAACCAGAACTCCAAGTAGATCGAAAGCTACATCTTCTTTTCCCTCGCTTGCTCACCAATTTCAGATCCGCTTGGAACTAGCTTCTTGTAGTAGGTGAAGTGTTGTAGTCTTTCTCCCTTTACCCACCTGCCCCTACTCCTCCTTGCCTGGCTTGCAAATACTTCTTTCTGACCTTTTCACTGTTACAGCAGGGGTACCGATGTCAAAGGGTTTATTTATCCTGGGCCTGGCAAATATTTAAAGCTGATTCACACATGGCGGCACTCTTATGGATTTGCTGGAGATTTTTTAGCTGGTTTTCTCTTTGTGGAGACAGGACATCTTAAATTGGCCACTACCATTACTTTCTCAACCTCTGCTCCCTGGGCTGACAACCATTAAGGAAATGGTTTGGAGGGAGAGGGTGACATTTTAGAAATAACCCTGTATCCTGCTGGGGTCCTGTCAGGATTTTAAAAAAATTACTGGAGACTGAAATTTCTACCACGGGTTCCATGTTTCTTCCCCTGGATCATTTACTTTTGACCTGCCATCAAAGTGCAGTTATATCCCCTGTGATCATGCAGGGCTTCAGATGGTGTGTGTGTGTGTGTGTGTGTGTGTGTGTACAGAGTGGGGAGGTTGAAATTACAATCACTCCTTCCAAAAAGATTCTTTTTACACATTTTACCTTTATGTACAGCTGCTAATGGTAACAGGTTTCAAAGTCATATAACTAGTTTCTGGTTATCTAATTCAAAACTTTGCTTTTGATGAGCACCTCCTTTGGAATGAAGTATCTATTAGAGATTGATGTCTTAGTCGAAGCTTTCCAATTTAAAGCCCTATTGCACGTCCTGATAATGAGCTTCCTCTAATTGAAGAAATCTGCTTTCCCTTGCAATATGAAAGAGTCTTTTAACATTAAATGTCTTACGGCATTAAATATAAAAATATACTCAACATTATTACCCAGTACACATATAGCATAAATATACATGGATTTATACACACACATTCACTGACACACCAAAATTTTCTCAAAATCTTCTAATTCTCTCAAACTTTATCACACTTTTTCTTAACCCTAATTATGATTATTCATTTCTAAACTTTTTCTTTTCTCTCTCAATATCAATCTTCTTCCTTTAGTTCCTTCCCTACCAAGCCATTGTTTTGACTTCAAGCCACAAGGAAAAAATAAATCAGGAAAGATTTTCCTACTTTGGACCAAATCATAGTTACCAATATAATAGTGGATATATTTGGGGGAAATTAATCTTTTTTCTAGAGTTATGACAGACCTTGTAGCTCAGGAAGCAGCCTGAAACAGCATTTAAAAGAGTGCATACAGGGAGCCACTATATTGAAACCTGTAAAAAAAACTTTTAAAATGATCATCTCTCCATGTATTTTTCAGAGCATGGAATGGAATTGAAGTCATCAAATTTTCTCAACTAGCCTAGAACAATAGCTGCGATATATTTCAAACATCTAAATTTGAAATAATTATTCTATTTTCTACATCCAACCACCTAAATTCTGTTTGAGTATTTTGATAATGTGTGATAATATGCTTTCTAGGGAGAGGACAAAGTCTTCTATGTCCAATGATGAACCAAAATAAGTCACCCATGAAAGTTCATATAAAGATGAAGCTCACTTACAATAGACAAACAATGCAGAAGGGAGGAAGTGGGACCCACCAAAGCCACTATTTTTCCTTCATAATTATCTCTACAACTGATTCTGCTTATATGCAAGCATGGGCAAACAAGACTTGATGTATTTACCTAGGGCCTAGTCAGGGTCTCAAAAGCTGTATAACATTTTGGCCCATCAACAGGAATCTCTTACTCTCTGTATTACTTTTCAAAGGCTGCCCTAAGTACCACAACTTGGTGGCTGAAACCACAGAAGTATTTTCTCACAGTTCTGGAGACCAGAAGTTCGAGACTGAGGTGTCTGCAGGTTGGCTTCTTCTGCGGTCTTTCTCTTTGGCTTGTAGATGGTTGTGTTTTCTCCTGTGTCTTCACACGGTCTTCCCTCTGTGTCTATCTGTGTCCTAATTTCCTCCTATAAGAACATCAGTCATCTTGCATTAGGGCCTACCCTAAAGACTTTGTTTTAATTTTTTTAAAAGATTTTATTTATTTGTTTGGCAGAGAGAGAGAGAGATAGCAAGAGCAGGAACACAAGCAGGGGGAGTGGGAGAGGGAGAAGCAGACTCCCCACTGAGCAGGGAGCCTGACGCAGGACTCGATCCAGGGACCCCAGGATCACAACCCCAGCTGAAGGCAGATGCCCAACAACTGAGCCATCCAGGGGCCCCGATCTTGTTTTAATTTAATGACCTCTATAGAGACCTTATCACCAAAGAGAGTCACATTCAGAGGTACTGGGGGTTACAGCTTCAACATAAGAATATTCGGGGGACACAATTCAGTCCATAGCACTCTCCCTTCAGTTATAGACCTATACTAACCTCCCTACCTATCAAAGATGCTGGCACCTAGATCATAATCTTTATTTCTTCCCCATTCCCACCATCACCATGAATGACTTCAAGTTTATGGCTCTATCGCAGTGATCATCACCTGTCCTTCACTCTAGCAGTTCACTTCTACTGCTGACTCCCAGGGGTAGCATTCACAACTATTTCACCACTGCATTTATGCATTCTAGAGCCTACTGTCCAACCAAAGCTTCCAACTCTTCTAATCCTCTCAAGTTTTATGCTTATTACACCTTTTCTTCACCCTCATTTTGATTATTTCTTTCTTAACTCTCTTTTTTCTTTCACTATAAATCCCCTTCTTTAATTTCCTTCTCTACTGAGCTATTATTTTATCTTCAAACCACAGGAAAAAAAAAAATCAGACAAAAATTTCCTATCTTTTCTCCAACATATGGACTGTTGAATATGTGTATTTGCTTTCTATTGTTGCATAACAAATTACCACAAACTTAGTGCTTAAAAAACTCCACAAATCACAAGTTCACAGCTTTCAAGGGTTAGGAGTTCAGGTGAGCGTTAGCTGGATACACTGCTCAGGAGCTCACTGGACTGAAATTAGCATGTTGGCCAGGACTCCAATCTTATCTGAGGCTCAGGGTGTTCTTCCAACCTCACTAGTTGTTGGCAGAATTCATTTCCTCATTGTTGTCTAATGGAAGTCCCTGTTTTCTTATCAGCTATTAGCTAGGTACTCAGCTCCTGGAGGCATCCCTCAGGTCCTTGGCATGTGGCCCCCTCCTCTCAAATCAAGGCAGTTTACTCTATCTCTGATGCTAGTAGAAGAATGTCTCTCTGACATTTATCTTCTTTTAAAGGGCTGGCCTGACTAGGTCTGGCCCACCCAGCATAAGTTTCTTTTCATTTAAATCAAAGTTAACTGATCAGTAACCTAATGATGGGAATGATATCTCACCATATTCACCCTTCTGCTCACACTAAAGAGATATTATAGGGCATGTACATCACAGGATAAGCTATCTTAGAATTCTGCCTACATTGAGATGCCTGGAGAACATCACACAACTATGTGACCAGAAGCACTTCAAGAACATGATATCCAGAAATGTATTATATCCTATCTTACTCAAAATAAGTTCAGTGTGGCTAAGGACTGAATAAATATTTATTTAGTGTATTAATGAGAGATGAGTATTATACTGTGATTTAGAAAAACCAGATCTCATCCATATTCTAGGCCTTGGTTTTCCTTAAAATCCTCTCCAATTCTAATATAGAATGATTTTGTTCTCGTACATTTGATAAAAAGAAAGACTGTGTCTCTTGAAACAATAATAAAGTATAAATCATACCCTTTAAAATTAGTTTATACAACTTATATAAGTTAGTTTGTATTTATAGTAAAGAATATAAACATGAATAACAGGTCTCATTGTAAAATAGTCATTGGAGAACAAGAGTTAGTATTTATAAATTATTTATGGGCTTGTTAAGTTACAGTGAGAGAGAAGCAGTATATAGGCATTAACCAATCTGTAAGAATACATTAATCCCTTCACACTGTTTTGTAATTTATATATTTCATTCTTAGACTATATTATTACTGGAGGCAAGATCTATGTCATAGAAATTACTAGTTGTTTATTAAATTTAAAAAATTAGTTAACTAATTAACTAATTTAGTTAACTAATGAGTGAGTAATTTGATGTTTAGAACACTAAAAAAGCTTTCAAAGGTAAGATATTTTCTTATGTCATGATTTTCAATAACATTTGGAAATGTGGGAAGAGTTCCAGAGAGGTTTAGTGCTAAAGATACAAATTTTAGATACAACCACAAAGATTGTTTGTGTTTTATTTTTATAAATTAGTACTAATATTATGATTAATTTTGACCCTTTTTAACCCAAGTCCTCTGCAGAAAATACAAATCATCTTACATGTTTCTGTCTGGAAGTCTTTGTATTAATTTAATTCCGTGTCTCCATTTTCTTACTCTTCTAATGTAGAATACATGTTCATTTAGATGAAACATCATAAGTCATCAGGATATTGCCCTACTTTTAAAGTCATAAAATAGTTCTCTTAACTAGCAATTAAGGGGTAAAATAATGTGGTCCCAATTTGCTATTAGAGAACAGCATAGATTGTGTTTTAATCAAGTCAAAGCATCTCTTGTTTGCTGAACATACCCTAAAAATATCTGTACATGTAACCTTTCATTCTGTTTTCTCAAATACAAATGGATTCCTTCATCACTGTATTTTGAAATTTTAACCTTTCTAAGACCTAACTCGTATATCACCTCTTTCCTGAAGTGTCCTTAAACTTAATAACAAAAAGTGTGTTTCTCTTCTTTTGTATTTTAAAGCATATTGTTTTCAAGTTTCTTATAATACTTATTATTTGCTACCATGCACCATACTTCTTTACACATTTATAACTTTCTTATTGAATAGAAAGCTGTTTTTAAGATAACAGATTCTGTCTTTCAGGACACACATTTCCATGAGGTAGCACAAAATAGATTCAATAAATTATTTCTTCAATGCCAGTGTATAATAATCAACAATTGATTCTTATTATATGCTTGATAATTTGCATCTTTATCCATTCAACAACACAGATATTGTTATCTTTTATTTTATAGATAAGGCACAAAGTCACATATTAGTAAAAGGAGAGAGATTTGTATATTGACCTGTCAAATCAAAGCCCATGCACTACTTTCTAACTCAACTGCCACTCTAAAGAGTGAAGAAACAACTTAATAAAATGTAAATGAGTATTGAGTTTTTACTTCCCGAAAATGAATTTTTTGGTTTAGACAGACTTAAACCTCTTTTTAAACAGACACTGTCATCAGGTAACAATAATGCTATTTACTATAACACTCAATGATGACTCACTGGTAGGTTCAGTTTTTCTTCAAACTTTTTACAAATATCACAAGCTCAGCTTATAAGCCATTATGTTAATACTAATAAATGAGTAGGTGATTGTCCACTCAAAATATTAAAATAAAGTCATTTCTAGAGAAAATAAATTTGGAATAATTGGACAAAATATCATCTATACTCAATTTACATCACTGCAGACATAATAAGTATTTTCAATTTTATACCATTGCTAATTTTGCACTTGGAGTAATAGTTTGGGAGTGGTTTAATTGGCTTTAGTATCTCACAAAACTGTTATTTTAAATATTTCTAGGAAAAAAAACTGATAGGCTCATGATATCTACTGAGTTTGCATCTTCTTTAAAAAAAAATGAAACTAAAGATATGTTTCAAATGAAATGTTATGGGCATATGCATTTTCAGTAATACTGTTAAATATAGGTTTTTCCTCTAAGTGCTGCCAGAAATATAGAAAGGGGCAAAGTGAGATTTATAAGACACCTTGACACTATACCTCTCCAGTTAAGGAAAAGAGGTAGTGAACACTTAATATTTATGGAAAATATATATTTAGAGTGCAACAAGAATTTATTACTTTAAAAAACATGCCAAATTTTTGCTTCTGGGAAAATGGAATACTTCTCCCTATTTTTCCCACTTACTACAACTAAAAACCTTGGAAATTGTGTATATATTAAAGAAAAAAAGATGCTGCAAGGTGTAGAGAAGAAATCAGACAGGCTAGTGATCTTGGGAAACAAGAAATGACATGATGGGGAGTTTCCTGGGTTTCCTTTTTGATTCATATATCCCAGTCTTGAAACTGATGAAGCCAGCAATTTGGACACTCCAATGAGAGAAAAGAAAAAAAAAAAAAATCTTTCCTGCCAAAAGACCAAGAAAGGGACAGCCTTGCAAGACAAAACTTGCAAGACAAAAACTACAGCAAAGTCTGCGGTCTTCATCCCAGTGTTAAGTCAGGAATCTAGTTACACCCTTTCCAGGCTATAGACACCTTAACACCTCCATGGGGATAGTGTCAGAGAAGACTCAGTGGGTAATTGAGACTTTCATTCCCACCTGGTGAGAGTGAACTTCCCCTCCTTTGAGGTGTCAGGGAACACGTGGGAGCCTGGGCTTCCATATCTATCCTGGTAAAAATAAGAAGCCCTTCCTGTTCCCTACTTAGGTAATGTCAGAAGAAGCCTAGTGAATCAGAACTTTCATTACTGCCTATTGGTAATAAAGCTACCCCCCTATACTTACCCCACAGAAGCACCAGTGGAGGCAACATAGGGAGCAGTAACAAAGAAATCCCAGTTAGGGAAGCATCTGTGGAAACCTATAAGTAGGGAGGCAGAACTCTCATTCATGCTCAGTTATAATGAGGAGTCTCTTCTATCAAGGGTAAATGGAGGCCTAGTGGGGAATGTGAACTTCTACCTCCACTGGCAGTAATAAGGCTCTACCCCAATTGTCCCCTGTTAGAGCAGGGTCAAAGAAAGAAGTTAAAACAAAAAGTTTAATTAAGATTCAGTCTCATAAGAAAAAAGGTCCAGATTTTAACAAAAAATCATTCCTTATACCAAGAATCAGGAAGACCTTCAACTGAATCAAAAAGATAATCAATAGACATTAATAACATGGTGATAAAAATGTTAGAATTATAAAAATATTAAATCAGCCATCATAAAAATGCTTCCATGAGCAATTATAAACACAGTAAAAACAAATGAGAATATAGAAAAATCTCAGCCAAAAGCCAGATAGTCTCAGCCAATAAATAAAAGACATGAAGAACCAAGTGGAAATTTTAGAACTATAAAATGTAATAGCCCAAATTAAAATTCAACAGATGGGCTCAACAAAAGAATGAAAGGGACAGAGGAAAGAAGTAATAAATTTAGAGAGAGAATAAAAATTACCCAATCTGAACAATAACAATAAAGACTGAAAAAAAAAAGATCCTTGTAAACTTGTGGGACTATAAGTAAAAAGATAACATTATGCCATCAGAATCCTGGAAGGAGAGAAAAAAGAGCTGAAAATGTACTTGAAAAATAATGGTTAAAAAGTTTCCAAAGTTTACAAAAACATAAACCTACCAATTCAAGGAAGCTGAATTAACCCCAAACTGTATAAATCCAAGGAAGTCTAAGCCAAGAGTCATTATACCCAAATTTCTGAAAACTAAAGACAAAAAGAAAGAAAGAGGGAAGGAAGGAAGGAAGGAAAGAAACAAACAAACAAATAAACAAAGAAACAAAGAAAGAAAAGAAAGAAAGAGGGAAAGAAAAGAGGGGAGGAAGGAAGGAAGACAAGAAAGAAAGGAAGGAAGGAAAGAAAGAAAAATTTTAAAGCAGCGAGAGAGAAATGATACCTTATTTGTGGGCAGAAAACAATTTGAATGACAATCATTTTTTTATCAGAAACCATGCAAATCAAAAAGAAAAGACAAACATTTTTCAAGGGCTGAAAGAAAATAACTTTAAGCCCAGAATCCTATATTCAATGAAAATATATCTCAAGAATAAAGAGAAAATTAAGGTGGTTTCAGTCAAAGGAAAACTAAGATAATTGTCATTAGACCAACTCTAAAAGAAGGGCTAAAGAGAGCTTATTAAACTTAAAACATAAGAATAAGAGAAGGAATCTTAGAAATCAGAAGGTAGAAAGAACAATGTGAGTAATAAACATATGAATAAATACAATAAATTTCCCTATTTATCTTGAGTTCCTAAATTATGTTTGATTGACAAAGCAAAATTATAACACAGTCTA
The DNA here is from genome assembly GCF_054177405.1 of Leptonychotes weddellii. Taxonomy (NCBI): domain Eukaryota; kingdom Metazoa; phylum Chordata; class Mammalia; order Carnivora; family Phocidae; genus Leptonychotes; species Leptonychotes weddellii. The sequence continues at coordinate 111,859,080 of NC_138369.1, read as the reverse complement.
AAATGGTTCTAAATGAATTTAAAATAATTGTGTTATAAATGGAGAATAAAAAGATATAAAATTAGGTAAGGTTTTTTATACTTTCCTTGAACTGGCAACACCAGTAGGGTGTGACAGTTTTGTATATATAATGTATTAAATAGAGCAACACTAAAAAAACTATACTAAAAGATGCATTAAAAAACACTGTGGATTTATTGTCAATAAATTTATATTAAATTATAAAAATTTTCAGATAAGCCCCCAGGAAAGTAGAAAGAAGAAAGCAGAAAAATGAAAAACAGAGTATAAACAGAACATAAGAAAAAAAAAAAATGATCGACTTGGACTTAACCTGTAACACATTAATAACTACATTAAATATAATTAGTCTGTATACACCAAATAAAAGACAGAGATTGACAAAGTAGATTAAAAAGCATAACCCAACTCTAGGTTACCTACTAGACACTCACTTCAAGTATAATGATAGAGACAGGTTGAAATTAAAAGGATGAAAAAAGATATACTATGCAAACATTAATCAAAAAAATAAAGAGTAGTTATATTACTATCAGATAAAGTAGACATTGGGGCAAGTTATGAGACAGAAAGCTACATTATGAAATAATAAAAGGGTTAATTCACCAAAAAGATGTAGCAATCCTAGATATGTTTCACTAAACAACACAGCTGCAAATCATGTGAAGCAAAAACAATACACCTAAAAGGAGACATAGACAAATCCACAATTTTAATTGGGGGTTTCAATGCTCTGCTCTCAACAATGGTAGAACAACTAGACAGAAAAACAAAAAAACAAAAAATAAAGCAAGCCAAGTAACGAAAAAACAAACAAAAACCATAAGGATTTAGATGAACTCAACAACACAATCAATAGGATCTAATTGATATTTTTAGAATGCTCCATCCAGCAGCAGAATACATATTCTTCTCAAGTGCCCTTAAAACTTAAAACAAGATAAGAGCACCTGGGTGGTGAAGTTGTTAAGTGTCTGGCTCAGGTTGCAACCTCAGGGTCCTGGGATGGAGCCCAGAGTTGGGCTTGTACTACGCGGTGGAATCCGCTTGTTCCTCTCCCTCCTCCTCTACCCCTCCCCTTACTCTTACTCATGCTCGGGCTGTCTCTCTCTCTCTCTTTCAAATAAATTAAAAAAATGAAATCTTAAAAAAAAAACCACACACAAAAACCTTATACCAAGATAGTCCATATCTTGGGCCATAAAACAAACCTCAACAAATTTAAAAGAAGTGAAATCATATAGACTGTGTCTCCTACCTTCCTGGAATCAAACCAGAAATCAGTAATACGAGGATAACAGGAAGATTTCTAAGTACTTTGAAACTAAGTGAATGAACTGAACTGAGTGGAAATAAAATAGAACACATAAGTGTGGAATTCAGTTAAAGCAGTGCTAGAGGGAAATTTATAGCATATGTACATTAGAAAATAAAAAAAAAGGTCTAAAATGAATGATAAAAGCATACACCTCAAAAACCTAGACAAAGGCAAAATAAACCCAAAGCAAGGATACAGAGAAACTAGATTATTTATACCTTTCTGGTAGGTACATAAAATGTTACTACCACTTTGGAAAACAATTTAGCAGTTTCATAATAAATTAAACATTCAATGACCATCCTACCCAGCAATTTCACTTCTGTACATTTACTCCAGAGATGAAAACTTATGTTCACATGAAAATCTGTACATGAATGTTTATAGTAGCTTCATTTATCAGCCCCAAATTAGAAAAACAAAGCTGTGCTTTGAATGGTTAAACACACTGTAGTACATTCATACCACGAATTACTGCTCAGGATTAAAAAAGCAATAAACTATTGGTATATATAACAACTTGGACAAATCTCCACATAAATACACTAAGTAAAAAAAAAAGAATTAACACCTGTAGGTTAAATACTGTCTGATTCAATTTATATAACACTCTTGAAATGGCAAAATTATAGAAATGAAAAATAAATTTTTGGTTGACAGTTTAAGACTGAGAGGGAAGCTATAAATGGCAGCATGAGAGATCCTTGTGGTGATGGAAAATTCTTCATCTTGACATTTCAATGTCAGTATATTGGTTGTGATATTGATCTAGAGTTTTAAAATGTTGCTATTGGGGGAAACTGAGTTTTACTCTGTTTTATTGCTTACAACTCTATGTGAGTCTATAATTACCTCAAATATCTCAAAATATCATTTTGTTTAAAAAAAATGTACTGAGTGAGTCCTTTCAGGCAGTAATGGACAGTAAAGGGATCAAAAGAGTAATGCATCGAAGTAGTCTGAAGCTCTGTGCATTATGTCAGAATTCTAGATGAAAGTTATTGGTTAATTTAGTAAGGAAGTTTTCCAGTAGTGTGTGTGACATTTAGATAATATTTATTTCGTCAGAGAGTCCATGAATATGTAATTATGTTTGGACAATCACTCCTCATCACCATAGAGTTCCCCAAAAAAACAGGAAAAAAAAAAAACAAACAACAGGGCAAAGTTACCATTTTACTGAGAAGCAAAGTATTTGATACTTCCCGATAGGGTATAGGATTAGTAGGAGGCCTAAGTGGGTGGGACCTCTCTCTTAATCCTTAAATCAGATTTTGAGGTCATATCACCTTAGGTAATCCTTCAAGTATGGATGAGCACACCCAAGGAACCGTGAACCCCTGAAGAAATGAGACAGGGAGGAGAAGGTACATATATGACTTCACATGCTTGCAGTACACATGACTGATATCTGGTACTATTACCTAAATAGCCATTTCTCCATGGGGAAGAAGCTAGAAAGTTGGTAGGGTGAGAGTTCCTACACAGTTGTTTGATTCATGACAGTTAGAGTTGGACTAATTTGACTGGAATTTTCACTTACAATCAGAGCATTTGTCATCAATCAGACAAAATGATAATAAAAGAATGAAAACATCTAGTACACAATCACTCTTCCATTACCCAGTTACTGTAGTGGATACTTGTAATTTTGGGCTCCTCCTCATGGAAATGCCTTATCATCTGGAAGTAATACCCCCTGCAAAGAGAATCAGATGACTTCAAGTATCTACAGTAGGAAGTACAGTGGTACAGTTCTTGAACTGACTGCGATGGAGCAGTTCAGGAACTCAGGGAATGTCCAGTGGTAGTGCTGCTGGAGGCAGGTGGTGCCGGGAAGAAACATGCCTAAGACATAATCTCAACTGTGCTTGTCCCCTTTTGTCTCCACCTCTTCTGAAAACCAGTTCTCTAGCCCTCATGTTGATATTTGTACCATTCCAGAGTCACTCCGTGCATTGACTCTTTGTGTAGGTTAACCAGAGATGTTATGACAGGTATATTATTAAGTAGAGGACAGGCAATGGATGCTCAAAGAATCTGGAAATAGTTATCTTGCTTAAATTTGGTCCTGAAGCTAAACAAGATCGTGTTGGTTTCTTATAGACCATGACTTTCAAGGATGAAAGTCGGCAGACTATGACTTTACAGATGCATTTTCTATTCAGTTATGAACTGTGTTCTTTAGGAATAAAGTGTCCTTCACTTTATTAGTATTATAAATACGACAGCAGTTATAATACTACAGCAATATTATATTACTAAAATAATTATTTATTATACTAGAAATAATAATAATTATTATTATTATAATGAGAGAAGCCTGACTTGAATCACAATTTTAGACCATTTTTGGGCATTCATCCCAATACTTGGAGGAGTTGTCAAACCCAAAGTCTCTTACACTATGAGGAAGCGAGATCCTTTGGGAAACATTCTGAAATCATATCAAATATACGCTTGGTGAACATTCCTCCTATCCTTCCTTAGAGATCAGTAATCCTTCACTAGGGGAGCTCTGTATTTGGAAATAGGAAATATCCAAACCTTTTGAAAAATATTGATCACTAGCTGTGAACTAACAGAATTTTTCTAGGGATATAGAATTCCACTGTGATCTCATAGCAGAGTATGGACTCATAAAGATTAAGCAATTATTGGAATTTGGGCTCAGCTGAACTGTGAACATTTCTTTAATATTTCTCCAGAGTAGAGAGGCAAAATAAACATGTTTAGAAGATACCCCTAGGGAATTTAAGAGATCCCCACTTTGGCTCTCTGAGCAGTATGATAATAAAAAGGTTTATTTTGGTAGAAAAGATGAAGAGGGAGTATTTGGTAGAAAATGTCAAATAGAGTCCCCTTTTCTACAAAAAGAATGGTAAATCACAAGAAATTTTTAACATTATCATTAGTGACTTGAAGATACAAAATAGTGATTCTTATCACAGTTCTGCTCTACTCAGAATTTGAACTGAGTACAAAATTTAAGTGTGTCACGAAAAATAACACTAGACGTTAGTTACTTAATCAGAAATTAATCTGATTATAGCTGCTATTCCAGAGTTTGTTTCCCAATGAATACAACTCTGGATAAATGTTACACAGCTTTTGATTTGAAATTAGTTTTTCCCTATTTTATTAAATAAAAAGTACCAGAAGCATTATGCCTTTGCCTAGAAAGCTTTCTATACCTTCACCATCTTGCCTCAGTGTGTTTTACATCCTCAGCTCTGGGGAAAAAAGGTAACCGTCTGATAATTTCACAGTAGAATATAGTGGTTCTTAGAATTTATGCCATCATTCTGATAGGAATAAATAAACAAGTCATGGAAATATCCTGAATGACTGGGTATGACCTGGCATACGGTAGAAGTTAATTTTTTTTTCCTGAGTAACATGCTTTTATTTTACCACGATTCATATAAGGAAAGATAAATACGCCAATGTACATCTCCAATCTGACAGAGCAATCTAACAAGTTTTTATGATATTTAGGAAAAGACATACATCAATTACTAAGTGATGGAGGTTAAATTTTATGAAAACACAGGGATCTGCCAAAATAGTGAAGTGATGGAAGGAATGCAGAGACAATCAGGCTATCCCCTCAAAACAGAATATGCATTTTGTATCCCTTCATTATTTATTTAAATGTTTTTACTTTATTTAAAAAATGTATTTAATATATTCATCACAAGGGCTCAACCAGACACTTAATTTTAAAAAAGAGAAACAGGGGCGCCTGGGTGGCTCAGGCCATTAAACGTCTGCCTTCGGCTCAGGTCATGATACAAGGACGATCCCAGGGTCCTGGGATCCAGCCCCACACTGGGCTCCTTGCTCAGCCTGTTTCTCCCTCTGCCTCCATCTGCCACCTGCCCCCCTGCTTGTGCTTGTGTGCTTGCTCGCGCTCTCTCTCTGTCAAATAAATAAATAAATAAAATCTTTAAGAAAAAGTAAAAAAATAAAAAAGAAACAAAAATGACACCCCAGCTTAAGATACAGAGACCTGTGAGAAATGAAGGAAAGTACAGACCATCTAAGGATAAATTAAACACAATACAAAGAGAGAGGCTAGAGAGTCAGGGTTCTTGACTTTGACCTGCTTTGAGTAGATGTCTTGAAGTTACCTCAAATATGTGGGGGTTTTTTCAGAGCTCAGCAGCCTGTGTGTTCAAAGGGCTATGAATGTTGGGTTCTCCTAGCAGGCTCTGGATGGACAGCAGGATGGTCCTGATGTCCTACCAGGGAGCCACTTGTCCTGCAGGATGTCCAGGCAGATGTTACCCTAGGTGTCCACGTTGGGGTGGTAGCAGGGTGCAAGGAATTTTGCCGTGGGCATGTTGTAAGGGTAGCTGCTGAGGAACTCCAGAGACAGCTTATACCTCAGGTCTTCCTATATTGTGCAATCTGCTCCATGGATGGTCCCTACCCTTCTAAAAAGTTTAATTCGGGGAAGGCAGAAATTCTTGAGTCACCAGACATCGTGAGGGTTATCAGCTCCTGCTGTCACCCCTTGCGCACAGCGTCCCAGGCTGGACTCCCGCTGGGCTGGGCTTCTTTGCAGCAGTGGCCATGCTGGGTCTGGGAGGCCATCGGGGGATGGGGGCAGGGAGATAGGAACTCAAAAAGCATGACTACAACTGCTTATCTTTTTTCAGTTAAGAAGAAACATTTGGTGGTATTGCAATATTTTCACATTTGAGGTTCCAGCTTTGAATGTGTGCTGATCTATAACAAACTTGTGTTGGTATATCCTGTAGGGCCATCTGTAAATTATGTTCATTTTTTTTTTCTTTTTTTCTTAACTACATGAGTATAGATCTTCCCAGGAATAGTGCCACAACACTTTTGTGTGATTCTGAAAGAGAAAGGATAAGGTGATCCTCACAGTGATGTTTCTTCAAAAAGCATATGCATATTTCATCCACTTTTCCTAGAAGGAGGTGAGGCCTCATTTAAAGATCCTTAACAATTCGCAAGTAATCGGCTGATGGTTCATCCAAAGTCAAGGCACTTGGAGTGATTTTGATGGGTTTTACAAAAAAGTTTGCATACAGATATATGGATTTAACTTTTAGAACAGGCCCAGAGTGTAAGAATATCTGGGAGCCATGTCAATACGCTGTTTTTAAAAATGCCTAAACTTCAGGAAAGCTTGTTTGTAATTAGAGTGAGATGATACATATGTTGTGGAAGTCAATACTGTTTCTTCCCAAGTCTTTACCTTAGCGCTTATGCTCGCTCAACAGGCTCATGAATAAATGGCCAGAGATGCCAGGGGTAACAGGTTCCTAAATGGCACTGTCACCACCAACAGTGAGTGCTCCGTTTGACAGCAGCAGGAATCAAGTCCGATTCTCTAGGGCAGCGCCTCTCCCATGGAGACCAGCCCAGTGATATTGATGTGATCATTTAAATCTACCAGAGTCTTGGGGCAGCAAAACAGTTTTTCTTTACTGATATAGACACTGGATTTAGATTTACTTTTCCTGCCCATCAGGCTTCTGCCATCCCCACAATATGTGGACTAATTGAATGTCTTTATCCATCATCCAGGATATCACAAAATATTTCTTCAAAGGAATTAATTTTAACCATGAAATAAATAAGGTATTGTTTTGAGCTCATGGAAGCCATGGTCTTCTCTTATATCGTATTTCCTAGAAATAATTGGACTTAGAGAATGATAGAATAGCTTCTTGCCATTCTTTCACCAGCTTTGAGACACTCGTTTGAATTGTTGTCATGATGAATAAAGCTATACTTTTAACCAGGAAATAATACATGTTGTTTCTCCAAAGTCAAAAAACTGTGTCTAGGAACCAGAGGATGGAAATAAATAGGAGTGTCGTCTGTCATAATTGTAACTAATGACCTACTTGAGGAAATTTTGCTTTTTGTATCCAAGACTGGGTTCTGCTGGTCTAAGTACTGGTAGAATTCAGCTATGAAGATGGTTCCCAATGATCCATACCTCCTGGTATTTAGTGTCCTCTTTTGATCCCTCCCCTGTGAGTGTGTGCTAGACCTAATGCCTTGCTTGTAATGAATAGAATACATCAAATGTGGTGGGATGCCATTTTCTAGCTTAGATTAAAAAAGATCCTGGCTTGGGGCACCTGGGTGGCTCAGTCCATTAAATGTCTACCTTTGGCTTAGGTTGTGACCCCAGGGTCCTGGGATTGAGTCCCACATAGGGCTCCCTGCTCAGCGAGGAGCCTGCTTCTCCCTCTCCCTCTGCCATTCCTCCCACTTGTACTCTCTGGCTCTCTATCTCTCTATCAAATACATAAATAAATTCTTTAAAAAAATATTCTGGCTTCAATTTTGCTTACCTTTATTGCTCCTTTCCTTGCTTCTGATGGAAGGTGGATGCCATGTTGTAAGATGCTCTATAGAGAACACCACATGGTAAGGAATTGAGGCCCTCAGTCCAGCAGCCTATACATAACTGAATTCTGCCAATAACCACATGAATCAGCTTAAAAGTGGATCTTCCTTCACTAGAGACTTCATATAAGACTCCAACCCAGCCAATACCTTGATTGCAGCCTTATGGGACACCCAGGTAAGCTTTACCTGAGTTGCTGTAAGATATGAGATAATGAATATTATTGTTTTAAGTGCCTAAATTCAACAGCAACTTTTTTTATGTAGCAATAGATAACACACAAAGTACTCAAAAGAGAAATACTTTCACAGGGTTCATAACATTAGTTGTTAAATACTATTTTGAGTTTCACATGCTTTTTGGCAAACAGACAAAAAGAAGGTCAGGTTTTGGCTGGGAAAATGTGAATATACCATAAGTAATGTAGAAAGAAAATTATAAATACTAATTATGATTTATAATCAATTCTGTAAAAGGAAACTATAGCATCTAACCATATTTTCTTTCTTACTAAAAATGCATATTACATATTCTATATAGATAATTTTACTTTTCTTTGTCTTTACCAGTATAAGAGGTTGTTGTTGATAAACTTTACAGGTTCCCTCCCTGACTCCAACACACACACACACACACACACACACACACACACACAAGTTTCAGAATATTGAGGTGGGAATCACAATAGGTGTAGGGAAGAAATGTATATTAATCAGAGACAAACTATTGAGTGTTTCTCTTTGGGACCAATGTAAGTGTATATAAGCTTTAGTGTTGCCTTATGCTAGAGTATAGAATTATTTTTTGAAATATAATGTGTGAAGACAAGTATTGTAGATATTGAGCAACTAATGGTGTAGATTACATGGGCATTTATTTTATTTATTTTTTTATTTTTTAAAGATTTTCTTTTTAAGTAATCTTTGCACCCAATGTGGAACTCCAACTCACAACCCTGGGATCAAGAGTCACATGCTCTACCAATTGAGCCAGCCAGGCACCCCCATAGGCATTTATTTTAATCTGCCCAGCATCCAAACTTACTTTTATTTGATTGGAACCCAAAAAATGTTTAATGGCAAAGCCCTGCTTTCCACAATGGCAAACAGGCAGATGGTCTCACGTTCAGTTTGCTGGTAGCTGTGATGAGGTTATATGACCAAGTCCTAGCATAAGTTCAGATGTTCTAGTATATGATTTTTGAATCTTGAGTGTTTGACATCAAGCTCAGAAGAGAGTTCAGAATTGTTCATGAGCACCCATTGTGTAGTCAAGAAACCTGTGAGTTTGGCTGGAGTTACTGGAGACTTTCTGAGATGATTTTGCTGGGCATTTCTGCCCTCATTTTCTGACTTTGGTTCTCCAACACTTCTGTTTACTCTGTATTTCAATATTCCTTGAAAACATTTTGTTCAACTTAAATTAGCCATTGATAGCTTTTCTTTCTTACAAATACAAAGCCCCATTGATAAAAACAGTAACAACAATAACAAAAAACCCAAACAATAACAACAAAGATACTTACCCATTAGTCAAGACAAAAGGATCAGTTGGAAAACACATTTTAAAAAGACAAAAGTTGCTAAAGATTACCAAATAATTTTAACATCATGAAAAACCAGTGTAATGATGATACATGGAGGAAACCACAGGAAAAAAATGGGGACTCTAGTTAATAAATAATACAAAGAAGGCAAAAATAACAGTCCATTATTTTTACTTAGATCAAAATATGTATATATTTCCCTTTTGCTGGGCACACTGCTAGGTGCTTACTGATGTGATATCTTATATAATAGTCTTAACAACCATATGAGGTTAATGCTAGCATTATTCTAAAATGAACAAATGAAGGGTACCTGACTGACTCAGTTGGTGGAGGGTGTGACTCTTGATCTCAGGGTTGTGAGTGCGAGCCCCACATTGGATGTAGAAGTTACTTAAAAATAAAATCTTAAAAAAATAAATAAAATGAACAAATGATTATCTGATAGTTATGTGGCTTTATTATAACCAATTGGTTGATAATGGAGTGAAGAACATGATTTTGATCATATCTCTGAATCTAACTTTTTTTTAATTTCAGAAAACTCCAAAAATGAGATATTTTGCCACAATGACTAATGTAGCAGATTGTTGCATTGATTATCCAAATAACAGTCTCCCTGTATCCTTTGAAAAAATACTTTTCAGCAACTTTCATCAAAAGGTGAAGTTTATTTCTTACCCCTTACTAGGCTGAACTTATAATTCATTTTGATCCATAATATATGGCAAAAATGGCATTGTATTATTATTTTAGTTAAGTCATTAGTCATTTTGACCATTGGTCTTGACCAAACCTAGGTGCAAAAGACATTGCATGTATTTTTCCTCCCTTGTACCCATTTGAACAAACTTTGTCTCCTTGTCCTTGAGACAAGCCATCTAGCTGAGGCAACACTAGAACAGCTAGAGACTATAACCCCTCCAGCTAACAACAAATATACAAGTGAGCCCAGCCTAGATCAGCCAAGTTCAGCCTGAACCAGACTGCAATAGCCAAGTCATAGATTCATGAAAGATAACAAATGGCAATTGTTTCAAGCTACTAAGTTTTGGAGCAATTTGTTATAGTCTAATAATTAATACAAGCATTAATATTTAGTATTCATAAATGTTTTAAAACACTATTATGCCTATTGGATCATCAAAACAAGTATGTGACCTCTGCAATCTGCATGTTATGAATTAAACACCTTGAGTTTTGGCATTCTGTGGAAAATACCTACACTCCCATAATTTTATGATTAATCAAAACCAATTTAAATAACCAAACTCATTTAAAGAATTGGGATTTTTTTTATATTTCTGAGAATTATGTTAAAAATCTATATAAAACAGATATCTTTGGGTTGGGATCAAAGGAAGAAAAATACATTCAGTCTATCCAACAACAGAAATAATAGTAATTGGTAATATTTATTAAATGCTTAGTCTGTAGCAGACTCTATGCTAAGTACTTAGTCTTCATTCTCATTTTTAACTTGAGTGACACTCAATCTGTACTTTCTACAGGGAATCCATACATCCTCAGGGTCTAGTTTGATTAAGGATAAACCCACAGAGCATGAGCTGTCACACCCCATCAGAGTTAGTTTGCAGACTGCCAATACCCAGAGCTGGGCTGGGATTTGGCAGCAGCAGCTGCAGCACCTAGGAAACAGAACTTCAGAGAGCATCTAAGAGTAGAGGCAGCAGGATCAAGTTTCTACACTAACTTGTGCATGGAAGAAGGAGTATGGAGATGTTTGGGGTCCATTGGAGGGGTTTCCAATTTTCCTAAAAGCTTGAAGTACACGGCTATGGGAAGACATTCAAGTGAGGCTTCTTTCTAGGTCTCAGGAAGCTGAACTATTGCTTATTGAGGTCCCAAGCTAAGACATTGGCCACTAGAGGAAGAAGTTGTCCCAAAACAGAAGGAACAGCCCTTTTTACCCTCTGTTTGTGAATTCTTACTTACCTTCTTCAGAATCATCTGGGAAACATGTTTAAAAATGCAGATTACTCAGGGCACCTGGGTGGCTCAGTCGTTAAGCATCTGCCTTCAGCTCAGGTCATGATCCCAGGGTCCTGGGATTGAGCCCCGCATCGGGCTCCCTGTTCGGCGGGAAGCCTGCTTCTCCCTCTCCCACTCCCCCTGCTTGTGTTCCCTCTCTCGCTGTGTCACTCTCTGTCAAATAAATAAATAAAATCTTTAAAAAAATGCAGATTACTGAGCTCATTTCCTGAAGCCTCATATTTAGTAGGTCTGAGACTGGGCTCAAGAATTTGTATTTTTAATAAGGACCATCAGCAAGCTTTATAGTTAAGCAAGTTTGGAAAACACTACTTAGGTGTTATAAGAGTTAGAACATCTAGTTCTCTGGCAGCAGGCATCAAGGAAGGATGAAACTAAGTAGCAGGTTACAAGGCTGAAGTAGTATAACCACGGCAACTCTAAAGAGACTAGAAAGTGGAGATTGTGTGAAACAGGGACAAGTATTTATAGGACAAGAAGAAATGAGAAGCAACTGGTCTCCTACTGCTCTATGTGGCCTAAATTAATAGTTCATTCATTCATTCATTCATTCATTCTTCATATAGTGAGTGTTACTGTGGGTCAGGCACAGTTCTGATTTCGCTGAATTAAAAGGTTTTGTTATCAATTACCCTTGTCCCCAAGGACGTCACAGTTTAATAGAAGAAATAGACACATAACCAAATAATTGGAAAAGTCATGGCTTTGATGTTATGATAGATGTATAAACAGGATGAGATGGAAGTAGAGAAGGGAATTAGCTCTACTGGGGGGTGGGTAAGAAAAGACTCTGGTGGGACTTGGTTTTGAACAATGGATAAGGGTTTATCATAATGCATAAGGGATGAAAGACATTTCAGGCAGAGGAAACAGTATGTGCAAAAGTGGTTGAAAGAATCAGACATTTTGAGTGAAGGGTATAGAAACACATCACAGCTAGAAGGCAGAATGCCAGAGGGGAGAGAATATAGAAACCACATAGATTGGGGTCAGGTAGTGAAAGTATCTTGTAATTTTATGCTAAGAAATTTGAAAATAACCCAGAACTCCATGAAAAAATCAATTCAGCCATCTAGGCATTTTTTAACAGAGTATAATTATCAGATTTATTTTCTACATTTAAACAACACATACACCATATTACCTGGGTATATGCTACATATTGAATTGTGTCCCCAAAATCTGTATGTTGAAGCTCTAATCTCCAATGTGATGGTATTTGGAAGTGAGGTCTTCGGGAGGTAATTAGGTTTAGATGAGGGTGTGCCCCATGATAGGATTAGCATCTATAAGAAGAGAAAGACCAGAGCTCCCTTTTTCCCCTGCCATTAAGGACCCAGCAAGAGGGCAATGACCTATAAGCCAGGAAAAGAGCTCTCACCAGGAATCAAATCTGCTGGCATTTGGATCTTGGACATCCTAGCCCTACCCTAGCCTTGGACTATGAGAAATAAATATCTATTGCTTAAGCCACCTAGTCTTTTTTATTTATTTTTTTTTTTAGTAGCAGCTTGAGCCAAGACTATGTACAAATTTTTTGTTTATATTTTTGTGTTTAAAATATGTGCAGAAGGTGGGTGGAGAACCCAAGGAAAAATTAAAGACAGTCAAAGAGTTCTCTGACCCTGGAAGTCAGGATTAGAAGCCTTTACATTGCAGCCTTACATTATAGGTTGTTGCAGCATCATATGGGGACGTTTAAAAGATGCTACTATTCCCCTCCACCTCATCTTGCCAAATCCATGGCCAAACACCATTACATATGTGTGATGAAGGTATATGTGAAAACTTAGGATGCCCCAGGGTAGGAAATTGGGGAGAAATAAAACTGAAAAGAAAAACCATTAATTAAAGCAGAAAAATTATTGAAAATAAATCGTGATAAAAACAGGTGATTCCATGTTAGCTGATTCAGATTGTCTCATGTTGACAACCGGGATGGCTGTGACACACCCTTGGTATGTTCATTGTTAATCTTTCTACTATTTTATCTCTTACACCAACATTTCCATTTGAGGGACCATCTATAAGGGTTATTTCTATTTTTACAGTATTCCCAGTGTCAAAATTCATGAGGTCAGATGTGAAGATGAATTTGTTGGTTAAGCTGTTCTCTCTTAAGGGCAAGAAGCTTAATCATTTTTTTTTTTATTGACCTTGTCTTGTCTGGAGATGAATCAATGAATCAAGTTAGGAATGGTAAATCATGAATAAGTGATTTATGCTTGTCTTGATCAAATATGATAGATTGCTTGGGTTCCTGACTATTACTGTATATAAAGATTTATGTAATATACAAGTGACTGTGGATTGGAGAAAAAAACTGAAAGTTTTCTCCAAGGATATGGTCCTATGTAAGACTGTAAACGTTATTCCTAGTGAGCTAGTTCTTGAGAGAATGATGGCTGGATATAATTAATTTGATATGATTTTTTTCAAGTAATTAAAATATTCATCATTTTCTCATTTCTTTCCTTTTCCATCCATTGTTTTCTTATTTTTTTTAAGCAATCACCAAAGTCCTATAGGTAATCAGTACTCAAAATCCCTTTAGCCATGGGTTTTTCTTTTTTCCTTTTTTAAATATTTATTTATTTATTTGAGAGAGAGAGAGCGTGAGTGGGTGGAGGGGCAGAGGAAGAGAGAGAGAGAATGTCTAGCAGACTCCCCACTGAGCAAAGAGCCCAACATGGGGCTTAATCTCACAACCCTGAAATCATGACCTGAGCCGAAAATTAATGGGTTTTCTTGTGATCTGCCCACTCAAATTTCTGGAAAGATCTTTACAGTCTTTTACCAGCAATGAACGAGGAGGAAATTCACTGTGGTCAGATGCCATCAGAGCTTAACTAACTGCTAAATGATTGAATTTCATCTGGATAAGCTGGCATATGCCATGTGTTTCTCCCGTAGAGGAGAAGGGATGGAGACAAGATGGCAGACCAAGAAAGTGAAGTTAATTCAACTTTTCATGCTAATACTTCCTAGAAAAGATCCAACTGATCTGCCAGCCTGCTTTGTTTATTTTCCACATGAGACTTTTAAAAAAATAAGTCAAGAGATGATTGACAAATGATTATTCTATGCAAATTGGTGATGTATGTCACACACAGTGTGCTGGAAGCAAAGAGTTAGGATAGAAAATATTCCCTTTTCCTGGAAATTGAAATAGCTATGGTTCTTCATAAACATTGTTACATAACGAAAAGCACTGCATGCCATGAAGTTACTGTCATCATCAAAATAGAAATCATGGTGATGGTTTGAATTATGTGCTTGACAATCTGAGTATCCTATAAAATCATTTTTCTTGGTCTTAAAATATTCAGTGTGAGATAGAAATCCATCTTCTATGTAATTTTTTCATTCAATATTATAAGGAACAAAAGAATAAATGTGTTTTTAATGTCTTAACTACACGTTTATGTTTTAAAGGGGCATGAATTAATTTGACAGGATATATTAAATGTCTTTAACCTCACTTTATGTAGATTATAGAACACCCTTTGCTCTAACAAATAGTAAGAAATAAAGCTGTCATTGTCATTGTTTTTTCAGTCTTTTCTGGGGCTTTATTATTTTTTTTCTGATATTCTGATATTTCAAGTTCCATTCTGGATACTTCTATGGATCTTAAACTTTGAGAACCATTTCATTTTTGAAGTTCTTAGGCTCTCTAGAATTTTTATATCAACAAACCAGACACTAAAGGCAAAGAAGATTCGAAGAACATTTCAGAGACCATCTAAAACAGTTAACTGGGCTAGGTAAGCAAAATTTTAAGATGTGGCAAAAGTGAGCAGATTTTGCAGATGTAATTCAGGTTCCTGGTTGGTTTTACTTTGACTTATTCAAAAAGCAGTTATCCAGTGGGTATACCAAATCAAGTGAACCCTTTAAAAGAGAGATTAGTCTTTCCTTGAGTTTGGAGACATTTTCCTGCTGGCCTTAAGAAACAAACCTCCATGACTTATACAGTTGCAAGAAAGTGAATACTGCCAACAACCACATGTGCTTGTCAAAGGATTCCAAGCCTCAAATAAGACTGTAGACATGGCGAACGTCTTATTGCAGCAGTGGACCCACCTATGTTGTGCCTGGACTACTGATCTACTGTGAGATAATAAATGACTGCTATTTTAAGTTGCAAAATTTGTGGCAGTTTGCTTATACTAATAAAAAACTCACATAGGAATATCAGGGGTGTATTAGTCTTGGTTCTCCAGAAAAACAGAACTAATAGGATATATAGAGAGAAAGAGGCAGAGACAGAAAGAGACAGAGACAAGAGCTAATAGTTAGGGAATCTGAGAAGTCCCAAGATCTGCAGCTGGAGACTCACAGGGCTGATGTGTAAGTTTAGGTTCAATTCTGAGTCTGAGTAGAAGATTGATGTCCCAGCTCAATGATAGTCAGTAAGAGAGAGGAAATACCCTTTTAGTTTTTTGTTATTGTTGTTCTACTCAGGTCTCCAGTGGATTGGATGAAACCCTCTAGCACTGAGGAGGGCAATCTACTTTCCTCAGTCTATTGATTCAAAAGTTAATTTCAACCAGAAACACCTTCACAGACACATTCCACGTAAGATTTAACCAAAGATCTGGGCACCCAGTGTCCCAGTCAAATTGACATATAAATTAACCATTATGAGAGATAACAGATGACTTTATGCAGATACTAGGGGATCTGCTTTAAGATAATGCCCAATCCATTGCAGAGAATGAACAAATAGTTCCAAGGTTTGTCTACATGTCTAATAGTTTATTCTGTTATTTTTGTATTAATATTTATATTAAATTTCTCTATTCTTAATTTTCCTTACCCCTTAACACCGATTCATCCTTTCAAATAAATAAATTACTGAACAACTAATACCATGGGTAAAAGTCTGTAAATCAAACCAGGATTAGACACTCAATAGCCTTATTCTTCAAGACATTTAAAATACTTGTATGTATTATTTAATTTAGACAAACTCAAATACTTAATAGGAACAAAATAATGTACTGTGTACTATTAGCAATATAAAAAAGTATTATACTGTGCCTTTACTACTAAGAAACTATCTAGTGGGAACCGAGCAGACATACATACACTGACACAAGCAGACTAGAACAAAACTCTTAACATTCTATGAGATTGTGGGAGAAGAGGTCAATTCTGTAGGGGAAGATGAATTCTAACTGGAGGATTATAGATTTTAGGGAAAAGGTAGTATTTGAAATCAACATTAAAAATATAGAAAGTACTTTGAAATGTAGGGATATAGTGAAATTTTATTATATTAATAAAAGACATAAATGGCCTATATTGGTTGTACACTTTTCAAGCTAGCAAGACAGTAAAATAGCATGGCATTTGAGCTTGGAAGATTTCAGTTTTTGTATCAGCCAGTTCACTTATGATCAAGCTTAACTTTTCTGAGCCCAAGATTTCTTGACCATAAAATGGGGATAATATTAAAACCTGCACTCATGCTGTGAAATCAAATGAGATCATGTGATTGGTTTGATTAAGGTAAAACTTTTATTTTCCCAATTACTGCTTCCTACTGTGCTCTGTCAAATTCCTGTCAACAGCTGAATAAGGAGCTTCTGAAAAGACATCTTTGTGATTCCTATCTTTTCTTTTACTTTTATTAAAAATCAAAACAAAACAAAACAAAAAACCCACCTCATTACAGCAGAGACTTTGTTTCAAAGTTTGAAAAAAATTATAATCTACTTGACTCAAAGCTTATCTCCTCTAGGAATACATAGACTTTCAGCTCCAATATCGTGGAACAGAAGGGGAAGGGAGGAGAAGGTTGGGTGGTACCTCCCAGTCTGTCCTCCATCTTCTTTTCTTTTTCCTTTCATGGTGTTCTTTGTGAGATAAGGCAGATAGAATGATAAATTGATCAATTCATAGCTAGAGAATAAGAATTTTTTCTACAGAATTTTTTATAATCTGTAGACAAGTTGAACTCTTTTATCAACTTTTTTTTTACTTATCACATCTTTGTATGCATATTCTTTTTTGTTCTCATAAATATATGAGTTGGGTTTTCTTGAACTCTTAGCACAAGACTTCTGCAGAGAAGCAGGGAGAGGCCTGAGAGGTTTTTCAGACTTAAGGCTCAAAGGTTTCCCACTTCCTTCTACATCAATAGATTGTTTTTTTCTGATAATATGGCATCATTGAGTCTCCCCTCCCTGACTCTTTTTTTTAAGATTATTTATTTATTTATTTATTTATTTATTTATTTGAGAGAGAGAGAAAGCAGAGTGAGCAGAAGAGAACAGGAGCAAGAGAGAACACAAATGGGGCAGAGTGGAAGAGGAATAGGGAGAAGCAGGCTCCCCGCTAAGCAGGGAGCCCCAACATGGGGCTCGATCCCAGTGCCCTGGGATCATGACCTGAGTGGAAGGCAGACACTTTACCTTAACCAACTGAGCCACCCAGGCACCCCTCCCCTCCCTGATTCTCAGAACCCATCTTGGTTCAGAGCTTATCCCTTCAGCTCTGTTCTTTCACGATTTTCTCACAGGCTGCCATCAACAAGTGATCCAGAACTTGTCACTTATTTTTTGATGTTTTCTGAGCTCTACCTCCTCTGAGTCCCCTGAACAATCTGCAAGCTTATTCCTTCTTTCCCCAGTGCTTAAACTCTTCCACCTCAACTGAACTCACAGCACTTGCTTCTCAGGATAGGCTTACCTACTCCTTTTGGGTGTGAAAATTTTCTAGAGATTTCTGAGATTTTCCATTGATTAGAGTCTTTGCAGTCCACTTTTTCCTCACAGTATCATTTCAACTTCCTGTATGGGCTTCCAGCCAGCCTCTGATTTCCTTCACTTACCTGCAGTTTGAAGCTTCTAAGTTTTTTTCAACCTTAAATAAACATACAATTTGTTTGTGCTTTTCATCTTTCTTTTTTTCAGAAGAATATGAAGATATTCAAATCTCAGCTGCCACCATATTCCTACTGGAAGCACATGACTTAATTGAATTTTATGACTGCAATATCCTCATATATCTCTCACAATTTTAAATATTTAATATAACACTCCAGTCTGCTTACTTTTGGTCATTGAAATTCTCTTTTTGACCCTTTTACCACTAATTTTTACAGACTGGGTGGTGGGGGTGGACAGAAGGCAAGTTTGTGGGAATGGCAAAATATGTTGGTGTGGAGGTATAGACCACCTTTCTTCTGAGAATGGGTTCTCTCCACATGTCCCTGGTATGGACAATCCTCAAGAGCACTCTTCTGTCTCTGTGACTCATATTCCTCCACTCACGGCTTAAACATGGAGGCAGATACCCAGATGGGGCTGTATGAAGAAAATGGTGGTAGTGTTTGCAGATGCTGACCCACCTGGAAACTAATGCTGTTGGTCCCCAAATTTCTCCCTCTAAATTGCTTCTGATTTTCCTTTAGCTCTGATTATCCCCATTGAGGCTATAATGGCCACCTTTTTAATATTATTCTTCTCTATGTATTGTTGGATTTCTGGGATTTTTCATGGTTCATGATCCACTCAGGGAAACTCTTCCAGCTTAGATTACTTTTTTTTTTCCTTTCCTTGTTTTGTGATTAATTTCTTTCCTTCCATTTTTTGAGGATTCACGATGGATCAGAAAAGCTATAGTGTATCTTTAGATCTCTATCTTTTAGCTGGAAACCAACACGTTTCCTTTACTTTTCAACATTCTGGTCATGTTCCTCTGTATAAAGTATGGTTTATCAGTTTTCTTTTAAATTGGTGCATGGTACTGAGTAAAATGCTCTCCTTGCTCTGTCATGAAAAATAGGTGGGCCATCACCTCCCTTGCCCTATGACTACAGTATAAAAATAAATTAACACATTTTGACAGTTCCATCACATTTGCTTTTATGAAAATTAAATCAACTAGCACCACTAGGCCTTTTTTATTTTTAATATTTCTTGATAGATATACTGATGCTAAGTTAAGTATCCTATATCTTGCATTTTTGGAGTTATATTTTTCACTCATTTCACTCTTTTAGTCCAGTCTCTTGGGATTTGGTTTGTTATATAGCCTATTACCTATCACTTCCCATTTTTATATAAATTATGATCAATATGACAAACCTAAAAATAATGTTTTTAAAGGACAACTACATTTTATTGTTGAATACACAACTCATTCATTACATCAACTAAATAATTATATTTTGTTATTTTCAATACTTTTCTAGGGAAACTATTCATTCAATATTTATTGAGTACCAAGTCAAGCTCTAGATTCTGGTAATAGAGCAAGTCAAAAAAAAAAAAAGAAAGAAAGAAAAAAGAACTCTCATGTTCTCATGGAGTTTGTTGGTGAGAGGGGTGAGATTATCTATACACACATTTCAGACGAGATCAGGTGCATTCAGGGTGCAACTCTGGTTTCTCTTCAGATCGCATAAATCTTTCGCCTTATACACACATTTCAAAAAACAATATCAGTGAGATATTGTTTTGCAGAGAATTAAATAAGAAGACCTGATAGACAATGCTTAAGCGAATGCATTTCCTATTTCTGATAAATAATTGTCTTTTTGTTTTAAGGCAGTGGTGGTGTTATGTACTCATAAAAAGTCTTCAGTATAGGTAACTTGAGAAAAATCCCAGAACAATTTCTAGTTACAGCCTTTCACACACCAGGGTGCCCTAAAGAGACTAAGGTTTCAAAACATAATTTCATCAAGGATCCCTAGCCATAGGTAACCTAAGGAAATAAGAATTATATTTCCTAATTAAGCTGATGGTGTTATGGGCATCATAAATTTAGTCGCACCCATTAAGCAAATAGAGCCAATATGTTTTATACCTACTTTGATTATGATCGAAATACCTCCTGACTCTTTTATCCTGGATGATCTAAATAATTTCCTGTTAGAGAAATTGGGGCAATAGTATATATATTGATGTAGGTGTCTTTTGCAAATAATTACTTTGCCTTAGCAAAAATTGAAAGAGGTTATAGCTTCAAATCTATTTACTTCCTACATGGCTCAAGTTCTAATGTTACTTCAGATTATGTTATCCTACAACTGTTCACAGTGGTCTTTGCTTTAGAATTCCAACTTATATTATTATTTTTCAACCTTATAATATTTTTTTGCACTTTAATATCCTCATAACCTCTCTTCCCTTCCATAATTCCCAATTATTGTCAGATATGAAGAAAATATGCATTTTTTTACTCGCTGTCAGTTGCATTAGAAATTGGTATTTTTTTGTAAAGCAACTTGAAAATACTATTGAGTGGCACTTGGGTGGCTCAGTCGGTTAAGCATCTGCCTTTGGCTCAAGTCATGATCTCTGGGTCCTGGGATCAAGCTCTGTGTCAGGTTCCCTGCTCAGTAGGGAGTCTGTTTCTCCCTCTCCCTCCGCCTCTCCCCTCACTCATGTTCTCTCTCTCTCAAGTGAATACATAAAATATTAAAAAAAAATACTGTTGAAATGTAGACTAAATGGAGATCTTCCATTTCAAGACGATGGATAAAACATTTTTCCCCTTACCATTTTAACACTCCATCAAAATGATAAAAGGAGTTAGAAGTAGATGAAATTTTATAGCAACAAATAAAATAGAAACGCATTCCTGGACAAGAGTTTTCTACAAATATCTTAAAGTAGAAAATGGAGTGATTTCCAAGAAAAAGGTACATAAACATCTAACTTTAAAGATGGAAGTGACATTAGAGATGACTCGGAGGAAGTACAGACACTGCTCTCTTACTTTTTGCTTCTTACCACCTCTCCCACGAGGGGGAGCACACAGTGTTCAGCCAAGTGGACAAGGTCAGGGAGGGACAAAACTTTCCCTGGGCTTGTTGGCATGTTCAACCACAAAGAGGTGTGTGACTGTCTTTTCCTCACTCCAGACAAGGGGAGTAAGACCATGTGGACTGTTTCAAGCAGGTTTTTAATTTATATTTTCTTTTAACCATTTAATGAACAAATACATAGTGGATGAGTACTTGGTGCCACACACATGAGGCATTTGAGATAAAACGGTAAAAGACTGACGCAATGTTCACGAAACCTACATTCTAGTGGGGCGATTGATCACACACTCACACAAATGTAAAATTACGGCTGTAATACATTCTGTGACAGACAAGTACATGTTGCTATGGGAACAAACAATGAGGTATTTGTTATGTTTGGGCACAATTTCATGAAAAGGTGAAAATCTAACTGGAATCTGAAGAATGAGCAGGAGGAGCTAACTAGTAAACAGAAAAGGTAAGAGCACCCCCAGCAGTGGAAACAGTATGTGTAAAGCACTGTGACAGGGAGGTGCCAGGAAAGTTCAAACTTAAAACAAAAGGCCAGTAAGACTAGAGAACAGAAAACTAGAAATGCGGGAAGGGCCAAAATACATATGGCAGCCTAAGACATGTGTGGTGGTTAATTTTTATGTCACCTTGACTGGACCATGGATGCCATATCTGTGTTACATACACATTATTTCTGTGTGTGTCTATGATGGTGTTTATGGAAGAGATTAGCATTTGAATTGGTAGACTGAGTAAAGCAGGTGGCTTTCCCTAATGTGAGTGGGCATCATCTAATTCCTGAAGGACTTAAACTGAACAAAAAGGCAGAGAAAAATTAAATTCATTCTGACTGTTGAGCTGGGATATCAAACTTCTGCCCTGGATGCTCCTGATTCTTTTTTTTTTTTTTTTTTAAAGATTTTACTTATTTATTTGAGAGAGCGAATGAGAGACAGAGAGCATGAGAGGGAGGAGGGTCAGAGGGAGAAGCAGACTCCCTGCTGAGCAGGGAGCCCGATGCGGGACTCGATCCCGGGACTCCAGGATCATGACCTGAGCTGAAGGCAGTCGCTTAACCAACTGAGCCACCCAGGCGCCCCAGATGCTCCTGATTCTTAGGCCTTCAGACTCAAACTGGAATCTGTATCTGTACCTCCCAGCCCTCAGGCCTTCTAAGAAAATCACTGACCCACTGACTGGGTCTCCAGCTCCGGATGGCAGATCATGGGACTTCTCAGCCTCCATAGTCACATGAGCCAATACCTTATAATAAATCGCTTTCTGGATATATATACATATGTATCTCTTACTGTTTCTGTTTCTCTGGAGAGCCCTAATACATCATGTTAAGAGTTAATTGCTGAGTGCTTAGGTGGCTCAGTTGATTAAGTGTCTGACTCTTGATTTTGGATCAGGTCATGATCTCAGGGTTGTGACATTAAGCCCCGTGTCAGGCTCTGAGCTGGAGGTGGGTCCTGCTTAAGATTCTCTCTCTCCCCTTCCCTTCTGTGCATGCTCACAAGCACAAGCTCTATCTCTAAAAACAAAACAAAA